>NC_056743.1:1062090087-1062150087 GCF_019279795.1 Protopterus annectens
CAAACCTAAAGGCCACTCTACTAAGGCGCTGGCTACCTGGTGGCCTTCCAATCTAGGTTACCATGGAATCTATCTATGCAGCACTTTCACGGTGGGATAATCCACATACCTTCATTCTCATTACAAATTGGAGCAGCATTGCTTCCAGGAACTGGACTGTTCTGAAGAGTCTGTTGTTCTGAAGAGCCTGTTCCAGTGAAGTGCGCAGGATAGTAGGTGCTAGGGGCAGAGACGTGGCCCAGCAAGAAACAAGCCCGAGAAATTTAACTTAACACCAAGAAGTTATGCACCAACCATAATGTTCCATGTTAACTTCTTTCTGCTGCTCCTACCACCATCTACCATCTCCCTATCTGGTGGATCGAGGAGCTCCCCCTTTCAATTTTTCATTGGTTGAACCTTCTCTGGTTGCATTTTTTCTGCTTACATAGTTTCACAGTTGGGCCCCCAGGGGGCTTCTAAGGTAGATTTCCTTCTTACTTATGTCTGGAATAGCTTTTTCAAACAAGATCTGAGTAACTAGTGCCAGGCATCATGGGATATAGGGTTGCCTCGAGCCAGTAAATAGCTCTCGAGCTATTGAAGATGGCCGAGTCGGAGCCGAGGATCGGCTCCGAACCCAACCAGCAAGAAAAAAGGCAAGAAGAAGACAACTAACATGGAATGTTATGGTAGGTACATAACTTCTTTTTGTATTTTCTTATTATGTATGTGCTACAATTTCTTTGATATGATTTAGTTTATTCATTTTTCTTTGTTTAAAGGGCTTACTGAAAGTGCCTGAAATTGAAGTTTTTCCAGGCTTATTGAAACTTTATGATATAGAATTGATACATTTTGTATTTAAGCTTATAATTTCAGACTGACTGATAATGCCATTTGATTTTAGATTTAACTTTAGTATGTCTATTTTGGCCTGTAGTGTATTCAATTCTTTGTCCCATTTTCTTGTTTTACTAATATACCAGCTTGTAACTCTTTCAAGTAAGCCTTTAATGAATCCTACAGGATATGTCAGTTACTTCACTATTCATGTTTATTTCTAGGAAATTTTTGAGCTCTTTAACATACCGATCTTTGAATCCTTTTATTTTAATAATGTACGCTGATAGTCTCCTGTGATGTTTTAGATTGTTAGTTTTTAAAATAATATTAAAGATTACAGCATTATGGTCTAATAATGGACATGAAACTATTGAAACATCTCTGATATGCGATAATATTTTACACAAAATTATCAATATTTATGTGTGTTCCATATCTACATGAATAATGAGTAAACTGAAGTGAGTTTGTTTTCCTTAGGTCATGTATATCCTTTAAATTCATTAACTTTAAAAAATTCATTAAGTGTCTGGCTGAAGATGTGATTCTCAGCTTTCTACCTGCAGTGGAATGCTTGTCTGATAAATTACAATTAAATCACCAGTCATTATAACTTCACCTTTCATGTAATAGGCTGTAGTGTTGTAAGTAATTTTTTGCATCTTTAGGTCCAACCCATGGAATCGAATAAGAGTTCACCAATGTATATAGTTTTCAGATCCAGTCAATTATAACAATATTTAACATACCATTTTTATCAACATACGTATATTTTACTTTAGGCATGACTTGTGAGCATAGCTCTCAAATAATCAGGGATATTGGCAGAATAAATCTATAACTCTTACTTACTGCCATTTTTTATTGAGTATAATTCACCACCTTTCCTCCAAGAGTCACCAATTTTAGAAGAGATTAAGAGGGAGAAATCTAAATTCTGGAGTCAAAATCAGGGACATCCCTGGTATGGTTGTGAGTTCCTACATAAAATGAAGGTGCTTCTTCTTTTGGCTTGAAGCCAGAACCTGCTAAAACCAAATAATTCTTTACTGAAAGTTCCATTTACATGTTTCCTGTAGGAATACTATTTGAGCTTTATGTAACTGCAAGTATTTGAATGGACTCACCCTCTTTACTGGATTATTCAACCCATTAATATTAACAGATCTGCATTTAAAATCAGACATTTATATAAGAGAGGAAAAAATGCACAGGACTTATTACATACCTTACATTTTCAGCTATGGACAAAACTTTTGAAAAAAAAAAAATCTAATGATATAACCCTAAATCATTCTGCCATGAATAACATACTCCTAGTTTATTTATTTATTTAACATTTGTTAACTGGGAATGTCTGACTTGGAATGAAGCCAATTTTCAGGGGAGGCCCGGGGAGAAACATTCCAGATGCATGTCTTTATAATGTGGGAGGAAACCGGAGCACCTGGAGGAAACCCACATGAATGCAGGGAGGACATGCAGACTCTGCAAAGAAGGCACTCCAGCCGAGAATCGAATCAGAGAACCTCTTGCTGTGAGGTGACAAAGCTACCGCTGTACCACTGTGCCGTGATTTTGTTGAAAAAGACAAAAACTACCTCTCAAACTCTGCATTACACTAACAAAGCTTCTGGTTCATATTAATGTGTCTCATATTTTCCGTATGCATCGTCTTAAAAAAGCCCCTCTATGAGTTATTATGAATAAGTAAAGTTAAACAGGTGTTCAGAATCTTTAATACAAGTTGACCAAACTGTAACTCTACAATCATCTTTCCTTGTACCTCACATTATCTCCCTGGTCTACTATAGGAAGAAAGTCAGTTGTTATTTTCATATCTGTTAATTTATACGTTATATGATTTTATATTTTTTCTGTTTTTTTTTACTACTGTAAATTTGTTCATAGGATCTTAAGTTCATAAATTAGTAGCAGGCTAACTCTCTGTATGCATCATTCTAAGTGCATCCAATTACCCCATGTGAAAATCAAACCTGCATCTTGTGCTTATAAGGTGAACACCTTAACCACTACGCCAACCTCCCGCCCTTGTAGACATATTTCTATCCTTTAACTATATGCATATTTACAACTAAAAACTGGAAAGATATCCTGAAAAGTAGCACACCAATAAACAAAAATAAAAGTGCACTCAGAGAAACAAACTGTAATAGCCCTTTAGCTTAATATATTTTAATAACCGTTTTTGTCAGATAGATTGACTTCTGAAATATATTCAAAATTAAAATGTCATTCAAATACAAAAATAACCAATCATTTTAAAAGTTCAATTAACAAAAAGTTCAATTAACAAAGTCTCATTTTAACCCTTTGTTAAATAGCTAGCCTACATTTGCTGAAAAAACACTTAATATTGAGACTTTCATTTAGCTCTGGCAATTGTTTGCCTCCCAGCCTAATCTGCCATTTGGGCTTTCTCCTTTCGACTTGATTTTTGTAGTTACCCCCTCTCATATCCATCAGTACCTGCTCTAAAACTGCAAATACATTTTTTTTGTAATTTGTGCAACTGACTAAGTGTCTATAAAGGGCATTATCGTTGTCTTTTGTTTCAACAGCATAAATGTGCTCATTTATTCTTTTACCAAGACTCCTGGTGGTCATACCTATATAAAAACTAGGACATCCAGCGAATATCACAATATAAACTAAGCCCTTAAAGCAACAAATGAACCTGCCTGGAATTTTTATTGCAGATTTTAGATGTCTTAACAAAATATATGGTCCTTCATTGATAAATTGACAGGCATTACAAGTGTTGCATTTGAAGGTACCTAAACTTTTCTTAGTAACAGGTGAAGGAATTCTTGTGCTGTCATTCTGCAGTAACAGCTTAATACTGATATTTTTCTTCTATACAAAGGACGGATGGCCTCCTAATACATTAATCAGATCATTACTGCCTTCAATACATTTTCCATTTGTTGTTAACAATGCCCTTTATACTATTACTATCAACAGACATAACTATACAACATTTAGGTACTACATTCAAATCCTCACTACCTACACTGATGTCAAATACCTTCTTCTTGAATCCTTTTATTAATATAGGTCCAAAGTGGTCATTCCTCTTTGAACAAATTTCATGGTAACAGTCTCAGAAAACTGAGTTACAATATTGAAATCTTTAATTTACCTGACTGTGAATTAAATGACTCATTACAAAGTTTTGGAATTTGGTACAAACTATTTCTTGCCTTAGAGCAAATTTAACAGACTAAGCTTGAGCTATTTTTTTTTTTGCCATAAAGCTTAAATAATTTGTTGAACAATCTTCACACTAGTAGGATTTTGAATAAACCTTCTGTCTATAATCCAGCTTTGCATCATTTTTTAAAAACCTTTGAACAGTCAGTGCAGGTAGTGAGGATTTGAATTTAGCACCTAGATGTTGTGTGTATTTAGGAACCAAGAATGTAACTTAGCATGCCTTTTTAGTGTCATTTGTTGCATCTTGTATTGTACTTAACAGTACATTACTCAACTACACCAAGATATCAGAAAGTGTGCCACCTAAAAGAAGTTATGTACCTACCATAACGTTCCATGTTAGTTGTCTTCATCTCGCCTTCTTTCTTGCTGGTTGGGATCGGAGCCGATCCTCAGCTCCGACTGGGCCATCTTCAATAGCTCGAGAGCTGTTTACTGGCTCGAGGCTACCCCTTATCCCATGATGCCTAGCGGTAGCTACCCAGATCTCATTTGAAATAGCTAACCCCAGACATAGCTATAGGAAGAAACCCCTCCAAACAAATGGTTAAACATACCTGTCCTACTGTCTAAGTTAGTAAAGGAAACAAACCAGAGAACACTCAGCCATTGAAAACTGAACTCCTCTGGTCCAACAGGATAGGGGGATGGAGGGTGGGATGCAAGAAAAAAGGCGAGATGAAGACAACTAACATGGAATGTTATGGTAGGTACATAACTTCTTTATGTTAAGTTGTCAATCTCACCTTCGTTCTTGCTGGTTGGGACAGCGTCCCTAGCTCCTACAATCCTGGGTGGCTCATTGGAACAGACTCTTCAGAACAGTGGAACCAAAGTGAGCTCTAATTCTGGGGACCAAATCTAACTTGTAATGAGAAATAAAGGTATGAGGATTTGCCCACACAGCAGCAGCACATATAGAGTCCATAGGCAACCTAGACTGGAAGGCTACAGAGGTGGCTAAGGCCCTGGTAGAATGACCCTTCGGTTTGATTGGCAAGTCTTTGTTCCTTAGTTGATAGATAAAGGTAATGATATGAGACAACCACCTGGATAAGGTCACTCTGTAAACTGGGAGACCCTGTTTGCCCCGAGCATAGGAAAGGAAAAGTTGGCCAGACTTCCTTATATCCTTTGTCCTATGCAGGTAGAAACGCATCTGTCTATGAACATCCAATTAATGTAACTTGTATTCTGCCTTGTTGGTGTGGTTAGGGAAAAACACAGGTAGGTCTATAGACTGGTTCAAATTATTTTCTGAGCAGACCTTCAGAAGGAAAGAGGGATTAGTCCTCAGAGCGATCCTGTCCTTATGAAATACTAAGTATGGAGGACGGACACATAGTGCCTGAAGTTCAGAGACACGTCTGGCTGAAGTAATAGCTACCAGAAAGAGTTTTCCAAGATAGAAACTTAATGGAGCGGGAAGCTGCCGGTTCAAAAGGGGGCATAATTAATGAGGTTAGTACCAAATTAAAGTCCCAAGGAGGAGGGGGATCTCTCACTGGGGTCTAAGGAGAGTAGCCCCTCTTAGAAACGCTTTACATAGCTCATGAGACATAATGTTTGCATTAGAAAACCAGACATGAAAATTTGAAATGGCCGCTAATTGAACCCTGATTGTAGCAGAAGCGGACCCCGAATGAAAGAGTTCTGTTAGGAACTCCAAGATTTCGTGGATAGGGGCTGTGAAGGGATCTATGTTCCTATCCTCTGCCCAACAAGAAAAACGTTTCCATTTACTAGCGTAAGTACTTCTAGTGGCAGACTTATGGGAGGAAACAATAATGTCGCATACGGCCGGGGAAATACTGGGAAGCCTGGCTAAGGTTGGAAGTGGAGCAACCAAGCTGTGAGCTGGAGCGTTTGAAGGGACTGATGCAGCTCACCTGATTGATGAATTAGTAGGTCTGGAATCGGATCCAGAGTCCAAGGCCGCTTGAGAAGGTAATGGTTCAGGAATGGGAACCATATCTGTCGAGGCCAGTAGGGGGCAATGAGGATCATTTTGCAACCCAATGACATAGCTTTCTGAATGAGTTTCGGTATCAGGGGAAATGGAGGGAAGGCATAAAGAAGTCCCTGAGGCCAATCGTGGACTAGAGCATCTCTGGGAGAGTGACCAGGAAGTGGAAGAAGGGAGATGTAGTTGCTGCATTTGCTGTTGAAGGGGGTGGAAAAAAGGTCGCAGCAAGGCTGACCCCATTTGCGGAAGATTAAATCCGCAACTACCTGATTCAGAGACCACTCGTGAGGCATGAGAATAGCTCTGCTGAGCCTGTCCGCTACGACATTGGACGTCCCAGGGATGTGCGTCGCAATCAGAAATCGTTGGGAGGAAATCGCCCACTGCCAGAGTCTGAGCACTTCTCGACATGGGGGTAGGACCTGGTTCCACCCTATTTGTTGATGTACCACACCACTGACATGTTGTCCATTTGAATTGCAATGGTCCCAGAAGGAAGAGAGTCCTGAAGAGCTTGCAACGCTAGGAGCACGGCTCTCATTTCTAGGACATTTATATGCAGGTGGTACTCGTGAGCCTGCCAAGTGCCCTGGACTGTACTTCCCTGATAATGCCCCCCCCACCCTATCAGGGAGGCATCCGTGGTCACTGTAGCAACCGGAGGGGGCTGAATGAAGGGTCTGCCCTGAATCACTAGTGGGGAGACCATCCACCAGGAAGGGTGCCTTTGGCATGCTTCTGTAATGATGATCATGTGAGACATGGGGAGCTATTGGAAGGACTACTGCTTGAAAAGAAGCCACTGCAGGATTCTCATGTGAAAGTGGGCCAGGTGTATCCAAAGAATTGCCGCCACAATAGAACCTAGAGTTTGAAGGACGTACTTATCTTGTACTCTCTTGCATTGCATGAGGACTTGAACTTGCTGGCGAACTGTGGACACCCTGTCTGAAGGTAGCTTTGCGGACATGCTCCTTGTAATAGATTCACAGGGCAACAAGGCAGATTTTTCAAAATTTATGGTAATGCCTAGCTGGGAGCAAATTGAGATTGTATAGTCCCTGGCTTGAAGGAGTTGATGCCTGGTAGTAGCAGTAAGGAGCCAGTCGTCTAGATATGGAAACACCTGGAATCCTTGACACCTCAGGTGAGCCGTGACCACTGCCATACATTTGGTGAACACACTGGGGGCTGTGGTGAGACCAAAGGGCAGAGCTCTGAAATGGTAATGACTGGCTCCCAGCTGAAACTAAGGAACCTCCTGGAGCATCTGTCCATTTTGATGTGACAGTACGCATCCTGGAAATCTATAGAGCACATCCAATTGTCCTGACCCAGAAAGGGTAGAATGGACTGTAGCATGTCCATCCAAAACTTTGTTCTTTGAACAGACTTGTTCAGTCTGCTGAGATCCAAAATAGCTCTCCAGTCCCCTGTCTTTTTTGGTACCAAAAAGAACCTTGAGTAAGTTCCGGATCCATGTTGGTCTGCCGGGACTTCCTGGATGACTTTTTTCTATCAGTTTTGAAACTTCTATAACTGCTTGGTCCCTCAGATTGGGTGGAACATCTGGGAGGGACTTGCATGATGGTAAAGGGGGCTGAACGAATGGGATTCTGTAACCTCCAGATATTACTGAATGTACCCATTGGTCTTGCGTTATGCTTAGCCAGGCTTTTGGGTACAATGAAAGTTCCCCCGACTGCCTCCAGAGATGGACAGCCGGGCAACCCCTCAGGGATGTTGGAAGGGCTTGTCAGAGAAGGATTCTCTACTGCCCTGGTTCTGCAGACCCCCTCTGCCACGAGGGCGGCATCTGTTATTATTTCCTCCTCTGCTCCTGGAGGAAAAATCACTACATGTGTCAGGCGAAGATCCCTGGGATTTTCAAAACCACATCTTTCCACTCTTCTGACCCTTGGGGTATGGTCTAGAGGGAGTGGAAACATGGACTCCCACGGCAGAGAGAGTCTTGCCTTCCTGCTCACACCTAGTAAGAGTGTCTTTCACCTGTGGTCCAAAAAGAAAGGAACCGTCAAAGAGAGTGTTGGTGAATGATGCTTTGAAGGGTCCGCAAAATTGCACAGCCGCATCCACGCATGTCTCTGAAGTGCCACGCCTGTGCCTGCAGCTCTACTCACCCCATCAGCTGCATAGGAAATGAGCCTCATGGAGGAGTTGACTACTGAGTTAAAGGTTACCAGCAGAGAGGCCACTTTAGCCTGAGCCCCTTCAGCTGATGGATCCTGCAGGGTATCTCTGAGCTCTTTCAGGAGATCCCTCTGAAGCCTGGTGAAATGGCATAAGTAATTCAGTGACCTCATGGAAAAGGACGCTGAGGCAAACATTCACTTTCCATATCTGTCCATGGTCCTGGACTCCTTGTTAGGAGGATGGACAGAAGAAGAAGTTTCTGCTAACTCCTTTTTAGTGGCTGCTGATACCACCATGGTATCCACGGGAACACCCTTAGTAAAGAACAGCTTGTCAGGGGGTGCAGTAATAAACTTGCCTGGTCTCCTTGGGGTTGATTCCACTGTATCTGGGGCTGACCAAGCCCTTCGAGCCACCACAGACATTAGTGGATTGAAGGGCAGAGAAACCCAGGAGGTGGAAGGTCGGCAAACGAACACGTCCAGGAATACAGATTCGTCCTTGGTAGGGGCTAGGGTATTCCAGTTCCCCCTCTGCTTAAGTATTTCTAGGATGTCCGAGAAGGAAACATCTTCAGAGGAGGATCTCGGGGACCCTTCCGACTTGGGAGGGTGGCCTAATGGTTAAGGTGTTTACCTTACAAACACAAGGTGCAGGGTTCAAGTCTCCCAAGGGATAATTGGCTAGGCTTAAAATGGCTCGCAAGGGCAGTTAGCTTAGTACTGATCTATGAATCTATGAATCTATGAATCCAAATCCGTATCCGAAGTTACAGACTCGGGGGAGTCAATGTGCTTCCTCTTGCACTTCTTCTTCTTCTGAGGGGGCTCCTCTGAATGATCAGGGGGAGGCCTCGGAAGAAGAGGAAACACCCAATGGGATGCCCTGGAGCACTGGTTCCCCATGCTTGGGGTCTGGAGAAGGGACAAAGGTCAACACAGGCACTACGGGAGACAGAGCCAGTGAAGTCGAAGGTGGAGCTGGCTCGGAGGCCAGCACACTCCTCATGACATCGAAGGCATCCCTGCCACGATGAAGAAAAGGCTCTGACTTTGAGGAGACCGGAATCCTCCTCCGCACCAAGGGAGACAGCTCCGGGGCCAATGTAGGAGCCGAGCTCACCTGTGCCGATGCTGCAAGAGGGAGAGCGGGGTCGAACAAGGGTCCGATGCCACTCGCCCCCTCGGAGACGATGAGGGAGTCTCGGTGCCCAGATCCTTCGATGGAAGGCACCATCGAAGGGATCAGAGCAGACAACGGATCCGAAGGAGAGATCATTATCGGAGCAGACGGTTCCACGACTCGAACCCCAAGAAACTCCAGCTCCGAGCTCAATGGAGTCAGAGGAGGAACACTGATAGAAACAGATGGAGCCGACACCTGTTGAGGAGGGCTGGACAACATTTTGGCCAGTGCCTGCGACTTCAATAACCTGCTGACCACTCTCTCCACATCACGGTCTGAAAGCCTGGAGGACCGAGAGGAGTGTGAAGATCTGTAACTACGGTCACTTTGCAGAAGGGGAGACCGAGGTGCCGAATGAATGGACTCTAATGAAGGGGACCTTGGCCTTTTTTGTGTCCTTGATGGCTCCGAGGGGACTGATGGAGCTGATGAGGAAGCAGTCTCCCCGATTCCGGCCAGAACCAAAATAGAAGGCAAGCCTTGGACCTACGACGGCTCCGAGCTGGGAGCCGACAATTTGGCCTGTTTAGGAGACTTCACTGGCAAAGTCTTAGCCGGTGAGTCCTGAGGCTTAAGCAGTCCTCTCAAAATAAGTTTATTCTTGTGCTCCTGCAGAACACTTGGGCTAAATGCATGGCAGATAGAGCAAGAGCCCTGCAGGTGCACAGCGCCTAAACAATAGACGCAAGAAGTGTGCCCAGAGACATTTTCTGACAGCATGAGTCACACTTCTTGAATCCCGACACTTTGGATTCTTTGGACATGTGTATCAAAGAAAAACACTACTCTAGTCTATTTGGCCAAGACGCTGGATAGCAGTACAACTAATAATAGAACACTACCACAAAAAAATAACACACAGTATAAGATAACCAAATACTTTTTTTTTTTTTTTTTTTTTTTTTAACTAGGAAGCCTCTAACTTAAACGGCTACCTACCAATAAACACACTACCTATGGGAAAGGGGGGGAGGGGAGAACTCTCTGATTTAAACGAGTTCTAAGGGGGGAAAAAAACTACAACACTGAACACTCTAATTAAACTAAATAACTAAGTTTACTAGTTATCGATTAACAATTAATAACAAAAAAATAATTCTAATCTGACAAGACAGTCAAATAACAAAGTTATACAAGCCTGATCCAGTATCCAGGAACCTCACAGCTGAAGCGGTAAACGAGATCTGGGTAGCTAGCGCTAGGAATCATGGGATAAGGGGTAGCCTCGAGCCACTAAACAGCTCTAGAGCTATTAAAGATGGGAGAGTCAGAGCTGAGGATCGGCTCCGATCCCAACCAACAAGAACGAAGGCGAGACTGACAACTTAACATCATAAGTTTCATCATAATAATGATTAACTTTTAATAAGATAAAAAGTTTAACCTTTTAAACTCAAGTGAAAATAAGTGACTAACTTCATATAAAGCTAAAAGAATCAAACTAACATTAATAAAGAATTCATAGCTATGAAATACATTGATTTTCATTTGTCCTTCAGTCTTTTACTATTGCTATTACTAAAACCATCTCTTTTTGGATTTCTCTTCAAAAAAGTAGATTCCAGTTCATTTCTTTTGCTTTTCTAGGATTTCACTTTTCTGTATGAAGTCCATTGTATCTTCCAATGTGTTTATGTTATTTCCTTCTGGGAGATGAATCCTTACTTTTGCTGGAAACAAGATTTGTGCTTTAATATCATTGTTCTTTAAGCTTTAACAAGTGATACACATGGTTTTCTCTTAGACATCAGTAATGTAGAGTAGTTATTGTTAAATCTTATATTTCCTTTAACATTAGCTGGATAATTAGTCCATGCAGTTTTTAAAACTAAATCCTTAACTTGAGAAAATGTTATGATAACTGACCTTGGTGATTATTTATTTATTTATTTTTTTTTTTTTTAAAGAGGAGTTAGAAAGTGATCCATGTGTCCTCTTTTCATGCGAAAGGAAAAGGCTTCAGTAAGGTACAAAGTTTTAGGCAGCCAGTTATTAAGGAACTGAATCATACTATCTCCCTCTTCTTTTTCAGGAATCCTGATGTTATTCCTTCTAGATCTGTTCTCTGTCTTCTATGTTATCCTGGAATAAGTCGTTTTGTTTCAGAAGAAATTCAGTGCTATTCTAATTTTCAAGTAATCTTCCATCAAATCCAGCCATTGCCTCTTCTATACTCAAGATTTGTGATGATTGTTGTCGGAGATTCACTCAGCACTTCAACTTGCTTTTTACATTCCTCTTTAAAATTGTCCATTTTGCTGTCTAGTTTATCTTTACAGATAACTCACTGATGTTGCTTAGTATCGCATGTATGTCTTTTTTCATAGGCTTAGAATGGCTCATTCTGATCCAATTAGTTATTTCTAGTTTTCTTGAGAGGTAAAAGCAATTAAGAATTTCAAACTTGTTATTTGTTGTAGTAAACCTTTCAGCAGATGTTTAACGATAAATCCATCAAGTTTTGAAATTTGAGTTTTTTAGTAAAAATCCTGTCAGAGATGTTACAATGAAGCAAAGCTAAAAAAAAGTGCTTTTAACTGCTCACCATCTTGGCTATACCATGCCACTAAGGTAAGTTTTTGAATGCTCACATGTAGTCATGTTTAGAAGAAGAAAACTAAAATTATAACAGCTCCACAGTCACAGAACATTCAGTAAAGGAGAAACTCTACAAACTAAACAAATAATAGCTCCATAGTCACATAACATTAGGGAAAGGAAAGACTCTACAAAACAGTGAACTACTCTCTCTTTTAATTTCTCCAAATCTTTTGCATTTCTAATACCATGATGGGAATGGGCCACATTCCTAGCCAAAATATGATTAAAATTCATAAAATTAGTACTGCTTCAATCCTTGATGCCAGCCAAAAGTGCAATTTGCAGAACCCGCAATGTGCCCAGTAATGCTCCTGCTACTGTTGGAACTGTCTGGGTATCTTTCTTCCACATTGCTCTCATTTCTGCCTGCAAATCCTGATATTTTATGACTTTGTGTCTCTTTCTATGCAAGACACTGTAGTCACTGGGTATAGTGACTTCAATGATCAATGCTACTTTTGTCTTCTTTTCATTGACCGCTATATCTGTTTTTCTCACATCTATCTTTTGAACTGTTGGTAATAGATGATCCTATGTGACGTAGACTTCATTTTCCATGATGCTTTGTGGCTCATGTTTCCAGTTTTGTCAGCCACTTCAACACCATAATGTTTGCACAATCCCCAGTGCAACAGTCTTGCACATTATTATGCCTTTCAGTATACAGTCCTTCTGTCATTAGTATGTCACAACCAGCAACAAGGTATGTGACTTTTCCAATTCTGTTTTTCAAAACTTACATTTTTCTATTTCTCCCACATGTTCAATGGACTTTGTAAACCAATGTGTATGTTTCCCACTATCTTGGGTCACAAATATTAATCTTTCATCTTTTGGTTTGAATTCGCCTCTCCTTAACTATTCCTGCACTTGATCTTGATCAACACGAGGTTCTTCCAGAAGTTTTCTATACTTGCAACTATATTTATGCATTTTCCACATTTCTTGCCTTCTCATCTGAACTTTCACCTTATATTCTTTCTTTTTTGGCACATTCAGTTGCTGCCTGATTTTTATCTACTTCTGGTTTGATTTCCATTCCAGCTTGACGCCAATATGCTTCTGCTAGACTAAGCAAGGAAGTCATCTTAAATTTATTCTCCTCATGTTTCAAAACTTTCACTACATTTGGGTCTTGTGCGGTCAGCAGATGTGTGTGCAGTCCCATGATTGCAAATCTATACATGTAATCAATTTCAAGGAGGCCCATATTTCCTTTGGAATGGGGAATATATAATCTTGGTATGCAGTGATTTTTAGAAATAATTTGGTGAGCATGAAGCATCCTTCTTGTTTTCCTGTCTAATCTATCCAACACTTTTTGGGGCCAATCACTCCAAAACTGTAAGTTGGGACAGAAAAACAAATCGGTTTATTGCTTGCATTTTGTTCTTAGATCCTAGATGTCAACATTGTTTTCAGGATTAATTTAAGTCTTCTAAAATATTCCCAAGTTTTATTTGCATTTGTTCATGTTTTATTATTAATCCTTCATCAGTTCCCAAATATTTATACACTCCCTCTTGCTCAAGTTCTTTTATATCACATTCTTGCCCCGAACTGATGTTTTCTTGGTGCTGCAGTCTTCCTGCTTTAAAGGTTGCTTTTGCACATTTACCAAAAAAAAAAAATGACATTCTCATATCATCTGAAGAAATTTTTGACTACTTGCAGTTGTACTTTCTGTTCCTCATCTGATGAGCTATACAATTTTAAATTGTTGATAAAGAGAAAATAGGAGGTCTTTACACTTTGTTGTTTTCTAGGAGCCAAATTATAGCATTGGCCTGTTAAGTAGGGAGCTTAAAGGGTTAAGGACAAGACAGAATAGCAGTGGTGACAGGAAGTCACCCTAGAATATCCCCCTTTGAATTTTTATCCCTGGAATAATAATTTGCCCTTTATCATGGCTTAATTGCAAAGTGGTTTGTCACTGTTTCATGGTCACTGTAATGTATCTTATCAATGTCGGGTGTATCTTATACATTTTTGAGCACTCTTATCCATGAATGACGGATATTATCAAATGCTTTTTTGTAATCAACCCATGCCATTCTTAGATTCTTCCCCTTTTTACAGTTCGTAATTATGACTTTATTTAGCAACAGATGATCCTTTGCTCCATGTGACTTTCTTTTATTACCATTTTGTTCTATTGCCATGACTGAATTTTCTTCTAAATGACTACAAACTTTGCATCAATTCCAGTATATAGTTTAAACATCGTCAGAAGGCTTGGTTTACAATTTTTAGGATAATTTGCAGGTTCACTCAAGTAGGAACATTGTTTTTCCTTTTGTTAACCAGATTGGTGTCTGTTCGGGGTGCACATATAACTATTTCTTACTCATGGCTAAATCTTCATGCAACGATAATACTTTTAGTCAGAAGTTAGGTACTGCATCTGTGCCTGGGATTTTCAAATTGGAGGCTTTTCTTAACTGTCTCACTCTCTTTGAAGTTGAAAATAAGCAGCACAATAAAAAATAAAATAGCTGGGAAGTCTTTGGTGAATATGAAAATCAGGGGAAATGTGGCAGAAAAATAATGGTGTTGAAGATGCAGATAAGGATATGCTAAAAATAAATAGTCATGCATTTTTTCTAAAGGTGAAGAAGCACTTGTCAAAAAATAATTTTGCTAATGTGCATAAAATTAAACAAATTAATTTTCTATCAAAAACCTGGAATAAAGTTACAAAAATCTCCAATGCTCATATGTTTTCAGCATCACTAAAAATAAAACTGACCAGCACCTTGAATTATCTGCCACTTGTAGCTAATTATGCATATTACTGTTACATCAATACCTTCTTAGTTGCGTCACACAGTATCACAAATAATCCAAATAAACCTGCATAACTAATTCTTTATTTAAATAATAAAAATCACCAGAAAGCTCTACCCCATATGATTGAGATAAATTATACATATAAAACCTATGTACCTTCAAAGGTCTATGATCCTAACAATCTTAGCATTATGAACTTATGCACACTGTATGTGTGTACAACGTAAATAGATTTATGCAACCTATGAATATACATTTCCTATTGCTATAACCTATGCATGTCTGTCTTATACATGGCTAAACTTGCCTGAAGCTCGCCCTCTCTGCCTATAAAAAAATTCCTGGTCAAACCATGCAAATAAATAAAACATGAAACAAAATGAAAATTCTTGTCTGTGGGCAATATCTACTTTGAGAATGTGTACAGAGTGAGTAAGGTGGAAGATAAAAGTAGAGAAAAGCTGCAACTAGAAACTTGCTGGATGTGATATCGGCAAGAACTTAATAACTAAAGTAGACTGCACAAACAATGCACTGGCAGTGTGCAGTTTAACATCTAGTCACATATTTAAAGTTCAGGGTCTGAAACAGCAGAACCTAAAGCAATAATAAACTTTTAATGGTCAATATTTAAAAATGAATGGCCATCAGGTGCTTATTTCAGAATATAAAAATAAACACAATATTTAGTTTCAGACAGCTAGTACAGTACTTTAACGTAAAGAATTTAATCATGCTTTAAGTACGTGTCAGACAGGAAAACAACTACTTGTAGTACATGGATTTGAAAAATTCTATGAAAACATTCATGTGAACACTGTGCTGTTGGGAATACATTATAAGTCATTTGCTGAGTACACAACTAAGACACAAGCTACCTACAATTTCATCACTTACAGGCTTACTACAAACCTCTGCTGACCTATTTTAGCCATAGCCTCATGTTAAGTGAGATGTGTCTAATTATGTAATTTAACACCTTGTAAACATATAACCAAGCAACCAAACACCGAGAAGTAGGTGTGGGAACAGGTAATCAGTCTCACACTCCAGTTTTCAGACACAAAACAATTCCAAGGCAACTTTCAAATGTGTTTAATAAAAGAGTTTCACCATCACCACCATTCTGATTTGCTTTGGCCCATTAGTAGTACAAGAGGATCCTGGGTAATTTTTCACTTTCCCTTCTATAGATCCAAGTTGTGCTTGAAAATAGACAAGGATGAGCTTTGTTTTACATGGATGGGGAGTGTGTTCCAGAAGAGTGGTATCCACTAATATAAACCTGCCCCTCCAAACCTTTCTGTTGATGTTGCAGGAGTTTAGATCCCTAGACTGAGCATTTCTGAAGTCATTTATGTGCAGTAAATGTATATGTACTGGGCCAAAGGATGGCTTGTGTACCAGACACAGGTCACCTCTCAGCTGACTGTAGGATACAGAGTCTAGTGACCGGGTTTTGAGTTAGTCTACATAGGACAAATCTATCATGAAATGCTTTTTAGCAGCTTATGGTTAGCACAAACCAGGTTAATTCACTGATAGAAAAGGCAACACAGGTACAAGAGACAGTTTAAGAAGCAAGTATTTAGGTCTTAACACAGTCATATTGCAGGGACACAAACTACCAATGTGGGGACACGGTATATAGACTATAAAACAAAAAAGCCATTTCATTATGGTAGTCACAAGGGTATAACAAATGGACATAACAGTTACTGAAAACTGAAACTGAAAAAAGTAACATGGTTAGAAACTAAATGTGTAGCATCATACTGTTGAATAGGCACAAGTATCTTACGTTTACCTAGCTAGATTTAACAGGCTTGATACTATCCCTTCCATGACATCTGATCTTTTAGTCGATTCGTGGCGGGGAAGGGCCAAGATACTGAGCAGTTAACAGCACTGTTTTTTAGCTGTGCTTCATTTTAACATCTCTGACAGGATTTTTACTAAAAAACTCAAATAGAGCATTTCAAAACTCGGATTTATAGTTAAACATCTGCTGTAGGGCATGAACTAATTTTATAGTACTTTTACACAAGCTTACTCCAGTCAATGTCTTTATAAATGAGTGTGAAGTGGGCAAGTTTTCCTTTCATTCATTCAGCTCAATTTCTAAAAAAGCAGATGACAACCTCAAAGGTATCATGGTGGGTGTGGTGTACTCATCTAATACTGTTTATCCTGTCTGTCCAATCCAACATATGGGTCCTCAAACCTCTACTCGGATCTGATCCAGCTGATTCAATGCTCCAGACTCGAGCCCTTCCCTTTTTAATTTTTCAGTCACAAACATCAGCATCGTACATAAGTATGTGTCTGTGCTGGCATGGCAGGATGCATGTCAAAATGGACAAATTTGAGGCATATGTTAATCACCTCAAAAGATGCACATTCATGTACCCAGCACATTTGCAGGACATCTACTCAGATGGCAAACTGAGTACATACCAGTTTTCTTGATTCCTGCCTACCCTTCCAAAACTTTTAACCCTCCCATTTCATTTTATATGTTTTTCCTCAAAATTATCATAGACTCCCTTGAAGACACTAGCATTCTACAAGAAGACCTATCTCTGACTAACAAATGGTGCCATAGCCACAGTCTTCAAAACAATGCTAAGAAATGCATAATTGCACCATTTAGGAAGTCAACCATCTCAGCTTATTATCATGTTAATACACCCCTAAGAATCAACCCAGTTGCCAGGGATCTGGGTATGCAAGTAGACAGTAGCCTTACCTTTCCCCAACACATGGCCACAGTGATGAGGGAATCCTTTTATGTTGCACAACTTATAAGTGCATAGCATCTAGGTCCAAAGAGGTCATTATCCCACTGTACTCTGCCCTTATAAGACCAGAGTACAGAGCTCCCTTCGGTATGTACCTGACCTGGCATATGCAGCAACTAGAGTGACCTCAGAGGTTCCTTACAAAAGGGATACAAGGCATAACAAACCTGCCTTACACAGAGTACCTTAAAGCCCTTTCACTCTACTCAGTCTCCTACAGACTGGACAGGAGTGATATACCAGGCTGCATCCTACGTGAACTCAGGCAGGAACTTGCAGCACCATTAGGCACCCTATTCAACCACAGCCTGAGTACCAGCTTCATCGCTGCTGAGTGGAGGACAGCCACTGTCATCCCTTAACACAAAGGTAGAGTGTCCACCGATCCAGGAATTTATAGACCCATCAGTCTAACTAGCCTGATCTGCAAGACCATGGAACCGATTATCATGGACCTCATTAACAATGACATTAGCAACCTCCAAACACTCAATCCCACCACACAGTTTGGCTTGATCAATGGGAGGTCATGTCTGCTAAATCTGGTCGACTTCTTTGAAACAGTCACCAAAGCCATGGATGGGGGAAGACAGTGCACACCACCTACCTTGACCTGACCAAAATCTTTGACACTATTCCCCATTCCGGCATAGTAGATAAACTCTCTAAACTAGGCATCAATCTGTATGTTAGCAGATGGGTAGCAAACTGGCTCACTGATAGAACCCACCTAGTTAAAATAGGTGAAGCCACCTCAAGCAGTAGACCTGTAACAAGCGGTGTACCCCAGGATTTGGTCGTGGGGCCTCTGTTATTTGACATATACTTTTCTGAGGTGCAGGCCAAAACCAGTGGGCTATGGCTGTCCAAGTTTGCAGATGACTGCAAGCTGGGTGCTGTTATCAATTCCCCTAGTAATGTAAACATCTACCAAGAGGGTCTCATTCAGACAAATGACTGGTGCCAAAAACATGGCCTCCAGCTGAATACCAAAAAATGCATCATCATCCCCTTTGGGGAGAGTGATGTCCCCACAAAGTATCACATTAATAACATCCTAAGCAAGCAGTCAATCATGAAGGATTTGGGCACCCAGGTTGATAGCAACCTGACTTTTGACCACCATTTTGCTTCCATTGTACGGAAAGCTTTCTACATGGCCAATCTCATAAGTAAGGGTATCTCATCCAGGGACAAGGAGGTCATAACATCTCTGTATTCTTCTCTTATAAGGCCCATTATTGAGTACCAATGCCCCTTTTGGCATGTACCTCGCAAAGTACATGCAGCAGCTGGAGAGACCACAGAGGTTCCTCACCAGGGGAATCCAAGGCCTCAAGCACCTACCCCACAAAGATGGCTAAAAGCCCTATCCCTCTACTCAGTTGAATACACTCCTCAGAGGTGACCTCTGTCTGGCATATCAGGCTATCACGGACCCCACCTTGATGGGACTGCAGCATATCAGCAAGTCGAGCTCCACTCGAGTAACTCAAACGTGCAGCCTCAACTTGGTCTGTGACATCAACAGGACTTGTTGGCGGGACAGATTTGTTTCCCTTAGACTCCCCCATCAATAGAATAGACTTCCCTCTCCACATCAAGCAGAGTACCCCTTTTAAAGCACAACCTGGATAACTGGATGGGAAACAGAAAATATACGCCTGGAATTCCACCCATGTCCCTGTTGGACAGGGGCATCAGGTGCTGACTTGTCTAAACATGGGCTAAACTCTTGGTTAAGCTTATAAGGACCTCAGGACCAATAGCCTAGTAACTCCTATGATCCTATATGCCTGGTTTGAAAGGCATACACAAATCCCACACTTATGATTCACCTGCATATTTGTATGTCAAATAGTACCAAAATACAAGGTCTAGGGACCTGAATTTTGTCTGCGACTTACAGACCATGCTGGACAGAAAGAAATGTGTCCCAGAGATTGCCCCGTTTATGGGACAGGCTTCCCAACCATGTGAAGCTGAGTTTGTCTATTACCCAATTTAAGTCCAACCTAGACCAGTGAATAAAGAATAGGAAATGTATACTGGGTTTGGTATTCCTGTCTCTTATGGACAGAGATAGCTTATAAATGCCTTGCCTCAATGTCCTATTTGAGCACAGGACGTTATTATTATTTCAGGAAAACTTGGTTAGGCTTGTAAAGGCCCCTGGATCATTAGCATTGTAACAATCTATGAATCTATGAATAAAACACTCTGCTAGAAAACTTTCTAAGTGCAGAACCACAGATGGTCATACCATAGACCATAAACTCATAAAAAGGAACCCAGTCATTCTAGCCCCTTAAGCCCCTGACATTTCATAGCCTTCACAATTTAGATTTGTCTACAATGCACCACAAATTCATAAAAAAGTAAACCACAATCACTGTAGTCCCTTAAGCCTCTGACATCTCAGCCTTCACAATTCAGATTTGTTTCCATATTTTCCTATTTTTCAAAAGTACTGCAAAAGGACATCTGTATTACTTTAGTGAACATAATGGAAACAGACATGGGCACAACATCTGAATAGTGAGCTGGTTGTTCTTGGACACATACAAGGTATGAATGCAGGTAAAATATGAAACATTCCAATAGGTCTGAAAAAGGCTTCATCATCCATTCCCCATTGAGCCAAACATTTTTTTCATCTTGTCAACCACTTCTTACTTATCCAGACACTTCATACAGATGGTCTAGTCCATAATACTTGCCTGTGGATCAAAGTTACTTCAGTAAAAATTGTATATATTTATTTATATTTGTTTACCAGGGTAGTGCACTGATCAATAGTGACCAATTTCAGGCTCAGCCAGAGTGAAAATTAAAATGAAAATGTATTCCTCGCTTCTAAATCCAGTAAAGGGGGAGCTTCCTAGGAAACAGGTCTTCGTCTCATGTTAATTTATCTCTTTATTAACTCTCTCTACTTATTTCCTCTATTCAATAACTCCATCTTCCTTGATCAACACGGCAGTGCTTTTGGGCCTAATCAGTAGTTTAGGTACCTATATGCTTTGTCTGTGAAAGATAGAGCTAGCTTCTCTTTAATCTACTCCATTTTTTTCTGTTTTAAGAAATCTGCTTGGCCTGGTAATTTATTCTATGTGAGAGGTAGACGCAAATTATCTAGGCTGCACATTTCACATGTTTTTTCATTAGTTAATTGTCTGAGTGATACTTAAACACACAATGAATTTCTGGCCCTTTGTCTTTTGCTGAAAATATTTCAAGCCTGCATAAACCAAATGAAAGCACTGCTGGTGATTCCCTGTTAGTGCTTTGTCCCCACCTTCCTCTTTGTCGATGTGCTTTTTACACCTGGTGATTTTAAGCTACCCACTTCACTGTAAATTGAGCTTAAATGCCTGCCTGCCTTTTTACACTGCTGTTGATAATACTGAATTATTTATTTGCCCTTCCTTGTGCTTGCATTGAAAAAGTGCATGTTACCTCTCATTGTCTGTTCTACTGATTTACTTGATCTGAATTAATTTTCTAGCTAACTGTTGGATAAAGTATTGTATTCTTACACTCTAGCAAGCACTTGTTTTTACACCAAGAGGTCAGTGGATTTTCGATCTAATGTACTGGGAGGAGAAGCCTGGTCTAGAGTTGGGAAAACACTTGAGATTTCTGCATCAAGAAAAGAAGTACATTTTGTGTCTCTGTTCATTGTTTAAATTGCACTGTATCTAATCACTGCATTTCTTTTGTTTTTTTACTGTTGTGACTGCATATTTTCTGCATTTGTTTTCAACTGTCTTTTCAGCCTAGATAGGGTTGCCACCTTTTGTTGCAGCTAAAATTGGACTCAGGCCACACCATTACACCTCCCATAACCCCACCCATGTCCCGCCAACTTTCTGCTCATTTTGTGACATCACTGTGACGGCAGTCAAAGGGAGATGCCCTCTTGTTCCATTTGTGATGCCTTTTTCCTGTGGATTTACTATGCCTTTTGTATAAAAAAAAAAAAAAAAAAATATATATATATATATATATATATATATATATATATATATATATATATAAATCCTCAGATTTAACAAACTGAGTTTCTTTTTTGAAAAAGAATACCAGCATTCTACAGTGTTTTCCAGACTGACAGTTTAGGTAGCCAACACTAAGCCGAGATAGCATAGTCTAGATTCAGACCTGCTGAATCTAGCCTGTTTTTGTTACACTCTAGCACTAAATCAGTCATCCTACATTAAGAAAGGCTACCCTGCAACCTTGTGGCAAAAAATGTGTGGATCCAGCCTTGCCTGAGCTGGGGATTGCTGGAGGAAGGTTCATTATGTACTTTCCTACTGGCAAATTAGTTTAAAGCTGCTTAATTTCACCTGTATCTAAGCTTCTCATTTGCTCCTTGCTGTGCATCATGCAACAGGGGTTATCAGTGCCCTGTATAGACACAAACTCATCTAAACATAATGTTTTCCTAGAGAACTGTCAGTGGAAGCCTCCAAGCTTCACTGTTGCACTAAAGCAACTTATTTGCTCAGTGGGCAGCGCTGCCACATCTATCATCCACAATCCTGGATAGTCCTAGTGCATAAACTGGTCAATCTAGCCCACTCCTTTCCCAAATACCTCATACAGTAAAAAAAAAGTTATATGGACAGTCAGTTTCCCATCATTTCTCTGGCCAGCCTGATTGACATGGGAATACTGATGCAATGTATTAATTGCCTCATGTACACTGACAAGCATTTACTCCTACAGCAAACAAATAAACTATGAGAGACATAAGTACTCTATGAAATTGGAATCACTTCTCTTATGTAACAACTAAACATGATACCAAACAGGTTGTCAGTACAAACTCTTCATCTCTCACACAAACTAAAGACATGGCATGTAGACCCACATATATGGAGGTACTCACTAGAAGTCTACCAAACGTTCAGAGACCTCAGAAATGAAGTGCACACACTGCTATGCAAATAGAAACCACTACACATAACACATACAATAAACCCTAAAGTAAACACCTCTAAACCAAATGTCATTGTCATAGGCGACTCCATAGTGAAACACACAGATGTTTCCTTCACCAGGCTGAACAAGGGAGAAAGTCACCGTCAGCTGCTACATCCATCAGATGATGCATGCACTCAAGTCACTCAACAACAAGTACCGTTATGACTCAATCATAGTTCATGTTGGGGTAAATGACTTGAGACGTACCTATATGGACTATATGAAGAGAGACATGACTGAACTCTCAGACTATATGTCCCAGGCGGATATGACCCTAGCCCTAAGCAGAATTTTACCTTCTCCCAGGATGAGGCCACAGTATAAAAAAAATGATAGACTTCAACAACTGGCTTAGCCTCTGGTGTCAACCCAGGGGGATCCAGTATCTGTCACCCTGGAATGACATGGTTGACAGGTCACACTGCTTTGCCCGAGATGGTCTGCACCTGCATCTGCTAGGCTTTCGGATACTGGCAAAGGTGCTTGCCTCCCCTATAGTGCCTGTTTTGGGCAATTTCAAAACAACAAAATTTCCAATGTAACAAAATCCACCCAAGGCAAACTCAAGGTTCTGCTGCTTAATGCTAGAAGTTTAAACACAAAGCTGCACTCTCTGAAAACACTACTCACCTTGGAAGATGATGATGTCTTTGCAGTCATTAAGACATGGTTCAAAGCCATGTATAGCACCATGGCCATGCAAGGCTACAATGCCTTCCACACATTCAGACTTCAAAATGAGCACAAAGAACCAAAGTTGGAGGGGTATCCATCTTGATTAAAGCAAAGATCACCTCGAGACTGGTCAAAGAGTACAACTCCCTCTAACTATTCCATGTTCTATTAACTCTAGGCAAAATACCCTACCACATCATTGCTAGCTATAGATCCCCCACCATCAACCAAGAAAAGCACACCACCTAACTGGACTTACGGGAATCACTCTCCATACAGCTCAACACCTTAGTCATGGGTGATTTCAACTATCCTTCCACCAACTGGGTGGCACATACGAGTGGAAACACGCTTACCTAGAGGTTCCCGGACTTTGTCAATTCAAATGCTCTGGAACAGATAGTTTGTAGCCCCACAAGGGGCTCCAATGTCCTAGATACAGTAGTCACCAACATGGGACTGCAATCCCCATGTGATGCCTTCCCTGATAAGGTCAGACCAGAAAACTGTCTCGTTCGAAGTAACTATTGGACCAGACACCATTACAGAAGCAAAAACACTGAAGAACTTTTCCAAAGATATCTTCAGACTACTAAGAGAGGGTATAAAAAGTTTTGTACCCTCCCTACACTCACAGACAATGACTGATATGCAGAGGTGTACTCGGAAGCCCTGTACAAACACTTAAGCAGCTGTATAGACTCAGCTGTACCTGACAAGATCAAAAGCAGGTCCTCCCGAAAAAACAAGCCACCCTTGTAGACTTCAAGTATAAACAGGTTATATAATAATAAGAAGAAACTGATGTCTAAGAATAAGAGGAAACTGACTCAGCAGAGGAAGAATTTTCTCTTCAGCTTGAACAAGTAAATCAGAAATCTCGTGAAATCCTCTAATACCAAGTATGAAGCTAAAATAGCATTCCTAGCTAAGGACAATCATAAGTCATTCTTTAATTACATCCAAAACCTAAAAGGGAATGTCCAGCTTTGTGCAGAACTGGTAATAGATGGTATCACTCATACTACACTGAATGAAATCGCCAACCTGCTAGTTGACAGATATGGAGCAAATGTCACCCCCCTGGCCACACTGGCCATACCCCAAAGCATACCAGACACCAGTCCTCTGCCTAGTACCTCTAGAGATCAGGTCTTTTCTGCACTTTCTGAGGTCAGAAATGTGGTCTCAATGGGACAAGATAACATCCTATGATACTTATTAAGCAATCTAAAACAGGACCTAGCAGACCCATTTTGCGCGTTTTTTAACTATAGATTGGGAACTGGCTTTGTTCCAGCAGAGTGTAGAAGAGCAACAGTAAACCCTTGCACAAAGGAGGGGGGGCATCAACAGACCCTGGGAGCTATAGACCCATAAGTCTAACCAGTCTCATCTACAAGGCCATGGAAAGAATCATCATGGACCTTATCAACAAAAACATAGGCGACCTTCAAACTCTAGACCCAACCCAATCTGGCTTTAAGGGTAGATTATGCTAATTAAAACTGGTGGACTTTGAGAAAGTCACTAAAGCCTGCATGAAGGTAAGACAGTGCATACCACCTATCCAAGGCTTTTGACAATCCCCCACTCGGGTATCATTTAAAAACTGTCAGTTAGAGGGGGGGGCATGGCCAAGATGGTAAACAGTTAACAGGACTGCATTTTTGCTCTGCTTCATTTTAACATCTCTGACAGGATTTCTACACAAAAATTCAAATAATACATTTCAAAACTTGATGGATGTATAATCAAACTACTTCTGAATAAACGACTGAGAAAAAATATGTTTGAACCCTTTCTCATTGTTTTTTTCCTTTCAAGAAACTAATTCCCTCAGAATGAGGCACTCTAAACCCAGTATACAGGATAATACAATGGAGAGAGGCATTCAGTCAATACTCAGCAACAATGAACTTTCTATAAAGATGGACAAATTGGAAAGCAAAATAGACAAAAAGTAGGAATGTAAAAAAACAGGTAGAAGTGCTGAGTTAAGTACTTGAGCAACAATCTTCACAAATTTCAAATACAGAAAAGCAATGACTGATTTATTGGAAGAATGATTGAGAATGATAATACTGAATTTCTCCTGAAACAAAATAACTTATTTCAGGAAAAAACAGATCTAGAAAACAGATCCAGAAAAAAACATTAGGATTTATGGCATCCCAGAGAAACAGGAAGGAGACAGTAAGATTCAATTTCTAAATACCTGGCTGCTTGAGACATTGAACCAAGGAGACAGTATGATTCAATTTCTAAATACCTGGCTGCTTGAGACATTGAACCTGCCTGAAGCTCTTAACTTTAGTATTGAGAGGGCACACAGATCACTTTCCAATACATCAATACAGAAAAATCCACCTACACCAAGGTCAGTGATAGTTGCATTCTTTTCTAGCGAAGATAAAGTTCATGTTTTAAAAACAGTATGGACTAATTATCCAGTTAAAATAAAATAAAATATTATAGGATTTGATGGTGATTATCTTCAGTTATGTCAAAAAAGAAAGCATGAGTGCCTCTTATAAAGTGCTTACAGAAAAACAACATTAAAGCACAAAAGTTGTTTCTAGCAAAAATAAAGATTCATCTTACATAAGGACAGAGGACTTTTAACTCTTTGGAAGATGCTTTGGAGTTTACAAAGAGGAATAAAACTCTGAAAAAAATGAATGAAATGGACTGGAGTTTGTCTACATCTCTCAAAAGAAATGTAACAAGGTAAGGATGGCAGTTAAAGAAAAAATAATAAAAAAATGGAAATATAAAAATATAAATGAAAAATTACTTAATTCTCATTGTAATATTGGCTCTATAACACAAGAAGTGCATGAATAGTAAGGATCAGATAATACAACTTTTTACAGAGTTAATCATTTTTATTCCTTATTTCAAAGATATGTCTTTTAAGTTACATATATAAGTGAATTAATTAATTCCAAACAGAGCTTAATCAGTCATCAGCACAGCATAAGTGGAAGGTTTGGCTAACCTTTAGAAACCCAAGGTTGTCATACCCATCAGATATCCATAATCATTGGGGTGTCTGCAAAATACTCCAAGCAACAAACTAAAACAATGAGTAAAAAGGTCACACAGAAAAAAACAATCAGGAAAAATCTAGCAAGCTGGGTATGACAACCCTGCATTTCTAAAAGTCAGCCAAACCTTCCACTTAGGCTGTGCTGATGATGCCATAAGAAGTCTGAAACATGCATGGCTACAGCTAGTGGGATTTGGCTTTACTGGCCAGAATTTGTCCATAAACAGACTTAAAAAGAAAAAAAAAGTCATGGGCATTCAGAAATGCCACATAGCTGAAACACCTGATATCCTTAAAGGGTCATTTGCATATATCCCATGTTGCCTATAATGCAAGAGTTTTAAGGAATCACACAGTGGAAAGTCTAGCCTTGCTAGATTTTTCTTTTGGGTTTTACTGATTTTTTTTTTGCTCCAGAAAAGAAAATGAGCAACTGATCTGTTTTCCTAAAATCCTTTGTTCTGTGTAAGTAAAAACACAATTGTCTGTGAACTTCTAATAAGTGTAAGAGATATTCTCCTTTGTTTTGGAAACGGGGGAAAAAATGGCAGTTCAATGGACTGATTGAGATTAACTTCAGAGACTATGAGCAGAAAAGAAGTGTTAGTTCGTAATGAAACTCTGTCTTTATGAAATAGCAAATAGGGTGTGGTTTTATGGACTATGCTTGTAACCCATATACCCTTCTTGCTGAAGTAATAGCCACCAGAAAAATTGTTTTCCAAGCCAAGAACTTTAACCCACAATTTGCTGAAGGCTCAAATGGAGAAGGAATCATATGAGATAATACAAAATTCAAATCCCAAGGGGCAGAAGGACTTTTATAAGTTGGTTTCAGCAACTAAACTCCTTTGAAAAATGTCTTACAAAGCTTATGGGACATGATAGGAGAACCATTCTCTCATAGATGATTATTAGAAATATCATCTAACTGAACTCTTACTCTTACAGTATACGCAGTAACACCTTCATTAAAAAGATTTGCTAGAAATTCCAGAATGAAGGGAAGTGGAGCAGTAAAGGGATCAACATTATTGTCCATGACCCACATGGCAAATCTTTTCCACTTGTTTCTGTCAAGTTTCTGCATTGAAGATTTATGTGAAAAGAACAAAATGTGTCTCACTGAAGAAGATAAAAGAGGATGCCTGGCTATCACTGGAAGTAAGGCAGCCATGCTGTCAATTTCAGATTTTTGATGTCCGGAAGAACCATACCTTGCGGATGTAAAAGTAGGTCTGGAACTGGGTCCAGAATCCATGGATGTTCCTGAAGGTGAGGCCAAAGAAAGGGAAAACAAATCTGTCAGGGCCAATTAAGGGCAATGAGGATGATCGTTCCCTTCAACATACTTGCTTTCTGTAATACTTTTGGAATCAAGGGGGTTGGAGGATAAGCATAAAGAAGTCCCGGGGGCCAATCGACTGCCAGTGCATCCCTCGGTGACTCCCCCTGAGGGAGGACTAGGACAAAGTAGCTGCTGCATTTGTTGTTCATGGGTGATGCAAAGAGATCTCAGCAAGGCCGACCCCATTTCTGGAAAATCTTTTCTGCAATTTCTTGTTTGAGGGACCACTCATGAGGCATCATAATTGTCCTGCTGAGCTTGTCCGTTATCAAATTGGATTTCCCCTGGAATGTGCATTGCTATCAGAAAGCAACTGGACAATATCGCCCACTGCCATACTTGGAGGACTTCCCGACAAAGAGGATAAGATCTGGTTCCTTCCTGTTTGGTAATGTACCAGACTACCAACGTTTCTGATTGGACTGCTTTTGTTCCCAAAGGAAGAGAGTGTTGAAAGGCTTGCAACGCTAGAAGCACTGCTTTCATCTCCAGAAAATGTATATGCAGATGGGCCCTGTGGGGAAACCAGGTGTCTTGGACTGCCCTTCCCAGATAACTCCCTCCTACCCTATCTGGGAGGCATCTATGGTCACTGTGGCCTGGGGCTGACTGGGTACAAATGGACAACCTTGACTGACTTGATCGGAATAGATCCACCAATGAAGATCCTTTCTGCAGACATCCATAATCAAGATATTGAGAGCCACTGGTAGATCTAAAAAAGACCACTGGGTCGACAACAACCATTGCAGGATTCGCATAGGAAGGCAAGCTAGAGGTACCAGTACTACTGAAGCTGCCATAGTTCCCAAGACTTGTAGTACTAATTTCACAGATGCTCATTTTTTGAGAATAAGAACCTTTACCTGATTTCTCAATGAAGTAATTCTGTTGGATGGAAGTTTCGCTATCATTTTTCTTGAATCCAAGTATGCTCCTATGAAAATCAGATTTTGATGGGGTTTTGGAGCAGATGTTTTAAGATTTATGGTGATTACTAGATGAGAGCAAAGATTTATAGTAATCTCTCTTGCCCTTAAGAATTGATGCCTGGTCATGGCGGTTAGAAGCCAGTCATCTAATTATGGAAACACCCAGAATCCTTGATATCTCAAGTGAGCCGCAACTACTGCCATGCATTTGGTGAACACTCTGGGGGCTGTAGTGAGACAAAAAGGCAGAGCAAAAAACTGGTAATGACTGGCTCCCAGCTGGAAGAGCAGATGCCTTCTGGAGCATCTGTCCATTTTTATATGGTAGTATGCATCCTAAAAGTCTATCAAACACATACAATTGTCTTCTAGAAAAGGAAGAATGGACTGTAAAATGACCATTCGAAACTTGGTCTTTTTGATCGACTTGTTTAGATTGCTGAGATACAGAATAGCTCTCTAGTCACATTTTCTTTGGCACCAAATAACTTAAGTCCCAAATCCTTGTTGGTCTAAGGGAACTTCTTGGATGACTTTTGTCTAGCAACTTTTGTACTTCTTTGATTGGTTGATCCCTTTGACGGGGTGGCAAGCTTGAGATTCGTTTGTACTGAGGAAGGGTATGGACAGGGGATGAAGTAACCTCTGTATCTGATCTGATGCACCCACTTGTCATTTGTAATGTGTAGCCAGGCCTGTGGATGCAGAGACAGCCATTGACTTCCTCCAGAGGTGAGCAATCAGGCCTCCTTTTAGGAGCTCTGAAAGGGCTTGCCAAAGAATGAATCTCTACATCCATGAATTTGTGGTCCATCCCTGCCAAGAGGGTGGCATATTCTGTTATTGTCCTCTCCTCTGTCTCTAGGGGAACTTTCACTCTGTGTGTCCTGGAAAGACCACTGAAAATTTTGGAACCACATTTTTCCTCTACCTTTTTGGTCTTTGGGATAAGGTCTAGTCAGAGTGGAAAAATGTACTTTTAAAGGAGACAAGGTCTTGCCTTCCTGTTCATACCTGGTGAGTGCTTCCTTCACTTTGGGCCCAAAAAGAGATGAGCCATCAAAGGGGGTATTCACAAAGGAAAACTTGAAAGGCTCTGCTAAATCACAAAGTCACATCCAGGCCTACCCCCTAATAGAGATACCTGAATCTGTGGCTCTACTCGGTCTATCCACTGCATATCAAATCAGTCTCATGGAGGAGTTAACTGAATTTAGGGTGTCGAGCTGAGAGGCTACTTAATCTGTAACCTCATCAGCCAAAGCTCCTTGTAGGGTATCTGACAGTTCCTTCAGGAGATCCCCTTGCAGCCTAGTAAAATATGTCAAATATTTCAGCGAGCACACAGTAAAGCCCAACAAAGAAAAGATGCACTTCTCATATCTATCCATCCTCCTTAAATCTTTAGTAGGAGGATGAATAGTGCAACTTGTCTCAAACTTCTTTTTTTGTCACTGCCGCCATGACAATGGCATCTACCGCAACTCCCTTAGTAAGTAACTGTCTGTCAGGTGGTGTGGTGACGTACCTATTTGGCCTCCTCAGGGTAGGATCAACAGTGTCTGGGGTCTTCCATGCTTTCTGAGAGATTAACTCAATAAGTTCATCAGAAGGTGGGGAAACCCAAGAGATGGAATGGTAGGACTTGAAAGCCTTCAGGTATACTGACCCCTCCTCTGAAGGGGTGTTGCTCTCCCAGCCACCTACCTGTTTTAACATCTCTAGGATGTCTCCAAATGAGACATCCTCAAAAGGAGACCATGGGGACCCTTCAGCCTCATCCAGGTCAGTATCTGTGGTGGCAAACTGCTCTGGAGAGTCTAAATGCTTCCTCTTGCAGGTTCTCTTCTGAGGGACTCCTTCAGTGGAATAATTTGGAGAAGTTTCAAAAGAGATGAGGGTGTCCCTAGGGACATCCTGAGGCTTGGGATCCTGCTGTCTCTGTGGAAGGAGGGCTGAAAAGCAGAAGGCACTGGCAGGAAGGGAGATCCTGGGAAGATTGACTGCTTCTCAGTCAAGGGTGCAAAGCTCTCCTTATGGCCTCAACCTGCCCCTGATTCAAGGAACTGGCCGGAGCCGACGAAAAAGCCATCAGAGCCAGCAGATCCATGATCCAAGGAAGGAAGATGGAAGACCTAGGAAGGAGCCAAGCCAAAGCTCTGAAAGGCAAGGTCCGATCTGAAGAAAAAGTGGTTGGATCCCTGTCCCCAGGTCTGAGCAGAGAGCTACAGCACCCAGATTCCTCTGGCTCTGGCACAGCAGAGGACCTCAGAGCTGAAGTCAGAGCAGAAGAAAGAGTGGGTCTCTGATCCGAGAAAGCCACAATCTGGATGCCAGGATCGGCCTGCTCCAAACTTGAGAGATGGGTTGGAGGAGGAAGAGAAGGAGCAGTAGAAGGGAGTGACTTCATTGGATCTGAAGCTCCTGGGCTCTGAGCCAGCTGTGGCTGATGAGGTTACAGATAAAGTAGCCCCTCAGCTAAAGCCAGTGTCTTCAACAGGCTGTTAACCACCCTATCCAAGTCATCAGACTCCTGGCTGAACGGGTGGAAAGGGTTAGTGACTTCTGAAAAACTGCAGATGGGAGCCGAGAGGACACACTTTCTAAAGAAGGTGATCGGCTCCATGTAGTTAGAAATATCAGAGCTTTCTGCGCCCCCTTTTAGTTCCCTGTGCCTCTGTCCAGCAGAGCCACTGAAGTGATCCCCGGGGTAAACTTTCTGTTTCCCATCCACTCGTCAAGGTTTCTCTTGAAGAGTGCTAGCAAGGAGCTTTGCCTAATATAGATTGGAATCTTGTTCCAAAGCATGGGAAGTCTCTGGGACAGGAATCTATCCCTCCAGCATGTTCTACTTATTGTTGTGGTGAGGTTTTGATCCCTAGAGTGTGTGGCTCAAGGGGATAACGTTTTTTTACGTGGCGCATGTCCATCAATTCTGGGTTGGACATGGCCTTGTATGTCAGGCAGAGATCACCTAGGGAGCGGGTGAGGTGACTCTGTGATAGTGATGAACCTTAGTGTTAGGGTTTGGGTTAAGGTAAGTGGATAGTTAGTGGTGTATGTATAGTTTAGTGTAGGGTCAGGTGTAAGAATTTAGGTGTATGTGTGTGTATTGCTGTTTGTTTGGTGTGCTTGTGTTGTGTGTATGTGTTTTGGAACAGCAAATTTTTTCCCTAGAAAAAAATTTGCTGTTCTGTATGTTCGATGTTTTAAATTTTAGATTCATAGGGTTCGATATTAGAACATTCGAAATTTTGAACGTTCAGTGTTCTAATATAGACCCGTACTCTATGATGGGTCTGATGAGTGATGAGTAGAGGGACACAATGACCTCTTTTGATCTGGGTGCAAACCCTTTTGTGATTAGGTGGGCCACATAGAAGGATTTTCTAACCACTTTGGCAATGTGATTATCAAAGGAGAGATCTACTTGGGTCCCCAGATCCCTTATTACGTTTTCCATATTTAGGGGACTACCACCTATGTGGTAGTTTGTGGGTACTTTGTTATTTCCAAAGGGAATAAGTATGCACTTTTTGGCATTTAGCTTGAGGCCATGATTTTGACACCAGGTATTCGTCTCAGTGAGACCCTTTTGGAGGATGTCTGTGTCAGCCGGTGAGTCAATTATAGCCCCTAGTTTGCAGTCGTCTGCGAACTTGGTCAGCTATAGTCCTCCTGTGCTTGTCTGTTCTTCTGAGAAGTACATGCCGAACAGGAGGGGTCCCAGGACTGAGCCCTAAGGAACGCCACTTGTAACCGGTTTATAGTCAGACCTAGCTCCCGCAACTCTCACCATGTGGGTTCTGTCCATGAGCCAATTGACAGCTCATCTTGTGACATAGGGGTTTATGTTCAGGCTGGTGCGCTTGTCTAGAATACCAGAATGGGGAATGGTGTAAACTGTAGAAGGTCTTTGTGAGGTTTAGGTAGGCTGTGTGTACCACCTTTCCCTCGTCTATTGCCTTGGTAACTGTCTCAAAGACATCCACCAGGTTTAGGAGGCATGATCTGCCCTTAAAGCCGAACTGGGTAGGGTCCAGTGTTTGGAGGTTCCCAATGTCTCTGTTAATGAGTTCCATGATGATGTGCTCCACAGACTTGCAGACTAAGCTATTCAGGCTTACAGGGCAATAGTTCCTGGGGTCTGCTGTGGCTCTACCTTTGTGGAGTGGAATAATTGTTGCTGTGCACCACTCTATGGGTACGCAGCCTGTGGAGAGGCTGAGTTTGAACAGTGTGCTTAGGTGAGGGGTTAGTTCGTCTTTGAGCTCATGTAGGATGCAGCCTGGGACACCGTCCGGTCCCATTGATGCTGTATTTTTGGCTTTGGAAAGGACTATTTTAACCTGAGCATCTGTGAATTCAGGGGCTCTACATTCTTCTGGTATGGTTATGGGCCCTTTTGGGGGTGAGGGGGGGTGACGTTTGCACTGAACCTGTCTGCCAGGATGTTGACAATATTGGTTGGTTCAGTGTATTTTGTGCCATTCTGCACTAATTCTGAGCAGATCTGAGCATTGCTCAGGGATCGTAGTTTCTTGCTGATACTTATTAGGGATGTGTTCCCTTCTTGGGATTTTACTCTTTTCTGTACTAGTTTCCTCCTTCTATTGTATAGCTTGTTTATGGCAGGGGTCCACCAGACTGGTTTCCTTTTCTTAGAGGAGTGAGTCTTGGTTTTGTTTGGGATAGCACAATCCATGCATTCTTGTAGGTGCCCGAGGAATGCATTAGTAAAGGATTTTGAAGCTTGGGCAGCGTTATCCTTCAGCATGGGGGCTTTGAAACTTTCCACCTCTGTCTTAAGTAACGTGAAGTTTGCTTTTGAAAAGTTTTTCACGGTGGTTTTCTTGTCCAAGGGTGGGGGCAGAATGTGGATATCCAAAGTGATTTGTTTATGGTCAGATCTAACCAGCGAGGGGTTGACCTCCGATGTGGAACACTGGTTGCCCATGTTGGTGATGACCAGGTCCAATATGTTGTCACCTCTGTTGGGAGTGTTGACCAGTTGTTCCAGGATGTTTGAGTTTATAAATTCTAGGAAATGTTGGGCAAGGGAGTTAGTACTTCAGTAGTTCTCCCAGTTAATGCTTGGGTAGTTAAAATCACCCAATATTAGAGTGTTTGGTAGGACCTTTATGTTACCCATTGTTTCCAAAAATGCAGAATGGGGGTCCTGGGACATGGTGGGTGATCTGTAGCAAGCTAAAATTTGAATTGCAGTTTTGCCCATTGTTAGTTGCACGTGAATAATCTCTGAAGCATCGTGCTGTGCCACTAACCTGGAGGTGTGGGTATCCTTGATGAATATGGATACTCCCCCGCCTTTTGTATTTTGCTCCGGGTTCTGTGGCCAAAATGTATGGTATAAGTTGTAGCTTGGTGGTGATGGGGTGCTCTCTGGAACCTTAAACTAGGTTTCTGTTACTGCACATATATTGATTTTATCCATACTGAGGAGTGCCTCGAGTGCGTGCATTTTGAGGTTTAAACTTCTGGTATTGAGCAGTATTACCCTCAGATTTTTGTTACTTGTGCTATTTACAGTAGTGGATTTGTCTTTTGAGACTTGCCTAAAAAAGGCACTATGTGAGTGGCAAGAGCCTTGGCCAGTATTCGAAAGCCTAAGAGTGACAGGTGCAAGCCATCTCTAGCGAAGCAGCCTGGCTTGTCGAGCATGTCATCCTAGGCATACAACTGGATCCCCTTTGAATGACACCAGAAACGTAGCCAATTGTTGAAATTGATAATTTTTTTTTATACTGTGGTATTATTCTTATTGAGGGCAGGATGCTACTCAGGGTCAGGGTCATACCGGCCTGGGCTGCGTGATCAGAGAGCTCTTCCATGTCTCTTTTCATGTAGGCCAGGGAGGTATGGCTCAGGTCATTCACACCAACATGGACAATGACAGAGTCGTATTTGCACTTGTTCTGGAGTGACCTGAGTGCTTGTGTTATGTGGCGGATCCTGACACCCAGCAGGCAGCTAACAGTAACCTTCTCCTTATTCGGCCTAGTGAGTGGGACGTCAGTTTGCCTGACTATAGAGTCACCTATTACTAGTATGTTGGGTATGTTATTTTGCCTTGAGGGCTTTGATTGCATGGCACACTGGTTTTGTGAAGTATGTGTTTCATGGTTTGTGTTGGGGGGTGGAGATTGCTTGGATGTCTGCTTTGGAGGGCTCTGTTGCTTTTGCAGATTTTTATTTAGAGCCTCCGAGTATGTTTTCGTGTATTTACGTATGTTTTTGCTGGTGCTGGTTAGTTTAATGGGTCTATGTGAGACTGCTAGTGTAATGCCAGTATTTCCCTTCTCCTGTTGACTGTCTGATCCAGTCTTGTGTTGAGAGAGCTTAGCCTCCAGTTTGGCTGTATAATTGCATCTCTCGCATGTATTAGTGTTTGGTGGTAGGAGGAGAGGGCTGTCTTTGTACATGAGGCAGTTGTAACATTGCCTCATTATGCCCAGATTCACCAGTTGGACTGGAGAGTACACCTGAAACCGCCCTTTGGACATGCCTGGATCGGTAGAGTAAACTCTTTTACTGAATGGCTGGCAAGGTCAAATAGAGAGCCTTGCCCTTCTGTAGTGCTAGGGTTTATAAGTGCTTGCTATGGGTTTTGAGCAAGTGCCAGCTGAGAAATGAATGGTTTGAGTGCTTAAATTGAAAGTATGTCTAATTCCAAGGGAAAAATTTTAAGAGGAGACTTTGTGGAGCCGGGAATACTTACACCCTAGCTAACTGGCGTTGCCCAGTGTGCAAAACCGGGCAAATGTGGTTTTTATAGCAGGGGAAATGAAAGAGACAGAAATGAGTCCAAATTGCCCAATAAACTACTATTTTCTGGGCTGAAAGCACTCCTCCAGGGACAGATAGGCTGCTCAAAGCTCCCCTCTCTCACAGGTGAACAGAGAAACTTCCTTCTGTCCAAGTAAGGTATGGGCAAACACAGAGATTTGTAACACAGCCCTGAATTCAGCACTGACCTGAAAACTGGACTATACTAGCTTAAAAAGGCGGGAAACAAGTATATCTTTTTTTTTAGAAAATAAAGCAGATACAATCAAAAAAACACTTAAAATGTGCATAAAAAGATGCTTATTGTTATATATCTCAGTTCCAAGTTGCAGTCAATGTCCCTAGTAATAAAGTAGGAAGAAACACAAATACAGTAAACGCAGAGGAATAAAGTGCAATTTTTTTATATATATACAAAAAAATAGAAAACGAACAATCTGATTTAAACAAGTTACCAAATTAACCAGAAAAAAACTCAAAACTGAGCCCTGTTCCAGCAGTCTTCAATCAGACAGGTTCTAACTGCACACTCCTGCTACTAGGGTGCAGGGGAACCTTCTCCAAAAAAGATGGCCTGGATCAGTGCTCAGGTTATACAAACAAAGCTAGATTCAGCAGGCCTGAATCTGGTCCTATGCTACAGCAACGAGGCGCACCAATTTCAGAAACAGTTCGAATAAGCAGGCACAATAAGCCTGTGACCAGAAATTCCCAGCTCAGAAGGGCAGAATCCAACCTCTCCTCCCACAAGAGTGCAGACCACAAACCATCTAAATGTAGAATAACTGGTCTGAAGCCCAAGTGCTTAAACCAGAACTAATTCAATCAGCAATTCCCAGCTTAGAAGGATGTAAGCTACCTGCCCTGCCACAACAGTGCAGACCACAAACCTTCTTAATGTAGAACAACCGGTATGAAGCCCAACTGCTTAAAGCAAAAGACTTAGAATAACTGTTTCAGTTTCACTGGGCTATACCAAGCAGCAATAAGTGCAGCAGAGTAAATAAAACTGAGGACTTTTAAGAAGAGGCAAAAACAAATTAAAGTAGGAGGAAACACAAATACAACAAAAACAGGTGAATTTTTTTTTTGTTAGTAAAGTGTAAGGAGAGAGAAAGGAAGAACCTATGTGGGTTGGGCCTTCTCAAATCTTCTCTCTGTATTATGTAGAGTGAACACTAGACTCAGAATATGATCTCACTGTATACGGTTAAGGGAGCAAATAAGATGGACTCAAGATGAGTGTTCAAATACAGACTTACAGGAGGTGCGGGCAATTCTAAAGCCACTAACACCAAAACAAGAACAGGGAGGGCGTGTGGGAACAAACAAGAATAATAATAAGTACAGTTGTACAGATTACAGAGATATTAAATCAAAATACAGAAAAAAATGAGAATAAACACTTTTCTTTTCTCAATATCACAGCTGGCAGTAGGTCAATCTATCTGCAGCAGCCTGAGCAACAGGTATATCTGATTTAAAGCACAGGACAGAAACTAAACAATACAGATGCAGGAATACTTTGGCCGGATGAAACCAGTTCTGAAAACTTAATGCCACTAAGAAAACAGACAAGGCCTCCAGACAAAGGATTTCACTACAACTGAGGTCAACTCCGAGAGATATACAGCTATAACACAGAAGAAGAATAAAAATAAGTTATGTCTTACCGTAACATTCCATCTGTATTGTTGATCCTCGTTCAGTCATCACGCATGTGTATCGGTTCCGACCTCGGAACCGAGCCAGCCATTTTCCAAGCTCGCGTCAGCTTCAAACTCTCGAGCTAAACTCTTACCCACAACCCCCCTCTCCTTGTTACCTCAGACTGAGTTTGCAAGTCAAAGAAGGTAGAGGCTACCTCTGGTCAAATAACCTAAGAGAACCGGATGGTGAGATCCACTAGAAACCACAGGAGGGGGAAGGGGGGGGTCGTAATGACTGAACGAGGCTCAACAATACAGATGGAACATTATGGTAAGATATAACTTCTTTATCTGATATTGTTACTCCTCGTTCATTCCTTATGCATGGGGCACATTCGAACCCATAACCACAAAAGAAGAACTCTCTCCGCAGGCCAAATCCAATTTGTAATGACTGATGAAGGTATGAAGGGATGCCCTAGTTGCAACTGCTAGATGTCATGATAAGGAAGCCCTCGCATGGACGGCACCAGAAGTTGCCACCGACCTTCCTGAATGAGCTTTCATGGTAGTAGGCAATGAGATATTGCGTTGTGTATAAATGAAGGTCACACAGTCCTTCAACCATCTAGCTAATGTGACCTTAGCAACAGCAGATCCTAACCTAGGTCCAGAAAAAGCCAAAAATAACTGGTCATATTTACGAAAGGGCCTAGTCCTGTTTAAGTAAAAACGAATTTGCCTGTGGATATCTAGGGTATGTAGGCAATGCTCTCCTCTGTTTGAATGACTGGGAAAGAAAACTGGCAATTCAATGGCTTGATTAATGGACATTTCAGAGATCACTTTAGGCAGAAAGGATGGATTAGTTCTCAGAGACACTATCTCTATGAAAAATCAAGTATGGACTCTTGATACATAGAGCAAGCTCAGAAATATGTCTGGCAGAAGTAATGGCGACCAAAAACAAGGTTTTCCATGATAAATACTTGAGGTTGCAAGAAAAGGCAGGTTCGAAAGGTGGCATTATCAGCTTGTAGAACTAATGATAAATCCCATGGTTGAACAGGTTCTCTAAAAGGTGGCTTCAGATGATTCACACCTTTTATGAAGGTCTTGCGCAATTTGTGGGACATAAGAGAGGAATCTTGGACACCCTCATGAAAATTAGAATTTGCAGCCAGATGAACTATGGTAGAGGCGGATAGACCCAATTGAAAGAGGTCAGCCAGATAGTCTAGTATTATCAACACTGGTGCTGAGAAGGGATCTACTTGTTTATCTTTCAGCCAACAGGTAAATCTTTTCCACTTGCTCATATAAGTAATTCTAGTGGAAGACTTATGAGATGCAATGAGAATATCACATACTGATAAAGAAAGATCATTCTGCCTGGCAATCAAGGGAATTGGAGTAGCCAAGCCATGAGCTTCAGGCTGTTCAAGTTGGGATGAATCAGGTTCTGTGGATGTAAGATCAACTCTGGGGTTGGATGGAGAATCCATGGTCAATCTAGTAGGTGAGGCCAAAGGAAGGGGAACCAAATCTGTCGAGGCCAATATGGTGCTATGAGGATCACATTGCTTTTCAACCGACGGGCTTTCTTCAGAAACTGGGGAATGAGGGGAAAGGGTGGAAATGCATAAAGAAGACCCGAGAGCCAAGCATGGACTAGAGCGTCCCTGGGTGACTGTCCTGGAGGGGGAATCAGGACGAAGTAGTTGCTGCAGATGTAGTTGGTCGGGATGCAAAGAGGTTGCAGCAAGGATGGCCCCAGCGGTAGAAGATCTCCGCCGCTATCAAGGGATTCAGGGACCACTCGGGAGGTTGAAGAATGCACCTGCAGAGTCTGTCTGCTATCACGTTGGAACTCCCGGGAATGTGCGTTGCTAGAAGAAAATGGTTGGTAGCCATCGCCCATTGCCATATCCTCATGGCCTCTCAACAAAGGTGTAAGATTTGGTTACACCTTGCTTGTTGATGTACGAGACCACCGCCATGTTGTCTGATTGAATCGCAATCGTCCCAGATGGCAGCAGGGGATGGAATGCTTGCAACGCCAGAAGCACTGCCCTCAGCTCTAGAACATTTATATGCAGATGGTCCTCCAGTTTGGACCAAGTGCCTTTGATGGTCTGTTCCTGACATAGTCCCCCCCACCCCATCAGGGTGGTGTCTGTGGTCACTGTGGCCTTGGGTTGCTGGGGGGAGAAGGGGCGAGACCATTGTGAAGATTGTGTGTCATCCACCAATTTAAATCCTGTTTGCACCTGTGGGTTACGCGGATCATGGCTGAAAGAGGATGCTGAAAAGGATACCATTGGGTGAGCAGTAGCCATTGTAGAAGCCTCATATGAAACCTAGCCAGGGGGACAATGGTGATGGAGGCTGCCATGGAACCCAACAGCTGTAGGACAGAGTGAGCAGTGGATTTCTCCCTTGAAAGGATTGGAATCAGTTGTTGCTTTATCCTTAAAATTCTGTGCTCTGGAATGGCAGGTCTGCAGTTCTGTGTGTCCAAGATAACCCCTATGAATTCTGTCGACTAAGATGGGGTGAGATTGGATTTTTGCCAGTTTATGGTTATACCTAGCCTTTGTGCAGCAAGGAGAGAGTATGCTAGGGCTTCTTCCAGTAGATGTCTGGTGGGGGCAGAAATTAACCAGTCATGTAGGTATGGAAACACCTGGAATCCTTGAAGTCGCAAGTGAGCTGTGACGACTGCCATGCACTTTGTGAACACTCTGGGGGCTGTAGAGAGTCCAAAGGGCAGTACTCTGAACTGGTAGTGACTGGCTCCTGCACAGAAGCTCAGAAATCTTCTTGATGGCCTGTCCACTTTTATGTGGTAGTATGCATCTTGAAGATCTATGAAGCACGTCCAATCATCTTTTTCCAGAAGCGGGAGGACAGACTATATTGTGACCATCTGGAATTTTTGTACTCTCACAAACTTGTTCAGTACACTAAGATCCAAAACTGGTCTCCATTCCCCGGTTTTCTTTGGTACAAAAAATAGTCTTGAGTAGAATCCGGATCCTATTTGGTCTGGAGGGACTATTTGGATGACTCTCTTTCTTAGCAGCTTTTCTGGGTGGAACGTCGGGAAGGTTTTTTGAAGGGACAGGACAAAGATTGAAGGGGATATGATAACCTCTGGTTATAATCCTTTGTACCCAAGAATCGGCGGTTATGGTTAGCCAGGCAGAAGGGTACAAGGAGAAACGTCCCCTAACCACTCCCAGGAGTTGGGCCGCTCTTCAGAAATGCTGGTAGGATTGACCAGGGAAAGAATCCCTGGAACCCTGGTTATGCGGACCCTCTCTGCTCCGAAAGGCGAGTCTTCCCTGAGAGTTTCCCCCTCTGCCTCTAGGGGAGAACTCGTCCTGTTTGTCACGGAACGGACCCTGAGATTTCTTGAACCATATCTTCCCACTCATTTGGTTTTGGGAGAAAGCATGTTGAGGGGAAGAATAATGGACACCTACGGCAGAAAGGGTCTTACCGTCCTGTCCATATCTGGCCAGTGTGCTTTTAACTTTGGGTCCAAACAATGAGGAGGGCTCAATGGGAGCATTAAGAAAGGAAGCCTTAAAGGGTTCTGCGAAATTGCACAAGCGCATCCATGTGTGTCGTCTTAAGACCGCAGCTGAACCCGCTGCTCTAGCTGCTCCTTCTGATGCGTGAGATATCAGTCGCATAGAGGAGTTAGATATTGACTCAATGGTAGCCAGGGCCACTTTGTCACGGACCTCATCAGACATGGCACCAGCCAAGGTTTCAGAGAGCTCAGAAATCAGATCCCTTTGAAGCCTGGTAAAGTGTGCCATATAATTCAGGGACCTGATAGTAAAAGGTCGCTGAACCAAAGGTGCGCTTCCCTATCCTGTCCAAGGCCCAGGACTCTGTTAGGCAGATGGACAGTCTGGCTTTCTTCTTCTGCCGGATCCTTTTTTGTTACAGCCACCATCACCAAAGCATCCACAGGAAGACCTTTGGACTAATGGGGATCTGAAGCAGGAGAGGACAAAATCTTATCTGGCCTCCAAGGAATAGCTTTGATGGTATCAGGAGCCTTCCAAGCACGCTGCACGATAAGCCGGACAACTTCATTGGCGGGTGGAGTAACCCAGGAGGTAGGGGGCCGGGAGCGAAAGGCCTGCAGGAACACAGATTCCTCAGAGGTCAGCTTAGAGGACCGACAGTCACGTCTCTGTTTCAGGATTTCGAGGATATCTCCAAAGGATACCTCAGAGGGTGACCGGGGGATCCTTCCCCCTCATCGAAATCTGTGTCTTTCAGTGAGGGACTCCTCTGTGGAGTCCATGTGCTTGCTCTTACACAAACGTTTCTGGAGGACCTCCTCAGTGGGAGAAGTAGGAAAGACAGCGGAAAAGGGGATTCCTGTGGGAATATGTCCTGAGGCCCTTGCACCTGGTGTCCACTAGGAGCGACTTGTGAAACTAGTGTATCACAGGAGGGAGGAGGTATAGACAGTCCAGTATCACCAGCAGCAGCAAAAGCCTTCTCCATCAGTTGGAAGGCTGGTCCACCTGAAGAGGAGTGCATGTCTAGCATACAGGTCACCCCTCCACTAAGTGGCTCAGCCTGCCGACCCAGAGTCCCTGGATGGCTTTGGAGCAGCAAACTATGTGTGTCACAACTGACATCCTGGGTCGTAGCAAAACTTTCCTGTCATGAAGGCAACTGCGGTTCCTTAGTGAGATCCATAAAGGGGACCGCCGAAGGGGAAGACTGTGCTATATCCATGGACTTCAAAGGCAATGAAGGAGGAGAGTAAGAAGGAGTCTTTGGAGATGGGTGATCACCTCCCAAGGAAGGATAGTTCCTGAGGGGTGGGATACCTCTGGCCAAGAGCACCTGATCCACAAGACACAACACATCATGTTCAGAAAGACTTCTAGTGGACCTCACGGAGGCTGTGGGAGAAACAGGCCTGTCCACAGAAGAGGCAAACTCGGTGCCCATCTCACCCGTCTGCACTGAGGACAACAGTGCTGAGAGAGACTAGACTACGAGTGTCTGCACCGAAGAAGCCATCTATGCCGAGGTCATGGTCTGCACCATCACAGGGATCGGTGCTGAAGTGTTTGTCGGTACAGGAGTTGGAACTGACAAAACTGGAGTCAACAATAAAGGCGTCGGTTCCGAGGAAGATCTCGGAGCCGACGTGGTCAAGGTCTGCGCCGAATGAATGGTCGGTGCCAATACAGTGGTAACAGACTGAACTGAGGATCCCCTCTGTGTCGATATAGTGAAGGCTGCAGGAGAAGACGGAGCCGAGCTCACTAATGGTGCTGAAGGCCTCGGTGCAGAAGGTCTAGGCACCGAAAGCACTGGGGCTAACTGAGTGAGTTCTGGAGCCGAAATTTTTGCCTTTTTAGGTTTTGGTTGGCGGGAGTCCCCAGCTGGGGACAAAGGCAAAGACTTAGCCTTGGTAGGAACAGCCAAGATTTTCTTATGGGCTCTAGAAGGGGTTGAGGCCTCCGACCCAGAAATAGCCTCTGAAAAGGGAGATTTAAGAAGTCCCTTCAGTAACAGCTTGTTTTTCCTTTCCAACAAGGTTCTATTCGAAAAGTTCTCACAAACAGTAGAGGTTGGGTCAACAGACAAGTGGGATGCCCCCAAACAATAAACGCACAAAGAGTGTGCATAAGAAGTAGGTAGTTTGTGTCCGCAACCAGAACACAGCTTAAACCCCGGACTACCTTTCTTATCTGCCATGACAGCAAATTAATCAATAGAAAAAGGTACCAGCAATGGTACAAAAGAATATGCGAAGGTATGAGAAAAAAGAAAAGGATTACCAATGATGGTAAAGAGAGAATACCTTGCGGTAAAAAGGTAAGAAAAGGAGCAGAAAAACCTGAAGAAAATATGTACGCTAGATGCGATAGGGTAAGAGACAAAGAAATATAAACTTTCCTGACAGAAAAGTAATCTGAAAAACTATTAAACAACAAATAACTGTACTTAGCTCAAGAGAAGTAGCTTAACACGACCGAACGGCAATGCAGAAAATGAAATCGGAGGTAACAAGGAGAGGGGGATTGTGGATAAGAGTTTAGCTCGAGAGTTTGAAGCTGATGCAAGCATGGAAAATGGCCAGCTCGGTTCCGAGGTCGGAAATGATACCCATGCGTAAGGAATGAACGAGGATTAACAGTATCAGATGTACAGTTGTACAGATTACAGCAATATTAAATCAAAATGCAGACAAAACATGAGAATAAACACTTATCTTTTCTCAATATCACAGCTGGCAGTAGGTCAATCACTCTGCAGCAGCCTGAGCAACAGGTATATCTAATTTAAAACAGAGGACAGAAACTAAACAATACAGATGCAGGAATACTTTGGCCAGATGAAACCAGTTCTGAAATCTTACTGCCACTAAGAAAACAGACAAGGTCTCCAGACAAAGGATTTCACTACAACTGAGGTCAACACTGAGAAATATACAGCTATAACACACAAGAAGAAGAATAAGTACAGTTGTACAGATTACAGTGATATTAAATCAAAATGCAGACAAAAAATGAGAATAAACACTTATCTTTTCTCAATATCACAGCTGTCAGTAGGTCAATCTCTCTGCAGCAGCCTGAGCAACAGGTATACCTGATTTTTTATCTGATTATATATATATATATATATATATATATATATATATATATATATATATATATATATCTGATATATCTTTATATATTTTTTATAGGTTCATAGGTAGGTACTAGGTTAATGGCCCAAGGGCCTATGTAAGCCTAGCCAGCAAGGTTCCATAGCTTACGCCACCCAAGAAAGTTATTTTCCTGTGCTACTGTCCAGCAGAGAGACAGAAGTGATCCCCGTGGTGTAGTCCCTATTTCCCATCCACTCATCAAGATTTTTCTTGAAGAGTGCTAATGAAAAACTTTGCTCGACACAGATGGGTAGCTTGTTCCAGAGTATAGGAAGTCTCTTGGACAGGAATCTATCCCTCCAGCATGGCCTGTCTATTGTGGTGACAAGGTTTAGGTCCCTAGAGTGTATAGCTCAGAGGGATTGGGATTTCTTTAGGTGTAGCATGTCCAACAGCTCTGGGTTTGACATAGTTTTATATGTTAGGCAGAGATCACCTCGGAGAAGGCGATATGCTACGGAGTAAAGCTGGAGTTTTTTGAAGCGGTCAGTGTAGGGCATTTGTTTGAGGCCAGTAATCCTCTTTGTGAGGTACGTATGGGGCCTTTCCAGCTGCTGCAGATGTCTTGTGAGGTACATTCCAAAAGGGGTGTTGTACTCTATAATGCGTCTTATGAGTGATGAGTAGAGGGGAACCATGACCTCTTTTTTTCTGGATGACAACACTTTTATGATGAGGTGTGCCACGTAGAAGGACTTCCTGACTACTGTGGCGATGTGACTATCAAAGGAGAGACTACTGTCCACCTGGGTCCCAAGGTCTCTTATCACGCATTCGGTGTTAAGTAGATTGCTGCCTACGTGGTAGTTCATGGGTACAGAGATTTTACCAAAGGGGATGACACTGCACTTTTTGGCATTGAGCTTGAGGCCATGGCTCTGACATCAGACATCTGTCTCACTGAGGCCCTCCTGTAGGATGTCCACATCATTTGGGGACTTGACTATGGCTCCTAATTTTCAGTCATCTGCGAACTTCATTAACCAGTGGCCTTCTGTGCTAGCCTGTACTTCAGAGTAGTATATACCAAACAGGAGAGGTCCCACGATGGAACCCTGTGGTACTCCACTTGTCACTGCTTTGAGGTCAGATTTGGAGTCTGCAACTTTTACAGTGTGGGTTCTGTCAGTTAGCCATTTGGCAACCCATCTTGTGACATATGGATTTATACCTTGTTTACTGAGTTTAGCTATAATTCCAGAATGAGGGATGGTGTCAAAAGCCTTGGTGAGGTTAAGATAGGCTGTGTGAACCACCTTACCCTCACCCATGGCTTTGATGACTGCCTCAAAGAAGTCAATCAGGTTCAGGAGGCATGATCTGCCTTTCACAAACCTGAACTGGGTGGGGTCCAGAGTTTGGAGGTTACCAATGTGTTTGTTTATGAGTTCCATGATGATATGTTCCATGGCCTTGCAGACCAGGCTCGTCAGGCTAATAGGTCGATAGTTCCCGGGATCAGTGGTGGCTCCCCCTTTGTGGAGTGGGATAACTGTTGCTGTGCACCATTCAGTGAGTACAAAGCCTGATGTGAGGCTATTATTGAACATGGTGCTTAACTGAGGAGCCAGTTCGTTCTGAAGTTCATGTAAAACGCAGCCTGGGATGTTCTCCGGTCCCATGGATGCTGTGTTTTTGGCTTTAGAGAGTGTAGCTTTTACCTGCGTAGTTGTGATTACAGGGACTCTGCATTCTTCCTGTAAGGATATGGGCCCTTTAGGGGGTGAGAGGGGGTTAAAGTTAGCACTGAACCAATCTGCCAGGATGTTGGCAATATCAGTTGGTTCTGTAATTTTCGTGCCTTTGTGCTGTAACTCAGAGCAGATCTGGGTGTTGCCATCTAGATACTTGACATAGCTATAGAATGATTTGTGGTTGTCCTTGGACTTGGTGGCGATTTTGTTTTCATAGCTAGCTTTGGAGGATCTTATAAGGTATCTCAGCTTCTTACTGAGGCTGACCAGGGATCTCATCCACTCATGGGATTTTACTCACTTTTGCAACAGTTTCTTCCTTCTGTTGTACAGTTTGTTTATGGCAGGGACCACCAGACTGGCTTCCTTTTTTTGGAGGATAGCATCTTGGTTCTGTTTGGGATAGCACGATCCATGCACTTGTGTAAGTGCTTATAGAGTGCATTTGTGTAGGATTCAGCAGATGTAACTATATTGTCCATCTGCATGGGTGTCATGAAGTTCCCCACTTCTGTCTTAAGAAGCATGAAGTTGGCTTTGGAAATTTTTTTTACTGCGGTTTCCTTAATGAGGGGTGGGGGCGGGATGTGGATATCAAGTGTGATAAGCTTATGGTCGGATCGGACCAACGAGGAGTTGACTTCAGGTGTGGAACATCGGTCACTCATGTTGGTAATGACTAGGTCTAGGATATTGTTGCCCCTGGTGGGGGGTGTGGATACGTTGATCTAGGGCATTGGAGTTTATGAATTCCAGAAAGCATTGAGCTAAGAATTTGGTACATGAGTAGTTTTCCCAGTTAATGGTGGGGTAGTTGAAGTCGCCCATTATTAGGGTGTTTGGTTGAACCCTGATATTTTCCAGTACATCAAGAAAAGAGGAGTGGGAATCCTGGGGCATGGTGGGGGATCTGTAGCAAGCTACAATTTGGATTGCAGTTTTGCCCAGAGTTAGTTGCACTTGGATAACCTTGGATGCATTATGCTGAGCAACTAGCCTGGAGGTGTGGATATCCTTAATGAATATGGACACACCTCCGCCTTTGGTGTTTCAGTCCAGGTTACATGGCCGAAAAGTGTGGTATGAGTTATAGCCTGGTAGTGCAGGTGTGCTCTCTGGAGCCTTGAACCAGGTCTCAGTCACTATATTTTATATATTTATCGGATATATAAATATAAATATATATATATATATATATATATATATATATATATATATATATATATATATAAAGGCAGCAAGGAACAGATGGACAGAGAAGACCCCATAAAAGCAGCAGATTCTCTAAACCTAAAGAAATGCTAAACTAGCAAACTATTTATTTTTTAGCTAAAGATTAGAAAGGGGAAACACAGTGTATAAAAATGGTCATTGGGGGAAGGAAGGGTACAGTCCTTAACTCTGTACAAGAATTAGCTAAATAATATTTTAAAACTACTAATACATCTAAATTATGAAGAACTATGAAGAAAGAAATATCAAAAACTTTTTACTTAGCCCAGAGCTAGTGAAAGGACCATGTCTCCAGCGAAGCAGCAGATGACATCAGAGGCAATGGAGAGGTGCATTCTGGGAAGTGTAGAACACCCAAGAGCTTAGTTGGAGGCCATGAACTTCTGCATAAGGCTGAGATGGATCTGAGGGTTCGGATCTGACCCATATGTGAGAATAAAATTGAGAATGACAACAACACATTGTTATGTTATGCATTGTTGTAGTTGAATGGAACAGGAAAATATATACCTTGGTAAAATCTTATTGGATTCCAGTGATAGGATCTTTTGCTAACTTTGTTAGGTCAAACAAAAATATTGATGGTATAAAACTAGAAGGTGATTTGGAACTAAATATTAATCTCTTTGGGGATGACATTCTGCTTACAGTAGGAAATATAGAAAAATCATTAAAATGTATGATTAGTTCTATGAGGCAATTAGAAACTATTTGAACTTTAAATGTATTCATAATAAAACAAATACATTATTAATCAATAAGAAATTAAAAAAAAATCATATAAAATATTTTGATTTCAATTGGAAAAACTCTCCAATTAAATATCTTGGTATCATCATTATGTCTAACAGTAAGGAAATGATACATGTGCATTATCAACAGGTGATTAATAAAATTATTAAGTCTTGTCACAAGCTGGAATAAAGTTTCTTTACTATGGAAAAACATCTAATGTTAGTTAAGATGGTAATTCTCCCTAAAATATTACTTGTTATGCAAGCATTACAACTATCTCCACCAAAAAGAAAACAATAAAAATAAAATAACACCTTACTTAAATTTCTTTGGCATCCAAATAAACCAACAGTTCTTTTAATTGCCACACAAAAAATTCTGCAATAAAGGTAGAACAGGATTCCCTCATATTCAATTGTATACTACTTCAACTATTGTAAAACGTTCTGCATTGTAGATAAATTCATCATATGAATCAAAATGGAAACTAATACTTTAGGTATTATTATCTAAAATAAGCATATTACTAATTGTCATACGCAAATATAGTTCCTAACAGTTTTGTATGGTTATTAAAAGGTTATTGATTAAACAGAAAAAACATTTCCTCTAATCAAATTCCCTTTTAAAATAATATTCTTTCTTCCTTCTGGAAATTCATATATTATAATTATTGTATTAAAGACCTAATCTTTTAAATTTTCCAATAGCATATACAAATGAATGCTTAGAAACTCACAATTTCACTAGAATGATAGATCGAAAAGAACAAAAAAATGGAACTGAAATACATTCTGATGAAAACGTAACGTCTAGATACAATCACAATTCTAATAAGTGGTTAGCACTTCAAATCTGTAGAGATTTTGTAAACTCAAAGATAAATAAGATATTTTACTTGGATAAGAAATCTTTCCCCCAAATATTAGTATTCCTAATTAATATTAATAATAAAGCAAAGGAAAATAAGTCTTATCACAGATTTATAAAATTCTTAGCTTAGACTTCTTACACTTGGACAATACTTGGAATTATTCCACAAAATTTACTAATGGAAATTTTACAGATGAAGATAAAAATAGTATTAAAATCAATAGAAAAAACGACATCCTCTTAAAATTGAAAATATTTCACCTGGAAATTCTTTCACAGTGGATTTGTTACACATAACAAGGTTACAATTATGTATAAACCAAGTAGAATCAAATGCTGGAGTTGTGATTCTGAGGTAGCAGCTGATTGAATACATATGGTATATGAATGTGAGGTCACATCCCCTTTTTGGAAAGAAATTATTATTCAAGCATTGTGGTCGGATAGATGTAATATTTCCAAGTCATCGATTTTACTTAATGCTCCAATCCATGAAATAATTCCAAGGACTCAAGTGCCTCTTCTTTGGTCTATACTAGCAATAGCTAGGAAAATAACCACCAAGAACTGAAAGAGCAAAACTACTCCCTCTTGTACTTAATTTCTTAGTACGGTAAAAATGGTATGTAGTAGTGAGATACATACAATTATAATGAGAACATCTAATATTACTCATTCCTTTAAGTTGTCACTAAAACTTAAAGATTTGCTTGAAAAAATATTCACTGTTAATTTATATTACACTGATATATTACACAGCTGTGCAAGTATGCAAACAGTTATTTGTTCATTTTATTTTACTCTGATGGGTCTTTGTTATTAAAATAAAATAAAATGTTTTCAAAAAAGAAAAACTCTCTCAGTTAGGGATTAACCCTTAAGCCACTAGATGGATAACCAATTGGCTCACTGATAGAACACATACTGTCAGAGTTGGTGACTTCACCTCTACCAGTAAACCTATCACCAGTGGCATACCACAAGGTTCTGTGCTGGGTCTTTTACTGTTCAGAATCTACTTCTCAGAATTCCAGGCTAAATTAGACAGCCTTTGGCTTAAACAAGTCTGCTGATGATTGCAAATTAGGTGCAATCATTGAGTCCCACAATGATGTTAACATACTACAGGAAGGGCTAACACAGACAAATGACTGGTGCCAAAGCTACTTTCTAAAACTAAATAAAAAAAATTGCATTATAACCTTTGGCAAAGTAGAATTCCCCACTAACTACAGTATTAACACCACCCTCCTACGCTCAAACTCAATGATGCAAGACCTAGGAACACAGGTAGATAGCAATCTGAACTTTGACCACCAAGTTTGCTCTGTGGTAAGGAAAACATTCTCTGCTGCACACCTTATAACTTAGGGCATCACATCCAGGTCTAAGTTATAGCCGTACTGTACTAAACCCTCATCAGAGCACTAATAGAGTACACTGCTCCCTTCTGCATGTGCCTCAACAACTGCAGCAGCTGGAGAGACCACGGAGGTTCATTACCAAGAAAATACAGGGCCTTCAAACCATGTTATACATAGATTAAAAGCCCTGTCACAGTACTCTGTATCATCTAGGTTGCAGACAGGAGACTTGTACCTCTACCAGAAAAGGCAACAGCCCTAATGGAATGAGCTCTAACAAAAGTAGACAGACACCAATCATGAAAAGAATAAAAGGAGATGACCTTAGATATCGAGGAGGAGATAGTTTGCTTAGAAAGAGCCAAATCCAATGTCCTTGGAAGAAAATAAACAAAAATCTGGTCAGACTTATGAATGGCCTTAGGTTTATCCAAATAATATGTGAACTGTCTGTGCAAATCCAAGATAAGCAGGGCCCTCTCACTAGCAGACTGAGGAAGGAAGGGGGTTGTACTACCTGATTCAAGAAAAACTCATTAATAACCTTGGGCATGAAAGAAGGATAAGTACAAAGAAACGCATTGTCCCTGTGGGAAAAAAAAAACAAAAACGGAGCAATGGCCATAAGGGCTTAAAGCTCAGAAACCCTGCAGACAAACCCTGCACACACAAGTAAGAGCAAGCAATAAGACAGTCCACCAGGTACAGTGCTGCAGAGAAGCTGAAACTGCAGGCTCACAAGGAGCCTGGGCCAGGTTTTTTCCCAAAGCAAAACTAAGGTCCCAAGGAAGAGGAATGGGATTCCCTGGTGGCTTACGAAAAAGGACACTATTAAGAAACTGTTTGCCTTAAAAGAATCCAATGGAGGATTCAAGGGCAGACAGGTAGAAATATCTGACAAATGAGCCTTTACAGAAGAGTAGGCCAAGCCAGACTGGGGTAAACTCATACAAATTGGAGAGAACCAGAGGTACCCCCGCTGAAAAACACATGGCACCAGACAGAAAATCTTTTCCATTTAGAAATACAAGACTTTCTGGTTACTGGTTTTCTTGCCGCCTGTAAAACCCTAAGCACATCCTCAGAAAAGAGTTGCCTAGAAGGGATCACAACCCAGTAGGATCACAACCCAATCAGCCACAGTGTCAGTTGAAGAGTAGACAAGTGAGGATGGATGAGTGACCCCTTGTGCTGTGTGAGGAGGTCGAAACAGTGAGGTAATTTGTGTTGAGTGCCCCTATCTAGATGCATTAACAGGGGGAGCCAGTGCTGTCTTGGTCAAAAGGGAGTCACTAGCAAGATTTCTGGGGAGTCCAGATGAATCTTCTGCAGGGGCCATGAAAGTAGAGGAAGGGGAGGGAAGGTATAGAGAAACATCCCCTTCAAAGGAAAGGAAAGGGCATCAGTCTTCCATGCCAGATGACATGGCACTTTGAACAAAAGAGAGGGAGCTGCCTGTTCAGAGGGGAAGCAAAACGATCTACCTGGGGAATACCCCACTGATGGACCATGTCCAGAAACATGTCTCTGTGAAACATCTATTCATGAGCCTGGGTTCTGGATCTGCTCAAGCACTCTGCCACTAGATTGTGCTCTGAAGGAATATACACTGCCTGAAGAGTCAGCTGATAACTGATAGCCAGATTCCAGCCTGAAGAGCCAGCGTGCAAAGAAGGTAAGACTATGTCCCCCTGCTTGTTGACATACCACATTACTGTGATATTGTCTGTGTAAACCTTCAGGGGCCCTGGACAAAGCATGGGGTGAAAAGCCTGAAGGGCCAGAATCAGAGCTGTCACATGGTCTGACTTTTGATGGAGAGCCACAGATCTTGAGCTTTCAGATGAACAAAGGAAGTTCCCCTACCCCATGTCTGAGGGATTGGAGAACATTTTTTTGAGAAGGAAATGGTGGCTGAAAGGACAACCCTGGGTTGAAGGTAAGTTGCTGAATCCACCACTTGATTTCTCGCTTGAGACAATAAAAGAGAGGCATTTTGAAATCCAAAGAGTGGTAATGTTGAAGCCAAACTGACCTGATGTACCACTCAAGATTCCACATATGCAGTCTGGCAAGACCACTTGATTTATCGCTTGAGACAATGAAGGAGAGGCATTCTGAAATCCAAAGGGTGGAAATGCTGAAGCCAAACTGAATTGATGTACCACTGAAGATTCCATATATGCAATCTGGCAAGGAGCATTGGAACAGAAGAGGCCAGGAATCCCAGGGCCCGAAGAAACTATCTGTCTGGAATGGCAGGCACAAAAGAACAGACTAAAAAAAAAAAAAAAAAAACCTGTCAAGGACAAAACCTTTGCAGGTGGAACAGAGGCCAAAATTGTCACTGTCTGAATCCTGCAGCCCAGATATACATGATCCTGCGAGGGAGTCAGGACACACTTTTGGAAGCTGATGGAGAACCCCAGACTTTGAAGGAGAGATATGGTGAACTCCAGAGCATTTAATGGACAACTGGGGAAAAGGAGCATGAATCAACAGATCATCTAAACAAAGACAGATGTGAATGTGGGGCCTACAAAAGGCTATCACAGGAGCTAGGCATATTGTGAAAACCCTTGAGGCAGCACAGAGGCCAAAGGGCAAAGCAGAGAACTGAAAATGAGAGAAGAAACAGAGAAATGCAAACACTTCCTGAAAAGAGAATGAACAGGAATATGAAGATAAGCAATCTTCAGATTCAAGGACACCAGAAAACCCTGGGGCAATACAGAAAACAGGGTTTGAAGAGATGCAAAAAGAAGGAACCTTAAGGACAGATCCAGAATAGGCCTCCAAGATCCCTCCTTTTGAGGAAGAAGGAACATTCTGGACTACAATCCCTTTCCTACTTGGGAAGGAGGGACAGGTTGAAAAATTTCCTGGTCCAGCACATACCCAAGAACTTTTGAGAAATGAGAAAGCTGCTCTAAAGGAGGTTGAGGAATCCTTGAGAAAGGATGGAGAGACTTCCACACCATGAAGTAACCCTGATGGATGATGGACAGAACCCAAGAATCTGAGGTGATGAGCTGCCAGTTTGGAAGCAGAGGGAGTGCCAAAGGGACAAGGGAACTTGGCTGAGAGTTGAGTGGGGTAAAATATCAAAGTAGCAGGCTTGTCAGATAAAGGGGCCTCCGACCCTGATAAGATGTTTCAGAAGGATCTCACCTACCACCCTTCCCTGTCGTTAGTGGCCTGACGAGGTTGCCTGCAAACAAAAGCAGACCTAGTAGGATAGTTCCTCTGCAACTTAGGAATAAGGGGCCCAAAAATATGTTTAAGGCCCTGCAAAGCTTTTTCTTTTTCTTGAAGAGACAAACATATCAGAAGCAGTCCCAAAGAGATTTTTATTATATAAAGGAGGATCCAGCAACTTAGCCTTAATGTCTTCAGGTAAGGACTGTAGATGAAGCCAAGTGTAATGCCTCATGGCAGTCCCAAATGCAGCAGCTTTGGAACAGGCAACAGCTGCATCACTGCTGCACTTGATAGAGTGATCAGTCTCCTGAGAGGTAGAACTCAAAACAGACAGAGAGGAAGACTTTCCTTTAGAATCACAGAAGTCAGAAATAACCTGCCAAGCCTGGGCAATCAAGGCCACAGCATATCTGGTCAAGAAGGACTGTAATTGATGGCCCTAAAATGCCAAAATATAAGCAGTACAGACCTTTCTAATCCTTTCCATGGCCCTACTGTTATCTGAAGGCAGAAGCTTGCTAGAGGGTGAAAGCTTAGAAGGTTTGTCAGAGGAACTGACACCACAACAGGATCAGCATAAGGACACACACAGGAATTGACAATCCCCAGGAACCTTAGAGAACCTGTCAGGTTTCTCTGTAGCAGGGGGATGAGAATCAGGAGTCTTTTGGCAGCTATAAAGGTATCTAACAAAGCAGGAGGTATTGCAGAAGGTTTAGAAGTGTCCATCCAAAGCAGCTCATACCTAAGAAGAATCCCACTTCAAGTATTCCACCATTCTGGTCAGTGTATCCCCGAAAAACTCCTCCTTCAAAGCAGACTAAGGGCTAAGGGCTAATGGACTCCTCTGCAAAGCCATAAACCAAAGGAAAAGGCTTCTGGAAAGAGTAAAACAAGGATCCTTAATCAGACTCTGAATCCTCATCCGAGGAATCAGGTTCCCTAGGCCTTTTGGAAGGAGCTGAAGTCTAAAGCGGAGTAGGCAGAGAAACCCTTTGGGGAGGTTTCAGGGCCATTAAGGCATTAAACAAACCCTGAGTAAACTCCTGCCACAACTTTTGAGGGTCCTTAGGATGTACAGAAGTATGTTTGTCTTCTATTTCTTCTTTCAAGGGACATCAGCCCTATCAAACACTGCAGGTTCCAAACCCTGGAAACTCTTCCCTGACCAATATCTGCAGAATTCCTCTAGAGCCCTTCAAGATAATCAACAGAGGTTTCCCCCTTGATGTCCGGAGCAGATGCCTGCAAAGCCTCAGAGGATGTGTAAAAACAAGGATCCATGCTGGCCTCTGATGAGGCCATGGCAAAGGAATCTAAAGTCAATACTGGACAGCCTAAGGAGCTATCACCCATATCTACATAAACAGCTGGTGGTGATTGGACAGCCAAAGAATATGGCCAAGATTTCTTGGCCTTCTTGCTTAATGGAAGTATTGCAGGGTTAATTGATTCTGCCATGCTACCCTGGCCAAACTGTTTAAGCCTCTGGTTTTTGAGACAGATAGCCAGCTTCTAACAGTCTGTGGCATAAATGCCTTACAAATACTACAGAATGTATGGACATGGGAAGCACCCAAACAAAAGACACTGCTTGTGACAATCCTTATGGGGCATCTACCTCCCACACTGACATTTTCCCTTCTTGGAGGATATGAACTCCAGATAACCAAAGGAAAACAAGGCCAACAGTAAGAAGAGAGACCCCAGCAGGGCACTTATCTGATGGCTAGGTGTTCATACTGATGAGCAACGACAGCATTTGGACTGGCAGTAAGAAGTTCTGAGTAACTACTTCCATGCATTATGCCCTACGTCCTGAGTGGACCGCATACGCGTGAAGTATGGTGCACACAAGATTGGAAGGTTTTGATATGCTGGCCAGGTGTTGGGCTATCCCTGGCAAGAGATCCTAAAGTGAATACCGCAACAGTGATACAGAATGGGGGGGTTGGCGGGCGAAGCCCCCCACTTAATGTAATGTTTGAAATTGATTTTTATTTTATTTTTTGTTGGAAAAGCATTTTATTCCCTTGGAAAAAAATTGCTGTTCTGACATTTCAACAGTGTAAGCTTTCGCTTAAATAGGGTCGGTCAATCACCATTCACTTTATTAAGCTTTCAATGATTTAATATAGACCTTTTTCTCATCACTTTGTGGACGATCTGTTGTTCCTTCTTGGCCTTTTGTATGAGTCTACATTTCTCAGAAGGTGACACATAAGATAATTTCACAGTTTTTATGTTAAGTGGTGTTAGTGTATGGAGATTATCCCCTGTAACTGCAGTGTGGGGAGAAAATGTCCTACAACAGTAAACACTTTGTAAAAGTTTTTTGTTCATTTGTTCATGGACAGATAGGTTGCAAAGAAATGCTTTATAACCACAAAGACAGAAATTCATATGAACTGATAGCTTGCAGTGCAGTTTACCAACTTCTGATAGGGGTCAAATCAATTTGACACTTCATAATAATACAGCAGTTCTTTTCACAAGCCATGTTATGGAATAGAGTTGCTTGCTATATTGTTATCAAATACTTCATAATATCTGATGTATATGCAAACAGCCTATGACAAATATGTTTGAAGCTTAAATTAAAAAACAGCTTTACCTGAAACCAGGGATCATTTTGGCAAATCCAATGACCTTCTGTATACTATAACTGACCAGATCAGCCAGGTGGGGTAACATGCTAAGTGAAGCTTGATCTGGGGATTCAGGTGTTGACTCACCAAGCTGTGGTAATGTGAAGCCAAAACCAGAGAAATCTGCAACATGAATAACAAGCAATCAAAATAATACCATACGGAAGGGAAAAACTTAGAATTAAAGTTAACATTAACTAAGGGTTCAGGAAAAGATAACAGAGCAGTAACTTTTAAAAATAACAGCAACATGTAGCATTTAAGCAAAGATGCCTAAGAAAGAAGATAAGCAAAATTAAAAGGGAACAGTTCTGGAAAAGTTATGCATAAAGTTCACCAGCAATACTAACAAGATTAAGAGTTAAGTTTTATGCTATAAAATGTCAGAATTTCAGGTAAAACACAGCAACAAAGATATTACACTTAGATTATTCTGCATAACACAATGGACAAGAAGTTAAACCAATAAAAAGAACCTGGAAATGGACTAGTATCAAACAGTATGTTAATGAATACCCAGCAATTAGAGGAACATGACAGGATATATACATGACACCCAGGAACTTTTTTCGTTTCTTGTAGCTGACAGTTAGCTGCCACCATCTCCTTTTCTCATTCCTTGAGTTTATCAGACCTGCCTTAGCCTTAGTCACTGGCTCCACCTGGCAAATGGTTGAGGCTGGTGTGGAGAATGAACACTGCAACAAGTGCCAAAGCAAGACATGGTATGTGACATGCTGTATACAATACGAATAACTGAACACACTTCAAAATACATTATATCCCTCCCCATAATATTAATACTTGAACTAATTAGAAACATGCACACACACACACACACACATATATATATATATATATATATATATATATATATATATATATATATATATATATACACACACACACACACACACACACACATACATGCAGATAAATGTATCTATATTTATATATACATATAAATCTAAATAGATATGCACACATATATATTGTATATATTTATGTTAGACAATAATATATACTACGGATGCCACATACCATACATATGATTTCTTGCATTGAAAAAAAAAAAACTTTGTAGAATATGCTCAACACTGCTATAACATAGTCTTATTACAGCATGTAAAAGTCACCAGTCCATCAAGCTGTTTTTGAATAATGCTGCCCTATCTACACAGCTTACAGTCACTGTAAAATAGTTATGGTGGGCTCTGACAGTGCATCCAATAGTTGGTTATAGTATCATTTCATTTGGCAACTTAAGTATCAGAGTGGTCATGGTCTGTATCAGGAATCGTGGGAACCAAATTCTGGAACTACGTTTGTGAATTCTGAGACACTTCCTGGCTCAGATAGTTCAGTCAGGCGAGTACTTTGTGATAAGAATAGCCCAGTTTTGTACAGATACTTTCTGTTCTAGCGAAGGACTGCATACAGCATAGGATCCTGTTGTGCTGCACCATTCCTGCAACTGCTTCCTAGAAAGTTTATTACCTCTCCCAGTCTCAGCACTGATACTGACTTGTTTAATCCATCATGGCAGAATTTTAATTTCTGCTGGACAGGCTCCCAAGCTGCTTAAATATCTGAAATTGATTCTGGCTAAAACAGAACTGAAGCTAATGGCAACTTTGTTCTCATTCTCCTCCTGTTTAACAAATGAAAAATTGAAAGTCCTATAGACTGAAGTGGTAAATTTCGGTACTTGAGAAGTATTAAGATGAGAGGCCTGTTTTGAATGGTGATACATTTTTACTAATATTCGACTTCACCATCTGACTGAGGATAGCTTGTTGGAGTGATGGGTCGCAACTCCCATTACTGTGAAAACATTCTGAACTCCTGGTTCACAAACTGAGGATAAGTATGCTAGGGATACCAAAGCTGAGACAAATAGACTTCCAACAGTTTTGTGTGATCTTCAGATGAAATAATCAGAGCTTATTAACCTTGGGATAGTTGGAACTGTAATCAGGGAAATAAAATTCTCAGTCTTTGAAGTGAAACAAATTTACTACAACAAGGAATCTAAAGAGAATCTGGGCATTTCTGCATTGCTTTTATGATTATGTGACACATTTAGCAGGTCTTTTGCATCATTGCATGTTCAATATCCCTGAACAGCTACATGACCAAACATACAACATCACATGTCCTTTATTTGCATGGGATAATTCCTTAACATACTTCATTTATCTTTTCTAGCATGAATTTATATTGCTGAGTTGAAATAATCACTCTTTTTAGATTTGAATAATAAACCTTGTGAATTTAGGAGTTTATAGACAGTAGACTTGAACTACTAGTGCAGTAGGATCAAAACATTTTAGTACAGTTAAGAAATTTTGCTAGTGTTTTTGATGAAATGAATGTGTCGGTCTTAACACTTATCCACTTCAGCCAAAAAAGTCTAGACTATGTTTTGCAATCATATTTTACTGCACTCAGTTGTTAATATTTTATATTTTGCAATGTAATAATGTGTGCATCATTAAATCTGTCAACATGTGAATCATTGACTCTGCTGGACCGCTCAACCAATCGGGGACAAATTTCAACAGAATCAGGGACAAGTCACAAAAAAATCGGGGACACTTAAAATATTAGTGCTATTAACTTGAAACATTGACAGAATCAGAGCATATGAATTAATACACATTTTCTGAAGTAAAGCAAGTCTGTAACTCTTAATTATTGTCATTATTCATTAAGTGTAAATCACCACCTTTCCTCCAAAAGTCACTAGTTTTAGGAGGGATTAAGAGGGACAGAGCTAAAATTTAAGTCAAAATCAGGGACAGTTGAGAGGTACTCTCTGCAGCAGTGTGAATCACTTTCTGTGACTGTGTGAATCCACTGTATTTTCAATTGTGCAAATCACTGCTTCTCACTGCACTATACCATCTAGTACAATGTTCTTGCATACTGAATTTGTTTAATCACACCCATCAGTTCACCATACAGTATCAGAATATATTAGGTTGCTGAACTGATATGATTTAAAACATCAAGTTGTTCTTCCCTTTCTTGAATACACATCACAGCATAAAGTCTATGCACAAAAATCAGTCAATAATAAAGTAACACAGTGCTTTTCAAGACCACCTGGTAAAATGACTTCTCATTAATGATGTTACAGTCGGCTACAGTATCTAACTTGAGACAAGTAGGTGAAATGACATTTTTCAGTTACACATACATACAAATATTTCAAGCACGGGAATTAATGCCCACCTAGCTTGCCAATATATATCAAAACACTTGTTCCCATGTTAAGTATCCAGGCTGTTCTTAAAATATTTAAACTAGTACTTGCTTTAATGTAATTTGATAGTCCCATGCATCGGCTACTCTGTCAGAGAATCAATTAGTACAATTCTCATTCCTATAGAATCTTCTCCATAGGTTGTCTGATGATTCTCTAGTACTTTTTGTTAACCCCAAAATTCCCAGAGGTAGTTGTCACTAAATGCCCTATATACCTGAATAAGATCTCCTCTTAGATATCTATAAGAGTTATGATCTGATTGACAAGAAAAGTACTTCTGAGCTTACTGCAGAAATTTTGCAGTCTCAGCACACACATTTACAACACTCACACATTATGTTTACAATACACTGATCAGTATGGATACTCATCAAATTATTTGCACTGCTATCAACTTTACTGGTTTCAGTTATTCGCATAACTTTTCTGACCCTTCCTTGCAGACTTCCAAAAAATGATTAGCTTGACCACCTTTACAAAATTCCGTATTTATAGTTTGGGTAAATGCCTGTCGTTTAGAAATGTGCTAACAACCTCAGACACTCCATAACCTTTCTTTGCTGCCATATCATTATTCACACTTGTCAAATTATATTATGACTTTACTGAAGCAGTTCATCTAGTTCCAAAAGACCTGTGTCATCTTACTTTTACAAACATTCCAATCTTAAGTAAGCACTCTAATTTGTTCATTAGTTGACTCTGTTCCTCTGCACACTTTAATAAATTTTCCAATGTAAAATCCATCGACAGAAGCTTAATTTTCACTCTGTCTTTGATTGCAACACATACAGTTCAGTCTCTCAGCAACAAATTATGCAAATCACCACTCACTGTTAAAAGTTTTGTGCCTAAATCAATTCCATATACAACAAAAGACATGTGAAACCTAATCGCTAGTGATAAATGACAAATATCTGGACAGCCCTACTTTGGCTCACTGTATTGCTGAAACTTGATTATAATTTTTTTTTTTTTGGTAGGGTTAAATACATTAATCACATCCTAGATGTATAAATGTTGCAACATGAACTTATCTCTTTTTGAAGAAACCCATAATGATGTTGCAAAGGCTGCACTTTTGCACTCACTGCTTCAAGTGTCTGTCATGTCACCTCAAAGAACTAATGCTACTAGTGTAAGCTGAAGACATCTTCCCATGTAGACTACAACTTCTCAAAAGTAGATAATGAAAGAAGACTCCTGTAGGGTACACCTCACCCAAAAAAGAATAATGTAAAGTTTGTCTGAAAATTTACTT
>NC_056743.1:1062152587-1062427587 GCF_019279795.1 Protopterus annectens
GATGAGTCAAATGCATATTTTATCCAAACGACTATTCATCTGACAGGAGATACCGTGAGGATTTTTATATTTGGTTTATCGGCTGTATAAGAAGGGGACATAGTAATGAGGTTAGTACAAGGGCAGAACTGTTTTCAGGACTGGCCTTAGGTCAACTGATGCCCTAGGCAAAAGGGCTCTCCAGCACCCCCCCCCCCACACCAGCCAGTGCCCCCATCCTGGTCTACCTATACCATCCAGATTACATTTTTCTTCCTTTTCCTCACAGTTTGTCTTGCTCTTTATTGTTTTTCTTGTATTAATTCAACAAAAAAATAAACAAATACTAGTGGCCTATGCCTAAGGCTGGCTATAACTGTTTTGCTGAAAGATACAATTTTATTGGGATTTTAAATTATAGATGTCTTAAGAATACAAGTTCATTGGTCCTTACTAGGCTATGGATCTGTAAGGATCTTAGGAAGCCTACCTTACATTCCAATGGCAGTGTTTGCCTATGTACTTTAAATACAAATAACCCAGAGATGGACAGAACAAGTACATGTCGGGACATTTTCATGTTGCCATTATCCATGAGGGACAAGGGTACTAATCCAAGGGTAAATTTGTGGTTAACCATCCATTCATCCAAATTACATTTGAATAGATTAAGAGAAGTACTTCCCTTCATGTGGAGTGGAAGACATTTTTATAGGAGAAGAATTCTCTATAATACATACTTATCTCTCCAACGTATTCTATTTATGTTGTAGAAAAGACTGACATCCCTTCAGTGTGTTTTTGCCACCAATAGACTTGCAAATGTGTAATAGGTTTGTCAGGAAAGGGTCTCTGGAGGGTCTATACATGAGGCAAAGCTCAACTTTCAGTAGGCCATGTTTGTTTATTTACTGATTTATTTTATTTTACATTTGTTGACCAGAGTGTCCGACTGAGCTTGAGCCTTTTTTCAGTGGAGGCCGAGGGAGAAAAGTTTATAAAAATAACATAAATGTAGGCATATTCAAGAAATTACAAAAAAAAAAAAATCGTACAGTTATTGTTGAATTATACAATACTATTAACAAAGAATGATAAAGTATAGTAAGTAATATGTTACAGTTTAGTAAGTTTGCTAATCTAAGGTTCAGTAGGCAGTGTATAGCATAAGATTAGGAAGTAACTTAAAAGGCATAGAATGTAAGTAGTTCAAGCTAAGTACCATGACTTAATTTGACCGCACTTTGTAGGTAGGTAGTGTGATGACAAGAGGGCCAAGGCCTTAAATTGTCCTGCATAGGCTTTAATATTTAAGCCCTTTATTTTCTTAGTCAGGAAGTGTTGCGGTCACTCCAGCTGTGACAACTGTTTGGGCAAGTACATACCAAATAGGCATTGTATTCAATAACAGTCTAATGAATGAGGAATAAAGAGGAATGATAACATCCCTGGACATGGATGCCATACCTTTAGGTAAACATTGTGCAATGAAAGAGGACTTCTTTACAACAGTGGATATGTGCTGATCAAAGGGCATTTTTTTGTCAAAACAGATAGGATCAATATTTAGGGTTGTGTTGTCAATGTTACATTTGCAAAGGTAGTCCATAGTTTTGGCACTATCTACTTCTCTGCTATAGGCCCAATTAGAGGATCATGGTGTCCCATGGGGAGTTTATGACGTCACCAAGTCTGCAATCATCTGTGAACTTGGCCAGTCACAAACCCTCTCCAACCTGTCCTATTTATGTTGCAAGTAAAATTTGGATCTTTTAGTCTAGTAGTTCTGATGCTGTTTGTTTTGCACAATCACAAATCAGCAGCATCAGAACTATTAGATTAAATGACCTGAATTTTGCTTGCAACATAAATAGGAGAGGTTGGAGAGAGAAATTTTTCTCAGAGAATTCCCATTATCTGAAACAAGCTCCCCATCCATGTGAAGCAGAATTCCACCCTATCCCTATTTAATTGAATGCTGGACCAATGGATGGGTAATGCAAAATTTAACCATGGTCTGGCTCCTACAACTCTGATGGACAGAGGCAGTCAGTAAATCACCCCCTATAAATCAAATATAAATCAAATTTGTGGGTCACATTTGGGTTGTACTGCTAGGCTTTTAAGGGCCCTAGTGTTCATTAGCCTAATATACACCTATGAACCCTTAACATTTGCCTTGACCTCAGAGAAGTGAATGCCAAAGAGGAGTGGTTGAAGGACTTAATCCTTGGGTACACCACTAGTGACTAGCCTTCTGGAAGTGGAACCACCCACACTTATTTCTTGGGTTCCAATTGTGAGCCAATTTGGTATCCAACAAGGTTATCTTGGAGAATTTATCTATGGTACCTGAATGTGGGATGGTGATGAATGCCTTTGTGAGGTCTAAATATGCCATATGTTGCCCTCCATTACAGCAGTAACTTTTTCAAAGACGACAAACAGAAGAAGGCAAGATATGCTGTTGAATCTGAAATGGCTAGGGTTAAGAATCTGTACTACATCCTTATTTATTAATTCCATAATGATCCTTTACATAGCTTTACAAAAGAGGACGGTCAGGCTTATGGAACTATAATTACCAGGGTCTGCTGGAGCCCCAACTGCGTACAAGGGAAAGACTGCTGCTGTCTTCCATTCATCCAGCATGAAGCCTGTTTTGAAGTTGATTTTGAATAGCCTGTGTGGGATGTACGGAGGTACGACAACTCATGTTGCAGGCTGACCTGTAGAGAGACTGGTATGTTGTCTGTCCCTATAGCAGTAGTATTCTTGACCTTAGATAGAACCTTGAGGACTTGTTTTGGGGAGATTTGGAGAGAGTTTAGATGCAGGTATGTGAGCTGAGAATACTGGAGGGGAGATGGGATGAAGCATGAGCTAAATTTATTTTCTAGTACACTGTCAATGTCCTCTGGCTTAGAGTATGTGAGATCCTTTACTACTATCTCTACAAAGTGCTGGGCATTGTTTCTGAGTTTTCTAACATAGTTAAAATAGCCACCTGTGTGGCTATTTTAATCTCATATCTGACTCTGGCTGATCTGATCAGGGTCTGGAGTACTTTTGTACAGTTTAGCATGAGTGTTTTGACATCTTGAAAATTAAATTTATTTTTGTACACAATGAGTATTTTTCTTTTATTATAAAGTCTGTTTTAGGGTTCTACCACAGGGTTTATTTTTGAATTTGGTGTATTTATTTCTAAGGAGGACAGGTGTCTTATGCAACTATTTACATGTGCCAAAAAAGGATTCTGCATAAGCAGTGAGGCTGTCATGATGGATGGAGCTTTTGAATTTAGCCAGTTCTTCTCTCAGTGTTAGTAGATTAGTGTTTGCATAATCTCTGAATACTGAAGTACTGGAAATTGCTTCAGGCTTATGGTGAATGTGGTCTGATTTGACTACAGAGGAAGTTATAATTGATAGGTAGCAAAGCTGCCCCAAATTAGCGAGGACCGAATTCACGATTCCGTCATACATGGTTGGGTGCGACTAACTAGTTTGAACTGATAAAGTACTGAGATTTCTGTGCATACATATTGGAACATGTATAAATCTCTCAGTTTATGGGTGTGTGGGGGTAGCTGAAGTCTCCTAGAAGAATAGTGTCTGGCTTAATACATAGGGACTCCATACTAGTTAAACATGTGGTATGTCCAACTGTGACACAGAGGGCATCCTACAGTTAGCTATGATATGATAAGGGGTTTTGTTAATAGTAAGTTGGATGTGGAGGAATTCGAGGTTGTGATATTGTTTAATGAGTTTGGAAATGATTTTTTTTATGAACATACACAGCTTTCAACTAATGCAGTGTGCCTGAATGTGAGATAGGAAATGGCCCCTTACACAGATGGAATGATTTAGTTGGTTTTAAACCAGGATGTTGTGATGATGCATATGTCTGTATTTTCTAGGGTAAAACATGCTCGTAGGGGAGTGAAATTTTTTGTTAGGGCTTCTAGCATTAGGAAGCAATACCTTAACATTGCCCAGATTCTATTTAATGTTGCAAACTTTAGAAGAGTGTGACATGGCCTACAAAAGGCACAGTGGAGGTGGGCAACTACTTAGCCAATACATAAAATCCTTGGGGGAGAGGTGCAATCCATTCCTGGCAAAGCAGGAAGGACTGTATACCATTTCTTCTTAGGCTGATATATACTGTACCTCACTTGAACAACACCAGAAGCTAAGACAATTGTTGGAACCAAACATTTTTTGTTCATATTGTATCATTCTTAGTGATGGTAGGATGCTGCTCAAGGCTAAGTACATACCAGCCTCAGACACACATTCCAAGAGCTCGATCAGGCCTTAGTCCAGGGAGGTACATTTCAAGTCATTTACACCAAGCACTATGACTGTGACTCTTACTTTGCACAGTTGTGTGTCTCAGTATGGAGTCAGCTATGACTATAATAATGGATTGTGTGGAAGTTTTCCCTATGGGTTTTTGAAATGAGTCAGTGTGACTCATAGACGTACATTTCATAGCAGGTGCTGCTTCTGCTGTGTGCTTGTGAGGGTATTTGTTTCTTACATTAATTTGAGGAGGCCTTTGTGGTTTGTCTAGGTTACTTTTAAGAGCCCCAGCATACGTAGGTCTACGTGTTTGGTCTGACTGTGTCTGTATTCTTTAGTGTGGTGCTCACAGCCTGTTTGTTATTTTTCATAGCTTCATCTGAGAGCTTTGCCTCCAATAACATTGTATAACTATCTTTTCACAAAATGTATTCTAAGATTTAAGTAGTCGGTGATTGTCAGTAAATATGAGACAATTGCTACATTGCCTCTGGATGTCCATTTCAACCAAGTAGGCTACAGAGATTGCTGGAAAGTACAAATCCATGCTTCAGTACTTAATCTGGGCTGTAGGAAGAAATGTGTTTATGAGGTTTGGCGCTGAATTACTGGAGGTAACAAATATCTAAAACAAATAACTTAAGTCTATACACAAAGAGAAACACCACCTAGCACAAAGCTTTCTGTCTAAAAATAAAAAAAAAACTAACTTTACATATGAACAGTAAAATGCCATCTAGCTCAAACAAGGGCTTCTTTGCGCAACTACTGACTATGTAAAGTACAATGGAATTGGGTTAGTAGGTTTTACAGAGAAAGTTATGATGAGGGAGTAGGGTGTATGGAGAAAGCTAAGGCATACTACCTGGGTCTAGGCTGTGCAATGTACTGATCCCCTGTGCTAAAGTACATTATTTGTAACAGAGAAAATAAGAAAAAGCTGAGTGGAGAACACCAACGAATAACAAGCCTCAATAGAAAGCAAGTCCCAGAACTTGCCTGGAAACCTTCTGCCACCAGAAGCAATAAACTCATTTCAGTAAAAATTCACCGATTTAGCCACTTAATAGGTTAACCTAGCGGGATAAATAGTGGTGATTTAGCTATTGGCTACTACTAGTGCTGATCTCACTGCATAGTTACTCAAAAATCAACGTCTCTTTGCTGCTTTTCTCACCAGAATCAAAACAGCAGCACAAAACGCAATGAATTGGGGATGGAGTGGTTTGTTGAATTTTTGCACCAAAAAGGGATACAGCGAGATCATATTAATTTTTATGATAATCTATTGGAGATGTTGCTAAAAAAAATTACCTTGTCTTCAAAAAAAAGTTGTACTTAAAAAGTAAGGGTATTGCTATGGGTTCACCGTGCAGGGGTCTGATCGCTAATATTGTAAAGGTCCAGTGGGAGAAGAAATATTTGTTCCATTCAGAATTCTTTTCCCATTGTAGATTTTATACCCAATTCCTGGATGATATGTTTATCCTCTGGGACGGGGACAGAGAAGACATCCAGACATTTATCGAGTACATTAACACTACTAGAGTTTATAAATTTTACACATGAATGCAACAATGACCAGATTGCCTATCTCGATATCCTCTTGATGAAAGATATAACAAATCAGATGTTTGTGTCTGAAATTTATAGAAAGTCCATTTATTAGAACAGTTTCCCTCACTTTGCCAACTATCATCCATAAAGACAAACTGCATGAATAGTGACAGCTTCTGGGATGAATGTCAGAGGTTGAAGTATATATTTAAAGTACGAGGGTACCCAAATGAGTTCACTGACAACTTAATATATGAAGTCATAATCGAAAACAAAAGATATTTAATCCAAGTTTGGAAAATAAGAAGGTTATCTTCCACAAAAATGGGAACTGGAGTAAGGAGATTGAGTCTACTACTACCCAGACTTCAACCACACCCCAAAATCAGAGGATTTTAAGTGTGCCTTTATTACCAGTTTTTCAACTGATAGTATGAAGATAAAGAACATTTTGGCAAAAAATTGGCCCATCTTAAGAAGTGATAGGGGGATAATCAAAAATGTTGGCTCACGTCCACATGTGGTATGGTATATAAAAGGGTGAGGAATTTAAAGGCAATGTTTGAAAAAAAGGTGAGCACACCCAAGATAATTATTAACACCAACAACCCTGGAATGTTCAAGTGTGGGAATTGCCCTCAATGTCAACATATTCTTAAGAAGGATGGTTTTATCTCCACCGATGAAATCACAATTAGAAACCACAAAATGGCTGGTATACTGTGTACGTTGTTCAGCATGTACATGCTTTTAAATTGGTAAGACAGAGAGAACACTTGGGGAGAGAGTCTATGAACATATTATGACATTAAAAAACAAAAAAATACAAGTGCACTGTTAAACATGTACAGCAAAACCCTACCCATTGTTTTAAATTCATCATACACAAACAAATTACAGTTAATGAAAAAGGGGGACCTTGAACGTCAACTCTTGAAAAGCGTGAACTGTACTAGCAACTTTATTTGAATGCTGATCTCCAGCCAGGTTTAAATGAAACTTGTTTATTAAAATTAAAGGCTCAATGGAGAGTAAATGTATTTAAGTTGTTTTTTAATGAGGAGCAACATTCAATGGTGAGTGAACTTATGTTTATAAAAGCTAATTTTTATGGGGTGGTGCTAGGCTGGGTTCCATAGTGGGGCATCTGGAGCCTGGTGGTTTGCCCCAATGAGAGTCAAACCTTGCACCTTTTGCTCGTGGGGTGGATACCTTGACTGCTAACCTAAACTCACAGCAGTGTGAGTCATTCAAGTTCTGTAAACTGCTATGAAGTAAAAGTGCTTTATGAATTGGGTGGAGCTTGTTGGAGGCTTAAAAATCATATCTTTTTTTTAAGTGATTTTTATTGGTCTAAAATACTTTTTAAGCATGGGAGTAATTTGTCTGATGAAGTCTTTCACACAAACAGACAAAAGCACTCATCATTTTATGTATAAATGAAAGGACTGGATTTTAAATCTATGAGCAGTGATTTTAAAAAACGTTTTTAAGGGAATTTTCCTTTAGGTAGAATTCCCGTAGCTAGAAAAGTTATTACAAAAAATGGAAAATGCATACAGTTCCTATATTCAAAGAACTTTTAAATTTATGAGCAATACCATGTAAAACTGAAAAGTGATCAGAATAAGAGCTCTCAATCATACTAAGACTGCTAATTGTTGGGATGGCCTTGAATTGTTGCTACTGAAATACCAAGACTCTTAATGTGTTAATTGTATAAGATCACCTTGATGATTCAATGTATTCCTAACATTGTATAATGGTTTGTGATACTGAATTTCTTAATTTCTGCGTGTATATAGTGTAAATATGTTAAATTAATAAAAAAAAATTAAAAAAAAGAAAGAAATAATGAACTGGTTTCCTTAGTCACTGAAAAAGATAAGAAATGCAGAAAAAGTTATTTTATTTTGCACAACTACCAATAGTGCATTTGTTTATCCTGCAGTCAGCCACATTTATGTATTTTAGAACATTTATTTAGTAAATCAGGAAAAATCCACAAAGCTAAAGTTATGCATCCTAGAAACAAATTAGTGTCTAGAAGAAATGGGAAAAGAGATACTTTGTAAGGAATGGTAAAATTTTAAGGATTAAGACCTGTAGAAAAATGAACCAAGACACGAAAAATTACAACTGATAGCTGTTCAAAAGGAAGAAGGAATGGATGAAAGTTTTCACTCATAAGGTGTAAAAAGAGCCAAGGACATAGGATATAGTAAAGGGGCACTTGTCAATAAAATTAACTAATAAAAAAAAAAAAAGGCATGATAATGTCCACACATCCCAGAAAGTGGTGCAGCAGTACTTCTAGGAGGGCTTCTAAAGAGTAACTTGAGACAGTGAAAGGGACAGAACACTGAACAATGGAAAAAAAAGGCAGGAAATCTTGCCTTCATCTTGCTCAAATTATCTTCCAATTAAAGATATAAAGTACTAGGGCTGTAGTTTATTGTAACTAGTTATATAGGTCTCATTAAACCTCACGGTATTAAACCAGGTGATCCAATTCATCTGTCTAATAAATGCTCATGCCTAAGGGAAACATTTTTCTGTGTTGTCACAACCTATATAAACATTTATAGATTTATAAGAAATCTGTTTATTACAGTTCTTTGCAAATAAAAACACTCTAGAAAACAACCATGAAGTAACATTCATTAGTTCAGGACCATGACCAGAATGCAAAGCATTCAATAGAATGTTTTGGGGTTTTGCTACATGCTTTTCATCAAGGGATCAGGTAACAGTATTGGCCAGAATCAAGGGAACATGCCAAAGACTAACAAATAATGTTGAAATTCTGAAATTAAATATGGAAACAGATTCAAAAGTAATTTCCACAGACACTTTGCTGCACTTATACCCCATATGCAGGGGCCATCACTTTCCTTTTTGAGATATATATGAGGCAAGAGTAATCAATTATGCCTTTTCAAATATTCTGTTTTAGAATTTCACATGAACCATATTATAATTTTCAGGACTAGCCCGGCCAACATCAAAAGCAGTGTTCTGTGCTAACTGTTTTCACAGCATACGTGGGAACAATAGTATTTATGGTATCAAGTCTGGAACTGAAATGCAAACCAGTAATAATACCGTTAATGTTGCAAAACATCACAAATGGGCAACAGTATAAGAATAAGACTGTGAATGAAATGTTAAGTGCTGGGTTATAGACGGATCCTACATAATATGCCATATACAAGAGAATAGTCCCACAATAGCTGCTCCATACCATGAAAAAATAATGCTTTGAATTCTAGACAATCATGCAGCACTCCCAGAACTGATGATCAACAGCATCTGATCACTGAAGCTAGTCATTGACCCTGCACCGTGTTCAAATAAATCAAACAGAAATCACATGCAGGTAAAACGGAATGCACTTATACTCTAATCAAAAGCCAGCTGGAAAAAAATAAATATATATTAAATTTTCCCAAAGGTTGTTGTTAAGACAAAGTCTTAAAATATGTTGGCTGTGCATGTTTTGCCCAAGTCGTATTCCTTTAAGCGACTTATGCCTGAAATTTTACAATATGGATGGGAACTGTAGTGGTAGACAGCAAGAGAACAACAGAAGAATACTTGAAGTACATGGTGGGGTCCGCATGCACAGAACATAGAAACCTGTGCCCTGAACAACAGAAAAACACAAAGAAAAAACAGTTAAGCAGTGCTTTTTTGTTTTGCTTATTTTGCAAATAAGCACTTACAAGCTTGAAGTAATACTTCCATGTAGTTTACACTTAAGCAATTTGGTCTTAGGAATTCAAATGGAAAACAGTAAATCCAGAGCATTTCTGAATAAGTAACTCACTGCATACATAAGTTTAGTCAAATGTTTGTCTTCAGCAAAGGTGCTAAATTCACAGACCAGAAGAAGGCAGTTGTTAAAATACTGCATGTTGTGTGGTCTCAATTTTTGGCACCACTGTATGTAGCAATGCTTAGGAACATGAACAACTAAAAAACATTACTGATGTCAAGGCAGCACCTGAAACCCTAAAAGCCCAGTACCCAAGGAGTCAAACTCTAAGAGTGATCACAGGAAGAATGGCCCAGAGCATACAGAATGGTAATACATCCCTTCAACCATCACAACAAGGGTCTGGGAAGGTCCAGGCCAATGGACATCACAAAATAAAAATACCACTCCTGGTACAAAAACATTTTTATTAAATTAAAATGATTTTCCTGTTTCCATCTGTTTTTTTTACTTTGAGTATGCTGTTAATGTTTTATTTATATGGTTAGGAACTGCTGTAATGAAACTTTTGACCTCTAATGTGAACAGTGAATGTCGCTTGTACAGAAGACTAATTACTAGCCATGGAATCTAATGTTACCAACTCTACCTAGCTTACAAAACAAAAGATATATAGAAACTCTGTTCCTGGGTTTGGTTACCTCTGGTATAAATCTGAAGGGAAATTAAAATATTCTCAGTAGAACCCACAGATGTTGGATAAGCTTTAAAAAGGTACGGCGTCTGCAGTTTTACTTGCATTGTTTCGTTAATTGATCAGTGTACACTAGAAATGCACTGCTGTTAAGAACCCACATATTTATTTACTATGCTATGTGACTGAATGGAAGTGGTTTACCAGGTGATCTGCTAGCATCTGAATGCTCATCAGATGAGTAACTGTGCTGTGAGTGCAGAGAAGACAATCTGAGATTCCGTAATCTGGCTGAAGTCCTTCGCACTGGAGGCTAAGAAAGAAAAAAAAGTGATTACTGATTAAATTAAATTTTATTCCCTCAATTGTACATAACCGCAATTGAAATCAGTTGATAAAAACAAACAATATTGTAAAACATATGAACCACTTAAGACATTCAAGATGAAGCAACATCCTCCCCCTGAACAGCAGCAAGAGGCAAGGAAGATGCTATTCTGAAAAATTCATTACTCCAGCTGATGACACTGTCAAGCCATCCATCTGAGTGATTGTCATATCACCATGCAGCCAAAGCATAGAAGTGCCTGACAGTATGTTTTTCATCCACTAAAACAAATGAAAAAACCATCAAGGATGAATGGATGCTGCAACTCAAGGAAAGGGGTCACACACTCAAAATTATGCCAGCCCCAATAATGAAGGGTCAGTCACCAAGTTTATTTTAACATTTTCTACTGTAGGAAGCCAAAGAGGAATGATTAAGAAACAATTTGAAATTTGCAGTCTATTTTTTCCTGGTCTTTAAAAGGAAAAAGGTCACAGGGCAATTTCTGACAATGATTTCACTACCTCTGGATGATACAAAAACAATTCTGATATCTGTGTAACACCCCCCTCTCCCAATTAAGGGATGGAAGACCAGTATGGAATTTAGGGTAAACATGGTATTACTCTACATTCCCACTCCTACACAGACATGTCTTCAGATTTCACCAGGATGAGGACTACATAATTATGGCACTGCCCTTTAGTTTATTTTTGCAGCTCAGATTTCATTTCTTTGTAATTGTACACTTGCCATACTTATAAAATATTGTGCATTTGTAAAATAAGCGAATTAAAAGACAGTAAAGCAAAAGCAAATATATATCTGATCACCAAACAACCGCTGAAATAACTCATGCATATAACACACGTTATTATCAAAACCATTTAGAGCAATGTAAATCTGTGCAGCTCTGTAGATAACATTCTTTTGCAAACAAAGCTGAATACAAGCATAGGTGCCGGAACCTGTTGAAGACTGGGGGGTGATCTAAAAAGGGCAATTTTTTAAAACTATTTACTACAATGACACAGGTTCATTTAGAGGACTTTCTAAGCTTAGCCAGTTTCCTTTTTGGTGCTTGAATTAACATTTCCTGACTGATCTTACCTATCCCACGGCTAATAATTGTGCATTAGCCCTAGTGAGAATAACTGTGATTATACCATAGATAATTTGAGGGGACCCATGTAAGGGATGCAGCATTTAGGAATTGCCTCTATTCATTACTGGCATGCAGGTCAATTCTGGGGTACATTTTCTATAACCCATCCTTAGATCCAAGTTGCATTTGAATATGGACAGGGGTGAGCTTTCTTTTCTTGAATGGATAGTCTGTAACCCCCTGCCGCTCCAGCAGCAGCCCCTCCCCAGCCACTCCAGTGTTCCATTACTTGGCTATTTCTCCTCAGTTACCATAAACACCATTCAAACCTGTCCATGCATACTGTTGTCTTACTTACTACTACAATGATTACAGAAACTGAAGTAAAATAGCACAAACACTAAGCCATTTGCTAAACAAACAATACAGTCTCACAATGAAAACAGACTTAGCATGAGCAGTAAACTTCTCTGCCCTTGAAACTCACATTCATTGAAATGGCATGAAAACCCACATTCATTTTGTATCTGGCCAGTGGAGGACTACGCTTACTTCTGGGTTGTTTTCAAACCACAGGCTCCTTACACATTTTTAGGGCCATGCACACATGCATGCGTTCTTTGATTCACCTTCCTGATTGTATTCAGTTATATTCCTTGTATAATACAGCACCACTTGTTAGAATATGTTTTAAATTTGTAGTTTTGAACAGTCTTTTAGTAAGCAATGAAACAAAATGTATGAACCAATAATGACAAAACTAACAATTTCAGAAAATTTAAACCATAAAAGGCCACTCAAACTTATTACAATCCACCAGTATCAGTAAATATGCAAAATCTCTGCAGAAGTCATCTAAATAATTCCACATTAAACGCATGTGTAACTAATGAAGAAGTTGCTGCTTGCAAACAACTTTATATTTTATTGTTTCATCTGCAAATAAAGTGCCTGTTGCCCTTGAAGAACAAAATGCCTGTTACATTAAAAAATGATAAGCTAGTAATATTGCAATAGAGAATGGATGGCAAACTGACAACAGGTTCATAACTATTAGGTAACTCCTCCAGAGGAGGACATTCACAGGACTGCAGCATCCACTCCCTTTACAGTACAACACATGTCGTAATACGTACAGTATCAGCAATCCATCTGCATACTGTGGGAGTAGAACCCACAGCGTTCTGCATCAAAAGCAAGTATACTACCTGTTTTGCTAATAACAATGTAAGTAGACTTGGCATAAGCAGCCCCAAACTTCTCTTCCCCTGAAGCTTTCAGCTCCTTGTAAAATCCTCATTCAACTCCTTGAGTCACAAGTGGTGGTACAGGTAGAGAATTCAGGCTCTTGTCTCTTGTACCTAAGGTACAAGGTTTGAGCCTGAGTAACACTAACCACCAGGTATACCTAATTGAGGCATCACACACACACACACACACACACACACACACACACACACACACACACACACACACACACACACACACACACACACACACACACACACACACCAGCAGAGCAGCATATAAAACAATCAACACACACAAAATCCCTCCAGCAGCATATATCAGCAGAAACATGATCCCAACAGCATAAGCTTATATCAGCGGAAACAAAGCAAATTCCCCCAGCAAAAATGGAATACTTCAAATCACAATAACTTTGGACTTCATATGTGTAAGCCCCCATTTTCAGACATTCCAAAAACTTTCTCCACAAGGACAACTTAATCAAAATTAAAACATTATCTGCCATTCTTTCCTGCTGGATATAAATCAGTACTGCCCTGAAAAAAAAATTGTATCACATGTTAATTTTAAACTAAACAAACTATGAAGCCCTGCAAACTGCAATACAGTCATCCAACCTGTTTAGATGCGTTACAGAGTCCATTTGCAACCATTATTGCAGGAAGACTGTGATACTCTCCGATTATGGATTGTACAATATTCATTTGTGCATATGCAAAACACTTTTCCTTTCAACTTCAGTCCCAAAAGTTTGCTGTAGTATACCCACTTACCCCATGTGCATCCTTGAAATAGCAGCTACCATTTTAACCTTGATAGATGATTTCAGGAAAGACACCCTTGTCAATGGTATGCTCAGCCTTGCATTTGATCCTGCTGAACTTGGGGTCCTCGGAAAAATCGTTGCAGCTGAGGTGACCTGAATCCTGACACCTTTGTTACCAATGATTCAACAGTGGTTGCCATTCACAGTTCAGCCCAGGAAAACCAGGTGGGGATGGAGATAGGCGTGTCACAGCACCTGGAAACTGCAGCACTGGACTAGCTAAGTTACCAGTGGGATGATACACTTGGTCCCTAACAGGAATACTAACAGGCTTGTCTCTGTCATATCATGTTATAATAGCCAACAACCTAGGGATCATATTTATTTTTTATTTATTTTACATTTGTTGACCGGGCTAGTCCAGCTGGATACATGTCCATTTTCAGCATATGTCAGCAGAAACACAATCCCAGCATATATCAGCGGAAACAAAACAAAATCCTCTCAGCAGAAACACGCTAGCATAAGCATACATCATTGGAAACAAAACAAAATCCCCCCAGCAGCATATATCAGCATCTCCCTACCTGCAAGAATGTCAGAGAAGAGTAGGAGGCAAGCAGGCAACAGCTGTAAGAATGCCTGGGAAAAAGCTTAAGAGCAGGAGGTATTTTGTGCTTTCAATCTGCATTGGTCGGGCAACGAAGTTTATTAAAATTTTGCGCTTTCAGTTTTGGCGCGAAGCACACATGTATGGGTCTTCCTTAAAGACGCCACCATAGAGTTTTTGTTTTTTCAATTGTTGAAGGCTAGAGTGCTAGACAAGACAATATGGTCTTGTAAAAGTGGGAGGCACTCCCTCCCCTTTGCTGTATGGTTCCAGCGCCCTTGAATATAAGATAGTATGCATTTAACACTTAACACAGCGCATTAATACTCCAATAAGAGAATTGACATTTAAATTAAACTGGTAAAAATAATGGTTAAGCTGATGCTTAAAAATATTCATTTGTTAAACAGACGTGACATGTATGAATTCAATGAGGCAATGAATACATAAATTTTAAAACTCCTCTGTATATCCCAGTAGTCAATCAACATTATGTACCAGACCTGAAGACATTTAGGGGAGGAATTCACAACCTTTCAGGTAATATGGTTTTGCTGCACTGAATATATTCAACCATCTTGCCCCCAAATTAAGTGAGGCACAGCATCAAATGCATAGAAATCACAACTACCAATACCCAGTTTAAGCTATTAGATGATGATAGAATTTGAGGGAAAAAAAAAACTTGCCCAGAAAGATATCTCCTTTCTGTGGGTACTCTTTCCTACAACGGTGTCCACAAAATGCAGAACTGCTTCAGAAATAAATGCTCTACATTACACAGTAGGGTACTTAAAGCAAGACATTTCAAGTGAATGAACCCATAATAATTTAGTGGGTCCAAGGAAAGATGATACTAGAAAGGCTTGGAACATGACATGTCTATTAATTATAGGAGGGCTGTTTTAGTTTATACTTTCCCTGAAGTTTGGGGCAACAGCAACTTAGATTCATTTGGAAACAGGTGTAGGTATAGGAACACCCATGAAAGCTTGCAAATGTCTTCATCTGTGTACAAAACTTTAGGAAGGATATTCATATGCAGAACACTGTAGCCCACAGTTAAGGGAGTCTGTTAGAATCATAGGAGGTTATCAGGCTATCGACCCAGAGGTCATTTCAAGCCTAGCCATTTCACCCCAATGTAATACCACAGATAATCTAGTCAATACTCAGGACTGTATTTAGTAATGACTGCCCATATCCAGGAGGGTTGTGAGCACTATCCCTGGTAAGAATTTACAGTACCCCATCCACTCATCCAGGTTCCTTTCGAACAGAGCCATAGAGGTACTCTGCTTCACATAAAGTGGTAGCCTATTCCAAAGACATTGCAATTGCTGGGAGACAAATATGTCCCTCCAGCACATCCTATTCAAGTTGCAGGCCATATTTAGGTCCCTGGAATGGGTAAGCTCTAGTCCCATTTGATTTACGGATGTCAGCAAATTAATTAGGGTTGGGTCAGAGATTGATCTGTAAGCCAGGTACAAGTCTCCTCTAAGAAGTCTACTGATATAAAGTACAGCAACAGGGACTTTAGTTGGTCTGTGTAAGGCACGTGTTGCAGTCTCTTGGTCTTTTTTTATGAAACCTCTGAGGTCTCTCCAATTGTTGTAGGTGCTTTGTACGCTACCTGCCAAAAGGGGCATTATACTCAGTTATGGGCCTTATTTGTGATGAGTATACCTTTGCTCTACAGGTGATGCCTCTGATAATCAAGTGTGCTATGTAGAACTCTTTCCTTACTACAGTAGACACAAGGTGGTCAAAGTTAAGGTCACAGTCTACTTATGATCCCAGATTCCTTGCCACTTCTTAGTTACATAGGGTATTGTTGATAATTTGATAGTAAGAAGGGAAACTATTTTTACCAATTTCTTTATATTCAGTTTGAGATTGTGACTAAGACACCAGTCGCTGGTCTGCATAACACCCTTATGAAGTACACTGACATCATTTGGGGATTCGGTAAGTGCACCCAGTTTGCAATCTTCTGCAAACTTGATCAGCCACAGCCCTTTAGTGTTGGCCTGAAATTCTGAGAAGTATATACCAAACAGTAGGGAGCCCAGCACTGACCCTTGTGGCACACCGCTGGTGACAGGTCTGCTAGTTAATGAGAAGGCACCCACACTGACAGTGTGTGACCGGATTGTGAACCAGTTGGCAACCCATCTTACAACAAAGGGGTTTACATTCAGTTTCTAAGTTTATCAGTAATGCCAGAGTGTGGGATTGTGGCCTTTGCCAAGTTGAGGTATGTTATGTGCACAGATTTGCCCTCATCAATGGCCTTGGTCACATTTTCAAACAAATCCACCAGGTTTAACAAGCAGGATTTGCCCTTGACAAAGCTGAATTGGATCATATCCATTGTCTTTATTTATGAGGTCCACGCTGATATGTTTCATGGCTTTACAGATGAGGCTGGTCAGGCTTATGGGCTATAATTCCCAGGGTCTGTTGCTACACCACTGTTGCTGTTCTCCAGTCCAGAGGAACAAAGCCTGTGGTTAGGCTGTGATTGAATAGGGTACTTAATGTTGATGCTAGTCATGTTTTCATTTGTTTAGAAGACAGCCTGGGATGCCACCTGGCCTCACAGAGGCTGTGTTTTTGCCTTAGACAAGGCTTTAATGACCTGCTCTTTGGATAGGTAGGACTGGGGAGAAGTTGGGGGCAAGGTTTGTGATAAGTTTGGAGGGGATAAGGAAGTGAAATATTTGCCAAATCTGTCTGCTAGCAGGTTTTCTATCTCTGTGGTATCACTGTGTGCGTGTGTGCATGTGTGTTAATTTTAGACACTAGTTCAGTATATGCTTGGATCCTACCTATTAGGCTACATATGTAGTTGTAAAAGGCCTTATGGTTATCCTTAGCTGTGATTGCTAAATTTTAGTTACCCTTAGAGCATTTGACATGTTGTCTTATTTGCCTGTTTAGGCAGAGTAGGGTGCTTTTCCACTGTTATGGCCTCCTCTTAGTTTTCTTAGACAGCAACCTTTTGCGTTTGTTCTAAAGTTTGTTGATGCTAGATGTCCACGAGGGTGGCTTGTTTTTACTTGGGATTCTGGCTTCGATTCCCACTGGAACAGCAGAGTCTATACACTTATACAACTGATTGTACAGGGCATCAGTGTAAGCTTTAGTGTAGTTTCCACTTCCAGCTGGGGGAAGGCATTCATTTCTTCTCTTAGTTTACTTTCATGTTTTTTAATCTGACTTCACCCATTAGGAGTTCTGGTGTTAGTGCCAGTTCAAGGACGACTGATTTGTGGTCAGATTTGACTAATGATGGTCCAACAGTAGCGGTGATGCATCCGTTTGTCATGTTAGTGAGGACAAGATCTAGTATGTTTGTTCCTCTTGTTGGGGTTTCAATAATTTGCTCCAGGGCATTTGAGTTAAAGTCAAGAAACTTTTGTTCCAGAGAGTTAGGGCTAGAGTAGGTTTCCCAGCTGATGGTGGGATAACTGAAATCCCCCATGACCAGAGTGTTTGGCAATATTAGGACTGACTTCAGTTTGGTCAAAAAGGCGTCATGCACATCAAGATCCATGGAGGGGGATCTACAACTAGCTATGACTTGACTAGGGATTTTACCAACAGTAATTTGAACTTGGAGCAACTCCATAGAGTTGTCCAATCTAACTAGTCAGGCATTGGATTTATCCCTAATATAGATAGAAACACTGCCTCCTTTGGTTCTCACATGTTCTTTTTGTGTTCTAAACATGTGGAAGGCATTGTAGCCTTGCAAGGTTGGGATACTCTCTGTGGCCTTGAACCAGGTTTCTGTAACTGCACAGACATCTAATTCCTCCAGTGAGAAAAGTGCTTCCAGGGTGTGCAGTTTTTGCTTTAAGTTCCTAGTGTTTAGCAGAATAACCCTTATTTTGTCATGGTTGGCAATTTTCATGCCAGCAATTTTGTTTTTCAGACCTTGCATAAGAAAGCCACTATGTGGGAGGCAAGAGTCTTTGTCAGTGGCCAAAAGCTTAGTGGTGCCAGGAGCAAGCTGTCTCTGGCAATGCACAAAGATAACCATGTCATCCCAGGATGACAGAAACTGGATCCTCTTTGAATGACACCAAAAACTATGCCAATTACTGAAATCGATCATTTTCTGTTTATACTGTGGCATCATTCTAGGTGAGGGTAATATTTTCAGGGCTAGGGACATACCTACCTGGGACACATACTTAGAGAGCTCAATCATGTCTCTCTTCCTATAATCTAGTGACATACATCTTAGGTCATTCACTCCAACATGAGCTATGACAGAGTCATAATGGTAATTGTTTCAGAGAGACCTGAGTGCATGCATGAACTGACGAATCCTGCCACAGGACAGGCAGCTGACTGTGACTTTCTCCTTATCTAATCTGGTGAGTGGGACATCTGTGTGTTTTACCATGGAGTCTCCAATGACAGGAACATTTGTTTTTTTTTTTTAAGTGTTACGCCTTAATGGCATGGTAGGTGAGACACTGGTGTTGCTGTTTGTCTTGGGTGTTGTGGGAACTGTGTTAGTTGTAGCAGTCTTTTGTTTTGGAGGTCTCTGGTGTTTCAGTAAGTTTTCTGAGAGAACCTTCATGCTGATTTATTTGTATGAGTAGTGGAGTTGACAATCTCTTCAGTGCTACTGTTCGAATGTGCTAGAGAGCAGGGATTCAAAATTCGTGGTATAGATACATCTCTTGCGCTCTGTACTAGAGTGAGTTATTAATAGAGGGTTGTCAGTGTACATGAGGCAGTTGCTACACTGCCTCAGGAGACCCAAGTTAAGCTGGCAGGAGAAACAAGGAAAGTCCAACTGTCCATACTAGGTTTGAAGAACTTAATCACAAAGGGGGTGCTTTCAGGACTGCTCTAGGAGGTGCTTTGTAGATGGGTATTTCTGATAGGGTTTTTGTCTGGTGGTTTAATAGATCACAGCTCGCTAGAATACTTTTTAGACCACAGATACACTAAAGACGAGGACATCACTAATGTATGACAGCTGTATCTAAGGGAAAATTTGTCAAAATTATCTGTCTTGCTATGGTGCACAATTTAGCGGCAGTGTGCAGTGCTGTGCGATGTGCAAATAATTAGAAATCCGCTTAAATACCAGAAGCTAAAAACTTAAAAAAATAAATAATAAAAAACTCAAAAAAACAATGAGGATGCTTACTTCAAACCCTAGACCAATCAGGTTCCAGCCAGCACACTTCTCTCACTAGCTCTAGCCATTATGACTATAACCGCAATGGGTATTTACAGATAAAAGAGAATTTCAGAATTGCAAATGACACCAAGAAACACAAAAGAGCAGTTGCACTCTAAGACAGTGAAGGAGATGTTTGCTTAAACATTATAGTCCAAATACAACCAGAAAAGTCTCAAGAGATATGCATTTCATAAGACAGTGAAATTATAGTCCTAAAGAAGGCAATGAGATATTTACTGTTATCACCATGTCACTTCTTTCAGCTTTTCCCTGTTAGGGGTCACCATAGCGGATCACCTGTCTGCTTATGATTGGCAGTGGAGTTTTATGATGTCGAGTTGCCAGCCCAGCGCCCAACCTTCCACGGAAGGCACACACATGCATGCACTCATGCCTAGGGCCAATTTAGAGTATCCAATCCACCTACATCATGTCTTTGGGATGTGGGAGGTAACTGGAGCATCCGGAGGAAACCCACATGACCACAGGGAGGACATGCAGACTCCGCACAGAAGGCACCCCAGCAGAGGATAGAAACTCTTGCTGTGAGGCGGCAACGCTAACTGCTGCACCACCGCAGCCGCCTACACCATGTCACTATAACTTACATTTTCAAATAAAATTTGCATTCTGGAAATGGAAAGGCTAACACTGAAAAAGTGGTACAACATGGCATCGTGGTTTACTGGTTTCCCATATAAGTGAATGAAGACTAGTTAATTCAGTTGTAACTGCTTAGCCACAATTGCTCACAGTTGCATTTTATCACAGACTAGCTCTAGAGTAAAAGTGAGATCACTGTTGGTGTAATACTGCTATGTACACTAATGGGAAATTTCTCCTCTCCCTACTATGCGACTCTGGAGTTAGTACATATACGTTAGGTTACTTTGGGTAATCTGCCATCCTCAAGGGTGGGGGATATAGTGGGATATCACCCAATTAAAGTTTATTTCAGTCTCTGCAAGCGGCTTGAAGGGGAGATGTGTTCTTGATTAGTTGTGACTGCGCAATAATTGCTTAAATGACTCATTTGCTTGAATGATTGCGAGTCAATCATTCATAGAGGGAAGTCTTTTTCCTACTGTCTTTTGCAGAACACAGCTTAACACAGTTGTTCTGGGCACTTTTTTCTTTACTGCTGAATCTGCATTGCTGTTACAAATAACAGTACTCTTGGTTTTACTCATGTCTTCATTCTGAATACCACTTTGGATTCTACCTCACTTCACCGTGACTTTATACTATGCTCCAGTTTGCTGTGAAAGTGTTCTGTGAATAGTTATGTCTAATGCAAGATTCTCTCTCTCCTTTGTCAAACTCCTGCTCTCTCAATCACTCATGACTTCACCCATACCAGGCAACACCCCATTTCTGATCATTTTATCTAGCTTCCTTCATCTGTCAACCAGTTAAAACCCTGTTGGCCTACATGTATCTTCTGAGGAATGAGTCAAGGGCAGTGGCCTGATAATGTGTCCTGCCCTTTTTAAACTGAATAAGGGTTATATATGAAAATGTCCCTGAGTTTAGGTCTTTTTACCCACATTACTGTAGGCTTTGTACAGGATTCTGAGCAAACATATTTGAGAGATATGTGATCGATACACACACACACACACACACACACACACACACACACACACACACACACACACCATTAATTTTTCTTTATTTTCTTCCACACTTGCAAAACTAAGCTTTTAAGGGAAAGAAGACTGGAAATCCCCTATTATCTGTTGCTGCAGTTACATTTGCTGCTTGAGGGTTTGTTTTGCATATTTTACTTTTCTCTTTTTATTTACAGAATTTTTAGTGTGTGACCTTTTTTGTCCTGATAGAGTAGAGGACAGCAACAGTCATCCTTCTGCATAAAGGGGGACTATCCACTGACCTGGGAAATTATAGACTAGTGTTATATATAAGCATGAAAGGAATAATTATGGACCTGTTTAATAATGACATAGGAAACCTCCAAACACTGGACCCAACCCAATTTAACTTTGTGAAGAGTAGTTCATGCCTACTGAATCTGGTGGATTTCTTTGAGAAAGTCATTAAGGCCATAGATGAGGGTAAAACAGTACGTACTACCTATCTCAACCTGGACAAGATATTTCACACAATTCTTCACCCAGGTATCATAAATAAACTCACAAAACTTGGCATAAATGCCTCTGTTACCAGATAGATAGCAACTGTCTCATGGACAAGACACATGTGGTTAAAGTGGGTGAATCCAGATCCAGTAAGAGTCTGGCTACTAGTGGTGTGCCACAGGGTTCAGTGTTGGGACCACTCCTGTTTGGAATATACTTCTCTGAAGTCTAGGCTAAAGTGGAAGGTATCTGGATGACACACTTTGCCTCTAGCTTGCAGTCACTGGCAATCAAGTAATCCCGCAGAGCTGCAGATATTCTTTAGGAGGGTCTAGATGAGACAAATGATGGTGCCAGAGCCATGGCCTAAACCTACATGCAAAAAATGCATTATAATACTCTGGGAATTCAAATACCCCTGCAAATTACAATAATACACCCCTAAGTGTAGACTCAGAGGTGAGATATCTAGGTACACAGACAAAGCCTGAACTTTGACCATCACGTGCCCAGAGTGGTGAGGAACTCCTTTTACGTGGCACAATGTATAAGTACGAGTATGTCATCCAGATCCAAGGAAATTACAATCCGGCTGTACTCAGCCCTCATTAGACCAATAATAGAGTACAATGCGCCATTTGACATGTACTTGACTAGACACTTACAGTAATTCCTCACAAAGAAAACACAGGATGTAAACATGTTCTATGCAGATAGAAAAAAAGTCCTATCCCTTTACTCTGTCTTCTACCAACTACTAAGGGGTGATGACCTATGCCTGACCTAAAAGGCATTGCCAAATCTAGCACTAATGGAGCCGCTACACATCTGCAAGTCAAACAGCACAAGGGTCACCTGATCCAGGGATCAAAACTTAATGACTCAAACAAAACATGCTGAAAAGACAGATATGAGTCTCAAAAATTGCCCCTTCTTTGGAACAGGCTTCTTATTCACATGAAGCAGACACCTTCCCTGGTCCTCTTCAAATGTATTTTGGATCGACGGATGGGGAATCACAAATTTACACATGGAGTATGCTTATGTCCTTTATGGGCAGGGGCACTCTGTAAGACATTCAATGCATAGGCACAAATCCATGCCATCCTCTTGCCCCTAGGGGCCATATATTGGGTAAAATTGGGTTATATTGGCTAGGTTTGTAAAGGCTCTTAAGCTGTTAGCCTAGTAATCACCAGGAACCTATGAACAAGACAGCACTCATTTGTTTTCAGTCTGTGCTTTACTGCAACTTAATATGGTGCCATGAAACAGCAGACTTGTTTCTTACCCAGTGATACCTGTATATTAATACCCTGTAGGAGAACACTTGTTCTCCAAAAGGGTATTCTCTGTATGTTTTGTACATTATCTAAGGGGATATATAAAGTGGAGCTAAATTTCTTTGGACCTCATGGAGATATCACAAAGGATAAATTATGCAAGTTCAAAGGATTTTCTGACTACAACAGGGACATGGCAATCAAAGCAGAGTTTATTGCCAACTTAAGTACCCACCTATATTCTTGCTGAGTAGGTGTGATTTAAGTTGAATGTTGTTATATGGTATGTGGTGATACTATCAGATTTACCAAATAAAACTATACTATAGATCTTGGAAATAAGAGCAAGTAAATGACTAACAGCAAGCATTTGCAATATCCAGCCCTTGCTGGAGAATCTGAATTTCTGAATTGGATTTTATAACTGCTCTCAGTTTGCAATCAATGAATTTGGTTAGCCACCGTCTTTTAGCATCACCTTTTGTGTCAGAGAAGGATCCAAATAGAAGGGGCATAGTCCTGTGGAAAATGCTGCTGAAGATTTTCTACTTATAACAAATAACCACAAACCTTAAAGTGATGTGTTCCATCAAGACAGCCATTTGCGATCTAATAAATTAAGTATGGACAAATGCTATGTTGGGAATGTTTGTCAATAATCCCACTGAGGGGGGATAATGCTGAAGGTCTTTGTCAAGGTCAGGGTAGAAAATTTGGATTGTGTACAGTCTTTGCCCTTAGTCACAATAACCCTTACAAAGAACTCTGCTAGGCTGATCAGACATGATCTGCCCTGTGAGCAAACAGTGAAGTAAGGTCACCTGTATCATTGCTTATTATTTCACCTATAATATGTTCTATAGCTTTGCAGATAGTGCTAGTGAGTTTAACAGGCCTCTAATTCCCCTGGGACAGTACAGGGACTGCCTATGCAATGGCATCATAAAAGGCATTCACCCACCTCCTGGATATAACCAGTGGTGGGATTCAGGTTGAATAGGTGATGGAGGGGGGGGGGGGGTTGACAGGACGCTCGTATTGCTTATCTGCAGAAACTGATAAAAATATCTGGTCTAAACCAATTTCAAGAAAATGTATGGAAGGGACGGGGGACAACAGAAAGGTAGGCTAGGGTGAAGTTCAAAGTCAGTTTTGATGCAAGAATGTTGGTAATGTCTACAGGGTCTGAGAAAGAGATACCACATGACAAGTTCAGTACAAGATTGTGAGTTACTTCTAACCATTTTAATATAGTTAAATAAATGACTTCTAAGATTTCAAATACAGTTAATGAAGGCCATGTGGTTATATCCTGAATTGAGAGCAATCCAAAGTTCATAGTCAGCCTTGCTTTTCCTAATGGTAAGCTTAAAGGTCTTATTTACAATTTTTAGATGTCTTTTGAAGTAGTGCATGTGGAAGGAGTTTTTTTTTATTCTTGTTCCTTTGTTTCTTGTTTATGTAAATCCAACCAAACGGGTTTAGTTCTAAACTTTTCATTATATTTATGCTGAAAAATATGAATGCCTCAAATATCTCTCCCAGTGGATCTGAAAGCATAATAGGTGCTGAACCAAGGAAGGAACAGAATGCTACCACTATACTGATACCATGTTTTTGTACTTACACAAAGGCTGTTGTTTATACGTGTTCAGAAGGCCTCAAGGTCAGCCATTCTGCAGTTCAGGATAATGTATTTAAGCAGTGCAATCTTGAGATTATGTGAATCAGAATTTGCTATGTCAGGTTACTCATTGTGTAAACTTTGCCTAAAAAAGGAACTAAGGAGATGGCAGAAGTTTTATGCAATATGTAAAATCTGAGTATAGTTTTTCAGATCTCTGCTGGTGTTTTTCCCCCCTCCCCCTATTTCTCTGTGTCTTAAGTTGGTATAACTGGTTTTACATCCTGTGTGTTATCTGACCATCTTAAGGATTACTTGCATAAAGTTAGACCCTCTTAGTAAAAAAGTCTGCACATCATTGCTGGAGCCTTCCTGTGTCCTGAAAGAGTGCTCTTCAAACTATCTGGAGATATACAGAGCTGAGTATACTTTTCTGGCACTTCAGAGTTGTGTACTGGTAATTGTTTGACTAATTTTATATCATTGCTGGCTGACTTCAGAGTTGTGCACTGTTATTTTTGCTTCACTGTATAGTTTCTCAGATCTCTGTTGAAGGTGTTGGTTTTCCCATACCCACCCTCCCCCTCCCTATTCCTGTGGTGTTTAAATTTGGAGGTTTTTGCAGTTGCCCACCCCCACTGTAGATTTGATCTGGGACACTCCCCCCAGTCCCATCTCTTTACCTCATTCTACCTAATAGACTCCTCCTGCATTGTTTTTAGTCATTTTTAATTTAATTGCATTTTTTAAACTGTTTGGTCTAACGTTGCTACATACTCAAGTGTGCTAGCTTGCACTGCATTTGAATTGTTTTGAGTGCTGTTTTAGCTACTTTTATGTGTATATATATATATATATATATATATATATATATATATATATATATATATATATATCAAATACCTTTCCTGTAACTAGTGTAGTCCAGATTCAGATTTGCAGTATCCAGGACTGTACTGTAAGCTTCTGAGCCACCCCCAAGCTTTCTGTGTTGGAAGGAAGCCTTCTAGCTCATCAGTGGGAGTGGTAAGCACTAGGTAACCTATCTACCACATACGGAGTAGTTCTGGCCCAGAAATTGTAGTTATTGGCCGTTTGGGCAGTTTTTCCATCTCTCTGAACTTTCTGATTTAAAAGCCCACATTTGCACTTGTTTCCCCCCTTTCCTGTAACTAGTTTAGTCCAGATACAGATTCTTACTTTTAGCACTTGAATTTGCTTATTTGTGATCAGCACTTGTTCAGAACTTGTAAGCACTAAATAACCTACTAATTACTACAGCACTCAACCTTCCTCATTACCTAGAGGAAAACAGTTTTGGTACTTACTTTCCTCACTTGCTTAGAGAAAAACAGCTCTTGTACTCACTTGCCTCACTTATCTAGAGGAAAACAGTTTTTTTATTCAGGCATGTCCAAGGGTCAGCTCCCAGTGTTCTCTCCTGTCTATCTGATGAATCTGGGCATCTTGGGGCAATGTAGAAATTGCCTCATGTACACAGACAACCCTCTCCTCCTACCACCCAACACTACAACCTGTGAGAGATGCACTTATCTAGCCAAACTGGAGGTAAAGCTCTCTCCAATCAAGACTGAACTTGACAGTCAAGAGGAGAAGGTAAACACTTGCACCACACCACACTCATCACATAGTCTCACTAAACCTACACCACCAAAATCCACACACAGAAACACAAAAACATTCGCCGAGGCTCTCAATAATAATCTGCTCAAGCAACAGAGACCTCCAAAGCAGAAATGCAAGCAACTTCCACCCCCCAACACAACCCAAATGACACATAGCCCGCAGACTCAGTGTGCCACTCAACCACAGCCAATAAGGCAAAACAACGTACCCAACACACTAGTCATAGGCGACTCTATAGTCAGGCACACTGATGTCCCACTCACCAGGCTAAACAAGGAGAAGGTTACTGTCAACTGCCTGTCGGGTGCCAGGATCCGCCACATAACCCACGCAGCACTCAGGTCACTCCACAACAAGTACAAATATGACCATGTCATTGTCCATGTTGGTGTGAACGACCAGAGACATACCTCCATAGACTACATGAAAAGAGACATGGAAGAGCTCTTCGATCTTGTAGCCCAGGCAGGTATGACCCTAGCTCTGAGTAGCATTCTGCCATCACCCAGAATGATGTCGCAGTACAAGGACAAAATGATCGACTTCAGCAATTGGCTAAGCTTCTGGTGCCATTCTAAAGGGATCCAGTATCTGTCTGCCTGGGATGACATTGTCGACAGACCATGATGCTTTGCCAGAGATGGCCTGCACCTGTCACCCCTGGGATTGCAGATACTGGCTAAGGTTTTTGCCGCCCCTATAAGGTCTTTTTTAGGCAAGGTTCAAATGACAAATTCAAATGACAAATTCACCACCGCAAGCAAAAACTGAGGGTGATGCTACTCAATGCTAGAAGTCTAAATCTCAAAATGCACTCACCCGAGGCACTCCTTAAAATGGAGAACATCAATATTTGTGCAGTGACTGAGACCTGTTTCAAGGCTCCAGCGAGCACCCCTGCACTACCAGGCTATAACTCATACCACACTTTTCAGCCATGTAACCTGGACTGGAACACCAAAGGCATAGGTGTGTCCATATTCATTAAGGATATCCACACCTACACGCTAGTTGCTCAGCATTATGCAGCTGAGGTTATCCAAGTGCAACTAACTCTGGACAAAACTGCAATCCAAATTGTAGCTTGCTACAGATCACCCACCATGCCCCAGGATTCCCACTCCTCTTTTCTTGATGTACTGGAAAATATTAGGGTTCAACCAAACACCCTAATAATGGGTGATTTCAACTACCCCACCATTAACTGGGAAAACTACTCATGTACCAACTCCTTCGCTCAACGCTTTCTGGAATTCATAAACTCCAGTGACCTGGATCAACTTATCCACACCCCCACCAGGGGCAACAATATCCTAGATCTAGTCATTACCAATATGAGTGACCAGTGTTCCACACCTGAAGTCAATGCCTCATTGGTCCAATCCGACCATAAGCTAATTACCCTAGGTATCCACATCCTGCCTCCACCCCCCCCCCCATTAAGGAAACCATGGTAAAAAATTTCTCCAAAGCCAACTTCACGCTTCTTAAGACAGAAGTGGTGAACTTCATGACACCCATGCAGATGGGCAATACAGCTATGACTACTGAATCCTACACAATTGCACTTTATAAGCAATTACACGAGTGCATGGATCGTGCTATCCCAAACAGAACCAAGATGCTATCCTCCAAAAAAAGGAAGCCAATCTGGTGGTCCCCTGCCATAAACAAACTGTACAACAGAAGGAAGAAACTCTTGCAAAAGAGAGTAAAATCCCACAAGTGGAGGAGCTCCCTGGTCAGCCTCAGTAAGAAGCTGCGATCCCTGATAAAATCCTCCAAAGCTAGTTACGAAAACAAAATCACCACTGATTCCAAAGACAACCACAAAGCATTCTATAGCTATGTCAAGAATCTCAATGGCAACACTCAGATCTGCTCTGAGTTTCAGCACAATGGCACTAAATATACAGACCCAACTGATATTGCCAACATCCTGGCAGATAGGTTCAGTGCTAACTTTACCCCCCTCTCACCCCCTAAAGAGCCCATCTCTATACCGGAAGAATGCAAAGTTCCTGTAATCACGGCTGCACAGGTAAAAACCACACTCTCCAAAGCCAAGAACATAGCATCCATGGGACCAGACAACATCCCAGGCTGCGTTCTACACAAACTACAGAACGAACTGGTACCCCACCCAAGTACCATGTTCAATCATAGCCTCACCTCAGGCTTTGTGCCTGTTGAATGGCACACAGCAACGGTTATCCCACTCCACAAGGGGGAGCCACCACGGACCCCGGGAACTACCGCCCCATTAGCCTGACGAGCCTGGTCTGCAAGGCCATGGAATGTACCATCATGGAACTTATAAACAAATTCATTGGAAATTTCCAAACTCTGGATCCCACCCAGTTCGGGTTTGTAAATGCACATCATGTCTCCTAAACCTGATAGACGTCTTTGAAGCAGTCACCAAAGCCATAGACAAGGGTAAGGTGGTTCACACAGCCTATCTAAATCTTGCCAAGGCTTTCAACACCATCCCCCACTCTGGAATTATAGATAAACTCACTAAACTAGGTATAAATCCCTATGTCACAAGATGGGTTGCCAACTGGCGCACTGACAGAACCCACACTGTGAAAGTAGCAGATTCCAAATCCGACTTCAGACCAGTGACAAGTAGATTACCACAGGGTTCAGTCCTGGGTCCTCTCCTGTTAGCCTGTACTTCAGAGAAGTAGATACCAAACACAGAATGTCTTTGGCTAATGAAGTTCACAGATGACTGCAAACTAGGAGCCATAATCAAAACTCCTAATGATATGGACATCCTACAAAAGGGAAAGGAGTCACTGAGACAGATGCCTGGTGTCAAAGACATGGCCTCAAGCTCAATGCCAAAAAGTGCATTGTCATCCCCTTTGGTAAAAACTCTGTACCCATGAGCTACAACATTAGCGGTAGTATACTTAACACCGAAAGTGTGTAAGAGACCTTGGGACACAAGTGGACAGTAGTCTCTCCTTTGATAATCACATCGCCACAGTAGTCAGGAAATCCTTCTACGTGGCACACCTCATCACAAAAGGCTTCTCATCCAGAAAAAGAGGTCATTCTACTCATCACTCATTAGACCCATTATAGAGTACAACGCCCCTTTTGGTATGTATCTCACAAGACATCTACAACAACTGGAAAGGCCGCAGAAATACCTCACAAAGAGGATTACCGGCCTCAAACAGATGCCCTACGCAGTCCGTCTCAAAAAAAGTCCAGCTTTACTCCGTCACATATCGCCTACGCAGAGGTGATCTCTGCCTAACATACAAAGCTATGTCAAACCCACAGCTGTTGGACATGCTACACTTAAAGAAATTCAATCCCTCCAAGCTACATGCTCTAGGGACCTAAACCTTGTCACCACAATAAACAGAACATGCTGGAGGGATAGATTCCTGACCCAGAGACGTCCCATACACCGGAATAAACTACCTACCTATATCAAACAAAGCTTCTCATTAGCACTCTTCAAGAAAAATCTTGATGATTGGATGGGAAATAGGAAATTCACCCCGGGGATCACCTCTGTGGCTCTGGTCGACAGTGGCTCAGGAAAATAATTTTCTTGGGTGGCAAAAGCCAGGGTACATTTTTGGGTAGGCTTGTATAGGCCCCAGGGTCGATAGCCTAGTACCTACCTATGAGGGATGAGAAAGCATGATATTCCTGGCAACTCTTATGGCCACCTCATCCCATGCAGACATACAGCTGTAACACCAGCTCAAACAACTGTTGAAGCCAATAACTATCTTTCAATTACACAAAACGTGGGTGATAGTAGGATACTGTTCTATGTCAGAATTTTGCCTTCTTCAAATGCATGAGACGAGATCTCAACAATGTCTCTACACATCACTCTAGGGTGAGATACCTCAGAGCTTTCATCACCATGTGGGCAACCACAAAGCCATAATAATATCTGGGACAGGGCCTTGGTGACACCTCTAATTCCAGCACCAGGCAGGCACCTGTCCCTCTGTCCTAGGCTTACAGGACATTAGGTGTGCAAGTCAGCAGTCCAGCGGTACCTGCATGTGTGGTTATGGATGCAGTGTCAGCATACTGGCCACATGGCTGAGGTAAGCTAGTAGGGCATCCAGGATGCTTAGGCAAGGATAATTTTTACTACCTGAGCAGAAGCAGGATTGGAATGGAGCTGTGGTAGTGTAGTGTTTGTTGTGGTGATGTTTGCTGATCATGAGTAAGGCAGAATGACTAGCCTATAGTCTACATAAACAAGTGTACCTCTTATAAGTGGAGAGAGTATGTGCTAGTGTGATGTTACTAAACAAGAAACAGTTGCTACATTGCCTCAAAAAAGTGTTAACAGGCTGGCTAGGTATGATGCTAATGCATGCTGGGACTTCATGGTCAAAATGTTACTTGAGTGCTGCTTGAGGAGCATTAGCTATGGGTGACACTGAAGTACAGAGAAAAGAGGGATGGGAGAAACTAGGTGATAGATTGAAGGCATGTGTAAACTACACCTGTGGATTATGGATTTAAAACATGGACAATAGAAAAATGGTAGCAAGAGGGTGGGCAGAAAAAAGACTGAAGGTAAGAATGTAAAGTATGAGTTCCTGAAGGTATGAGTATGCTATCAGTTAGACTACTGAGCATTATAACAACTACAAGAAGGTACGAAGTACTACAATTAGAGGACAGATGAAGGTAGTAGGAAAAACTGTTGATGTAAGGGAGGAAGAACAAATGGGTTATCCAAGGTATGGCTAAAATGGCAGCAATAATTATACACAGTAAAAGAGTGTATACATAAGACCATTATGTTCACCACAGTACCTCAAAATTTAGGCATCATGTTTTGGTAAATCAGTGATGCAGATACATGCTATTCAATACACACACATATCTAACTAAACTAAATGAAATTTTTCCTCCTCACCAAATTCTGCAGGATCCTGTTCTGATGGCTCCCCTAACTGCATCAATTGGACCATTCATTCTGCAGTGGCAGGAGGTGGGCTTCCCCTGGTTAGTGAGACCCTTATCACCCATTCATTCTACCTAGGAACCCCAAGCAGCTCATCTTTTCCCCTAGGGCAAGAATTAAGTGGTAGGAAGCAAGTGGGCCTGGAGCTCCTGTAGGATGGTCTCACTAAGTGGCTCATTAATTCAGAATAGCTTCTTGGCTATTGAAGAGGAAAGTGCATTCCCATGAAGACATATCTCTCTCAGTTTAGTAGTATGCACACACTGCTAGCAGTCTAAACTTGCCTGACCTCTTCCCAAGGTGATTGTCACATCCAGTAGGTGTTGCCAATGAAGTAGGCCAAGATGGCTCCATCTCCCTATGACAAGTGAGCCAGAATTGACTACTGGAATCCATCTTTCCCACCTTGTTCTCTGATGTGCCCATTAAGTAAATGAAATACTGATGCCAATAATTATATGATACATCAATGAAATGCAGACAGACAGTTGCTTTTAACATCAGATTAAGTCACAGACATTACACACATCAAAATCACTGACATTTTAGAGAATTAGAGATCAACCTATGGTTACTTTTAAGTATAGATAAGCACAATAAAAAGCAAAACACCAACTTTTAGTTTATCGATGGTACAGGTAATCTCAGTGCAATACTAGAAGCAAACATTTTAATGAATCTCCACAAGCAATTATAGCAACTCTGAGTCAAACTTTCTGATGAATAACTGTGTGACGGGGAAAAAAAACTTTAGATGAGCCACTTCCCTTGTGCAGGTGTTAATGGAATAAGTCTAACCTTATCTAGCTGCAGCAGAAACTTTGAGGCATAGAAGAAATGGATACTACAGCATGGGGAAGACCTTTATGGCATTGGCATAGGTGAGTTTGCAGAATACAGCACTTCAGATCTCAGATGAGAAATATGCTTGGTGGCAGTAGTTTTCTTCTTCTTCAGGTGCTGAATAAAGCAACAAGGAGCAGCTCAGGCTGAAAAGAGCAGCAAAATACAGGCAAACAATGTTGGCTACCTCTCCTCTCACTAGAAGCAGAAAACAATACCAAATCCAAGCATCCCTACAACAGCAAGTAATACACGATCCAACTGAAAAGTAAACTCCCAAAAATGGGGCTCACTCATAAAGCAAAGCCCAGAAAATAAAGAATAGGGAACTCCAAAGCACTGAGAAAAAGTTGGACATAAAAACTTTGCTGGTGTTTATTTTTTCTAATACAAGTAGAAACTGAGGGGTTTTGAGTTCCTTTACTTTGTTTTGTCTATAGCAGCAGGTCTCAGAGGTTTGAAAATCAGCTGGTTTTCAGGTCAAAGATGAAACATTGACACATCCATGCACAATGTAGGGCAGTTCATCACAAACACTAGGATTTTAACTTTACAGCTTTTACCTTCTATAGTGTCCACTGCTTATGACAATAATCTTTCCTTTCAAACTTTCTTCTATTTGGAGCAGACACCTTTGCTGTCTGCTGAACTGGTGGAAAAGCAGTATCAATATATCCGTTTGTCTCCTGTTTGGTTGTTGACATGGATATCATGACTTGAGCCAATAACATGCATTCAAAATCAGCAGTGTTCCCAGGGATGTCCTCAAGTCTAGCAGGCCGTGAAAGTTCAAAGTTGATGAAGATTGTCTATTCTAATGCAGCTATTCTGATACTTGATAACTGCAAAGATTTTGGAACAACAGACATATACTGTGTTGAAGGTCCAATGTCAGGCATTTATTCACATCACACATTTCAGTGTTAGTATGAGGACAACATCAAAACTTGCCAATAACAGTGGAGAGATGATTACATGATTAGATTAAGTACTTATGTAGAGTGCTTCCTGAGATGCAGTACTTGAATTGGTTGAAGGCTGGACTGAGGAAGGCAAAGTGACCAACATTATGGGGCGCAACTGGTTTACTCAAAGCTTGCAACTGATTATGAACTGCAGTGAAATTTACCTCACATCAATTGCAAAAGAAAACAGAATTTTAAGCTGGCCCCTCCACATTTTCTTCACCATACATCTGTTTCTCTGCATTGTTTGACCATTTTCCTTACTTGTGGTGCTTGTGGGAGATAAAAAGACTTGTTGGCACAGGATTTCTCTAAAACCTTAGACTTTTTTGCTACTTGGAAAAAAAAAACTTTTTGTGTGCCTAAAATGACTTGGAAAATTCATGGCGTTTAGATTTACCTTCCTCATTTGCAGTCCAAGTTGGTGCACATGTTGGTTTTACTTACCCTGTACTGCTTTGACAATGGTCATGATGCTGGTAGCCACGGACTATGAGGAAGGAACTCCTGAGTACAAAGCAAATAATGAACTGGTGTAAGACAATCTGGATTTCACATCACTTACATTGTGTTTGAGTAAACCGTCAACTCACTGATGATTGATAACTAATATGAATCTTATACATAAGTCAGTACGCAGGATGCTTGGGCCCTGATGGTTGTCTTCTTGTGATATCTGCTACAAAAATTAATTATGGATGGTATGGTAGAAAAAGAAGAGGAAGACGTCAGTTTAGAGATGTTTTCCTTACTGAAAAGAGTACACATTAAAAACTTAAAATACAATTGTAAGAATACTTAGGGTCTCTTCAGTTCATGTGAGTACTGCAGCTGGTCTCTGCAGAGCTGTGACTTTCATTTTTACCCAGTTTCTTCTCCACTCTGTACCATGCATTGCTGAACCCTTCTGACAGCCAAAATTGCACAAAAACCTCAGATAATAGGTTCCATGACCTTATTAACGTTTCTTTGAAGTATTTCCTCAAGTCCATTGTGAAACATCCCCTTCTAGGTCCCACCAATGTCTCCCCTTTCTCCTCTGCAATTCTTTCTTTTAACACGTCACACCTGCCCTCTGAAAAAGCACTGCATAAAAATCATATCTTTACTCTTTTCCAGTATATAAATGCCAGTCTACTCTTTCAAGATACACCAACTCCTCCAGTCCAGTTCACTTTTTGTTAGCTCTATACCATACACTAATTTTAATCGATCTGCATGACTGCCAGTACTGGGTTACAGTACTCGATATGCAGCCATGCCAATGCACTTTAAAATGAAAGTAAGACCACAGCATCTGTGGAATTCATTTCAAATGCTACATATCTCAACATCCCAGTGGCTTTCACCATTGCCCTTTCAGAGTGCATAACATGATTAAGCTTTGGGGAAAGTACAACACAAAGATACATTGCTTCTTTTGTCCAATTCAGGGTCTCACTGTCTGAAGTCTTGATTTTATGTACATCTGAGAGACAAAAGCGTTTAATGTATAGTTGACATGAGCATTTTCTTGATTTATGTTTCAATATTCACTTTAAACTTTTATGACTTGCCTTGTTAATGAGATTTGAACACTATATCCCAGCAGCCAACTGCCTAATCACTCCATTAACTGACTCAGATCTCTCTAGAAGTCAGCTGAATCATATGTGACCACAGCATCTGTATTTGTGTCATTAGTATAAAATCTCATTTTCCTACCATAAAGCAGCATCTGACAAATATGCGAAACAGAACCAGTACCTGTACCACATCTTGTATTATTCCACTGCTTAATGATTTTGCCCTGGACAATTCTCTAGCAGCTATAATATGCTTTCCGTCATACAGTGCATTTCCTAGCCAGGAACATTCAGGGGACCTTCTTTGCATCACTCAGTATTTCTGTCAGCTCCCTGTCTATACAATCAAAGGCTTTTGCTGACGTCCCCACATACTATAACAAACAGCATTTTCACATTCCACCTTCGCAGTGACCAAACCATAAAACAAACAAAACAGACTAGTAAAACCTCTCTTGCATGAAGTCATGCAGTCAGTCAACAAGAATAGAATTAGCATTCACAAACTCCACCATGTGCCACAGACAGTTTTTTATACAAGATTATCTAGGATGGAAGAGAAAAACAAACAGGCCTAAAATTACAAGTGTATTTTTATATCTACTTTGGGCTGAGAAAACAGTCATCAACATATTTCTCCAGCTGCTACCTGCCAACCATCACATTCTGTCCTACCAATCGGTCTCCTACTGACTTGTGTGTGAGAACTGATTATCAGCGCCATCATTTGGGCAGCCATTGCTTTATTTAGCTCTATAAATCCTCTGTGTACACCTGCAGTGTCCAAGGGGGTGGCTCGTGCATCTACATACAATATAATCATGACCCTGCCCACTTGTAGACAGCACCTCTGTGTGATTCAAGTCTCCAATGGGAGAGTCTACTACAGTTTGTGCGCAGGGATAAGCACTCCCCGAGCCCTACTTCCCAAGGAGGACAGGTGAACTGGCTAAAAGCCTCATCATTCCTTCCTTTCCCCACACCAGCTCCACTAGGTGTCACTGTTGCTAGTCAACTCAGGTTGCCTGCCACAGTGAAGTCTGTATCTCTGCACCAGTGGAGCTGGCCAAATACTGACTTTTCAAATATCGATCAATGAAACTGTCATATTTAGAAAACTGACAACAGAAAGTCAACTATGATATATAACATTGCTTCCGGCCTGACAGAAGCTCCCATGCACAGCTTTGAAACATAAATATTCTTACCTGAATGTGTTATAACATTGGGAGAGAAGGGAATGTCTCTTTCCTCCACTTGTTTGACCCCAAATCTTAAACACATGGTGAGCTTACAGCACTTAACTTTACAAATCTGCTTGATTCAGTCCCTCATCATTTCAGTACTCAGTCTTCTACTCCTGTATATTAGTCTCTCTATTTCATTATTTAATGTCACTCTCCAATGCTCCATGTTCCTTCATTTGCAACAGTTTCTGTCTATACATTCTTTTCCAATTTGTTTATCTAAACTGCATTTTTTTTGCCAATTTACTGCCTTGAAAACTTCAACCAGCACAAGAGTAAATGAGGTCTTGGGACTTGTCCCATCAGAGGGCTATGTCCTGTTGCCGTTTGCTTATTATGATGGATGATTTCTAGAATATCAATGCTTGAGGTTTATAGAAGAAATTATGTCAGTTTAATCTGGGTAAGCATCTTTTTCAATACATAACGCTGCCCCCAATGGTCAAAATACTTGTACCAGTATAAATAAAACAAAAAACACTGAAAAATACTGGCCCAACAGAATGAAGCAGCAAACCACAACTAGTAGAAAAAAGACTTCAAATGAGCGTACTACACTTTATTCCCACTCTTTTGTCTCTTGGACTTCTTCAGAACAAATTAATTATTTTAGTAACACCCATTTTTGTAACCATTACAATAAAACAATTAACACATCAACTAATCATTCAATTTTAAAAACTGAACAATATTATTAGTTCTTTAAACACAGCCTTCTGTCTTTTAAAAAACATTTAATTTTATACTCTCATTTAAACCTGGTTTCTTGTTAGCATTCAATTCAATTTGCCAATATGTCCCTCTCTGTTCAATATTATTTTTAAAATCCCCTCCCCTTAAATCTGGATAAACGTGTTCTAAAACAGAAAAAAAAAAATTATTACTAGTACATTCAATAGAATGTTTGGTACTTACGTGTTATCACAACCAGATTTTCGCAGTAATGCTACTTGCTTCTCGTTGTGTCAAAGTATTAAAAACCTCAGAAACAAGTTTTCTTTAATATTTTCTGGGTTTTGGAAGGTTTATCGGTTAAACGGCTGAAAAAGGAAGGTTTGAAAATAGCTTTCCCCTTTACTTTGGAGTGGTTGCGTTTGCACATGTATTTGGCCGGAAAGGACTTTGACAGTTAATCGTGCATATGTTAGGTGCTTTTCGGAGATACCTTCACTTATTTTTCAGCTGTAATTTTGTAGGTTAACCTTTGTGACAGAAACTTGCAGGAATTAAGGGCTTGCAAGAGTGATGGGGGCATAATGTTGACAGGTAATCCGGGGTAGTTTTTCATGGCACTGCCGTGATGGCAGTAGGGAGTTACCAGGTGTGGTTTGGTTTGTTTTGGTGGGTACATTTTGGTGTTGTGATGGTGGCATATTGGGACAGACTCTGGTGATGTATCTCGGGGATTTCTGCATGTTTTACAACTGGAAAGCTATGCGTGGCTCACGTTGTTTTTCTGTTGGTGTATATATATATATATATATATATATATATATATATATATATATATATATATATATATATGTGTGTGTGTGTGGGGGGGGGAGTTATCAGCGATTGCACTCAGTTAGCCCTTCAAAGCAGTTATTCTGCTGAGGAACACACATCACACAGCATGACTAACATGAGTTAATCTCCGAAAAAGGGACAAGCTATTTTACAATGTTATTTTCTCAGTGTTTTCAAGGTTAAATAGTACTACCAATTACAAATATTACAGAAAAGACTTTATTTTGTTTTAATACTGTCAATTTTGTTTTCTAAAGGAAAACAGAAGCAACCAGCGTTAGCGTGAAAATTTGGTTGCGATAATACGCAAGTACCGAATGTTTATATAGAGCATTATTAACGTCTTTTTTCTTGATTGCATATTGATGTTCTCTGATTCTCTCTTGTAAGGTTCTGGTAGTCATTCCTATATAAAATGCTGGACACCCACTACAAACACTTATATATACTATCCCTTTACTCTTTCAGGTGAAGCGTCCAGGAACTATCAAACTTCTTAAGTAACTGTTTAAAAAAACAAATGGCCCTTCTAATATATACGAACATCTGCATGTGCCACATTTAAACATTCCCTTAGTTTTATCAGTATACAAACCAATGGGAATGCATTTGGTGTTGTCATGTTGTAATAAAGTATTAAGACTGTACCTATTTTTATATACAAAGTTGGGAACACTGCCAACTGTCATATAATTCACTATTGCCTTCCAAAATTCTCTAATTCTTCTGTATTATATCTTTTATTAAATTAATATCTACAGTCATATCTAAATTCTAAGACAGTTTCCAATTGTTAGCAAGCACACTACTAAAACTGTTACCATGTACAAGTATTGGAGGGTATAATTCTTGTCTTTTGGAACTTATTTCTTGGTCTTTTTCTTCTAACCACCTTTTTCCATAACCTGTACTAACGAACATGTTAATGATAAATTGCAATTCTTTCTTAAATATGCTCTCTTCACTAGTCATCCTGCCTGCACAGATAAATTGACCTTTTGGAACGTTTTTCTTCATAAATGTGGGATGATAACTTTTACTGTGTAAATAACTATTCGTAAATGTCCCCTTCCTATGTATACTACTAGTAAGAGTGTTATGTTCCCATTTCCATTCCAAATGGACATCCAGAAAGTTAACAAACCACTGTCACCTCTAGTGAATGCTAGAAAACCTGACATATCTCTCAATGCTTCCAGAAAATGTGATACAGTGTCACTGTTTCCTTCTAAAATAAAAAACAAGTCATCAACAAATCTCTTAAAATAATGTACCTTAAATTCAGTACATATATATTTAAGACAACAATCTCCCCCCAACCCATAGTACTGTCCCCTATGGTCTTTACTCCTCCCTCAGTGAGCTCACCAAGGTACTGGCTGCACTGGCCATAGCCCTTATATGGACAACAACCGCTGATGACCCACAGCTGAGAGACTCCCTAGTCGTGTCTTTGGAGTAAACACTCCCACGACCTTTCTGAATTGCTATTAGTGGGTCAGAATTTTCTGAAACAGATACAGGTCATGCTTAACAAGCAGTTTTGAAAGGGTCTATATTATAACAACGAGCAATCTGATGCTCGAACGTTGTTATATTGACCCCAAAATGTCGAAAATCCAAAACAGCGAACAATCAGAACAGCAATTTTTTTTCCCAGGGATAAAAGTCACTGCCCCCCCCCCCAAAAAAAAACACTAAACAAAGTTCAGGGCTTCACCCCCCCACTACTGCACTACAGTGGAGGAAACGGCACAACCCAGATTGCCAGCCCAGCGATTTCTTTCCCTGGGAAAAAATTTGCTGTTCCGGCCGTTTGCTATTTTGCTAGTTCGACATTTGGTGTTCGCTCTAACAGCGTTCAATCATCTGATAGTTTGCGCTGTTCTAAGGTAGACCCTTTTGAAAGATCTGTGTACAGCTGTAGACCTTTCATAGTATCATCTCTACCAGCTACATTTCAGTGAACAATATAAAACTTACTGAAATGTGTGTCACCTTGACTTGCTAGAGTTGTATATTTTTCATTTTCAGTTGCTAGACTGTGTTTGCTTGATGTATTATTTACACATTACTACAACAAATACTGAACAACTAATGTGCAAAGGCTTAAAACATTCATTTTTCTCAGAGTTGAATATGTAGTGGATAAACAGTGATCATTATTAAATGATTTCAGAACACAGTCAGCTAGCATAATTTCGGTATGAGCATATAAAGTAAGGAGCTGCAGGTTGCAAAGCCCCAAGCATGGGAGTGCAGGGAGCTTACACCTTGTCAAAATAATTATATATGTGAACTACCGATCTGCTTGAGTACAGATTACACATGCTTAGTACCTGTGTACGACTTGCACAGTTTCATGTCAACATGTACAATCTAGTCGACTTTAAGCTTAAGGATTTGTGTTTAAGAAGACTCATTTTGCCAGTGTCTCTATTTCCCATGTGATTTAATGATTATTATATTTTTGTCAAGGTCTCTTCACTTGCTATCTCTCTTAATGTATGTCATGCACGGTTTTATTGTGTGGCCTGAATCTTGACTGAAAATGGTTCATGGATCCACCTCATTGAAAAACATAGAAATAAAAATGTATCAGGTGTTTGAGTGTAATGGTAAGGCACTGGAAAAGGATAATGACACCAGTTACAGGGAAGAGGTGACAGATCCAAAAGAATAGCTTAAACAGGAGATTGTACTGTGAGAGGGAGGACACAAATATCACTCTGACTGAAGTAATAATTACAAAAAATGGAATAGGGACAGAGAAGGAACAAAATGGATCAGAATGTAAAAAAGAAAAAAAATATCTGAGCATGTTGGACATGTAAGAGGACAGAAGTGCCTTACTGGACTAGAGTCCTGAAAGAATGTTACATGGAGTGCTGTTTGGGGAAGAATGACAGAGGTAAAACTGTAGGGATTGTGCTAATGAAAATCCAGTGGTCTTCATGAGTTTCCATGAAGAAGTGAGGGATTCCAAGGAGCTTTTTTCTGTGGTGAAGGTGTCTCTACATCTATAAAACAGATTAAGATGTCACTTTATTTAGGCCCCTGTGGTTGCAAATGAATGAAAGTCAGAAAACATCAAAAGGTTGGAAAGTTCATATCAGTCAACCATATTTACCATACACTGCCATCCTATTAACTGTTTTTTTCCTCTTGTTCCATCTATGTGCCTTGAATACAGGTATGCGCACTTCCCAGTTTTTATTCTGCACAGACTTGTTTTTGTCACATATGCAGTATCTATTTCTCCTTTTAGAAGTACAGTATGTGGATGACTCCTACACCTAGGCTTGCAGTACTACACAGCATCACCATCTACTCACCACTTCCACCCTCACTGCACAGCATCACCTCCCACTTACCAGTTGTCCAAACCTATTGCACAACATTACCTTTCGCTTACCATACCACTTTCACCCTTCCGTACATCATTACCTTACATTATCCACTTTCACAATAGAGAATTATAGTATGGGCAATTCTGGCAGTTGCCTGGGTCCCAAAACTTTGGGGAGAGCACTTCAGCAATGAGCACCATGCAACTCAACAAGGAATCTCATCATGTAATATTTCTGTTACATTCAGCACTGCTAAACACATTAACTTAGCTAATGCATTGGATACAAAAATAATCTTACAGTTAATGACTGTTGAGCATTTATATGTCACCTCAAGTATTTGTCTATACTCATGAATCTGATCTGCTGTTTGCGCATGTGCACTACATGCCTGTGACCTTGAGATGCATATGCACTGTTGGCAGGTTCCAGTGGCAAGAAATTTGAAATTTTAGACTATTCTGGCTACATGTAAACAGTCCTCACTTTGCAAAATGTGCCATATTTTACTTCACATTTTTGATCAATTCCCCCCAAAAAATGTTTAAGGCAAATCACTGAGGGCTGTCATCACTATAGTGCAGTTTCCATGAACTAAACTACATTTCAAGATCACAAGCAACTGCTATTCTAATCTAAATATCATGACTGAAGGAAAAAAAAAGTCACAAATAATACCACTGGGATTCTTGGACTAAGAGGTTGAGAGGTTTTTTTTTAAATCACAGCCAGATGGGTTTTACACAGTGTTTTAAGTGATGTGTGGATGGAGGGTGGTGGCTGAGGATGAAAGTAACTTGTTCTGATGTCAGTTCCTCAGTTACTTGTTTGGATTTGCTAGACTAGCTGCAATTGTGTGAAATAAGTTGGAATACATATGGCTACTGTGCATGTGAAACAAAACTGAAATTATGTGGTGCTGAACATTCCCTGCTTTTGCTTTATAATTTTGGTTTGCTCCTCATAAAATTTGTCCTTTTCTGGCAAATCTCTGATAACAGTCACTAAGTATGGCAGACATGAGTTTCACATTTTAAACCTTTCAGAAAATGCATGCTAATAAAACTTACCATTACAACAGATGTCCAAAAAGATCAATGTTGCAGTACTCCTCGTTAAAAGGAAGCATCCTGCCAAGGAAACTGCAATCTGGACAGTTTACAAAAGCTCAGACTCCTTCCTTTCATGCAGTACATCTGAAGCTACAATCTATACACAATATTACATGCTGGTATGAAGAGGTTTCTGAGGCTAAAAGATTAGGACAATAGGACACAGGTATGAAGGAATAGAGAGGGGAATGGTAAACACATGTCCACCTCAGCTAAATAAAATAAAAAGAAGCAAAACATATAAGGAGGAAGGAATATATACTGCAACAGTGATCTATTTGGATATCTACAATTATGGTATCTTCTTACATATCCACACTTTGTCCTTCATTAGGTCACTGTTGCAGTATTGCTTATGAATGGAAAATTCCCAAAGCTTCTGTACTGACCGAGAGGATTTAACATGCAGAACTGAGGGTCTAGTACTCCTCGAAGACTAAAAAAGGCATCTATTTTGTATGTTTAGTAAATATGTGTATGGAAGACTAAGTGGGCACTTCTAGAATAGTTACTGAATCCAGACCATAGAAAAGGGTTTCTGAAAAGGGAGATAGCTCTTGTGGAAAGAGATCTGACCTGGCATTGGAGGGATTTTTCCAAGAAAAGTGTAGCAAAAGTACATTATTATTTATTTAAATTTGTTGACCGGGAGAGTAACAGAAATCCACATTGTAATAGTTCGTTTTGATACAGGAAAACCCATCCTTTTATATTTAAAGGAAACAGTTGGTCAGATTTTCTGATGAGCTTTGTTTTGTCTAAACAGAACTTTAGCTGTCTGAGAACATCAAGTAAATGAGGAATGTTTCCCCGGTTTTGATAGTTAAGAAAAATGCAGGAAGATGAATGGACTAATTTAAAATTACCCACTTAGGCATAAAAGAAAGATGAGGCCTAAGAGTAGCCTTATCCATATGAAAAATCAGGAAGGGTGGTGAAAATACATGAGCATACAGCTTAAAACATTTTTACAGATGCCAAAGCCACTAACAATAGTGTCTTCCATGTAAAGAATTAAAAAAGAAAAAATACCAAGACTTTGGTTCAAAAGAACAAAGTGTTAACTTTTCCAATAGATATTTCAGGCCCTAAGGAGTAGGAATGGACTTTCTTGGGAGCCTGATATGAAGGACACCTTTCAGGAATTATTTGACCTCATAAAGTTAGAGGGAGGGAATCCATAGGCAAACCATCAGGAATGGCTGACAAATGCTGCTTAACAGAGGAGTATGCCAGCACTAAAATATGCAGCTCACAAGTTGAATTAGTAAAGAATAAGTGAAATTATATTATATACTTTAGAAAATGCAAGCAAATTCAAAATATATAGCAGAAACATTTGTTTCTCTCTCTCTTTGTTTTACCTTTTCTGATTCTTGTGCTAAAAGGCTGATCCACAGACTGTTACTAGGGGGGCTTTCTAAGCCAAGCCAAGAATCCCAAAAGAATAATGTCCTGTATCCAAAAAGTATATTGAGGGCTAGGCATTTATAAGCTACCTCTGTCCATAAAGGACATAGGCATCAGGCCCAATGTAAATTTCCTATTCCCCATCCACTGGTCTAAGTTGTGCTTAAATTGGGTAACAGATTAACTCAGCTTCAAATGGATGGGAAGACTGTTCCATGGGAGGGCCACATATCTGTCTCTCCAGCATGTTCTGTTCAAGTCACAGACAAAATTCAAGTTCCTAGACCTTGTATTTCTGGTACTCTGACAAATCTGTAGGAGATTCATCAGTATGGAGTTTGTGGATAGCCTGTAAGCCAGGCATACATCACCCCTCAGCAATCTGAGTAGAGGGAAAGAGCATTAAGGCACTCTGCATAGGGCAGGTTTCTTATGCCTTGTATTCTTTTTATGAGGAATCTCTGAGGTTGCTCTAGTTGTTGCATATGACTGGTCAGGTACATGTAAGAAGGAGCACTGTACTCTATTGAGAGACATGTTTTGAAACAAATCAGATGAGGTGTATACACAGCAAAGTGATTACAATTGTTGGATGGGGAATTTTCTGCCTGGAAATACTCTCTTGTAATCTGCTCAGTTTAAACAATCTGGTTTTGCAAGAATAGTGTGCATTTTTGTAAAATAAGTTGGAATTCTTGGGCTGCAGAGTGACTGTATGGAAACAAACTTGAAATACATTAAATATTGTGTTCACAATTCATTTTTACACAACTAAGACATCTGAGGTGTACAGTCAGCAATAAGGCTACAGCTGATGGCTAACCCTCTTGTAATGATCAAGTTAAATAGACAAGAACACATAAGGGATATGATTGCATCCATGCTTAGAAAATATAAAAATAAGTTATGTACTTGCCATAACATTCCATCTGAGTTGTTGCTTTTTCACGTTGTCTTTAACATGTAGGTTTGGATCAATTACCAGCTCTAACTTGGCTGAATACTACAACTCTAGAATCTGAAACATCTGAGCTCCTCCCCTAATCATAATGCCCTGCTCTCCCCTTCATCCCTCAGATCGAGTTTGCTGCTCACAAGGCAAGTATACAATATATATATATATATATATATATATATATATATATATATATATATATATATATATATATATATATATATATATATATATTTATATATGTGTGTGTGTGTGTTTTTTTTTTACTTCTTACTAGGCTACTGGCCCAAGGGCCTAAGCAAGCCTAGCCAACAAGGTTCCCTGGCTTACGCCACCCAAGAAAGTTCATTTCCTGTGCCCCTGTTGAGCAGAGCCACAGAAATTATCACCAGGGTGTATTTTCTATTTACCATCCACTCAAGATTTTTCTTGGAAGAGTGCTAATGAGGAACTTACTTGACACAGATGGGTAGCTTGTTCCAGAGTATAGGCAGTCTCTGGGACAGGAATCTATCCTTCCAGCATGTCCTGTTTATTGCGGTGACAAGGTTTAGGTCCCTAGAGCGTGTAGCTCGGAGAGATTGGAATTTCTTTAGGTGTAGCATGTCCAACAGCTCTGGGTTTAACATAGCTTTTTATGTTAGGCAGAGATCTCCTCAGAGTAGGCGATATGCTTCAGAGTAAAGCTGGAATTTTTTGAGACGGTCTGTGTAGGGCATCTGTTTGAGGCCAGTAATCCTCTTTGTGAGATACTTCTGTGGCCTTTCCAGCTGCTGCAGATGTCTTGTGAGGTACATTCCAAAAGGGCCATTTGTACTCTATAATGGGTCTAATGAGTGCTGAATAGAGGGCTACAATGACCTCTTTTTTCTTGGATGAGAATCCTTTTCTGATTAGGATTTCCTGACTACTGTGGCAATGTGATTATCAAAGGAGAGACTACTGTCCACCTGGTTCCCAAGGTCTCTTATCACACATTCAGCGTTAAGTAGACTGCGGTTTATGTGGTAGCTCAGGGGTACAGAGTTTTTGCCAAAATGGATGACAATGCCCTTTTTGGTACTGAGCTTGAGGCCATGCTTCTGACATCAGGCATCTATTTCATTGAGTCCTTTCTGTAGGATGTCCACATCATTTGGGGACTCGACTATGGCTCCTAGTTTGCAGTCATTTGCAAATTTCATTAGCCAGAGGCTTTCTGCATTAGCCTGTACTTCAGAGAAATAGATATCAAACAGGAGAGGTCCCAGGACTGAACCCTGTGGTACTCCACTTGTCACTGGTTTGAAGTCAGATTTGGAGTCTGCAACTTTTACAGTGTGGGTTCTGTCAGTGCGCCAGTTGGCAACCCATCTTGTGACGTAGGGATTTATACCTAGTTTAGTGAGTTTAGCTATAATTCCAGAATGGGGAATGGTGTTGAAAGCCTTGGCGAGGTCAAGATAGGCTGTGTGAACCACCTTTACCCTCGTCTATGGCTTTGGTGACTGCCTCAAAGAAGTCGATCAGGTTCAGAAGGCATGATCTGCCTTTCAGAAACCGGAACTGGGTGGGGTCCAGAGTTTGGAGGTTACCAATGTCTTTTGTTTATGAGTTCCATGATGATACGTTCTATGGCCATGCAGACCAGGCCCGTCAGGCTAATAGGGTGAGAGTTCCCAGGATCAGTGGGGGCTCTCCCTTTGTGGAGTGAGATAACTGGTGTTGTGTGCCATCCAGTGAGCACAAAGCCTGACGTGAGACTAAGACTGAACATGGTGCTTAGGTGGGGAGCCAGTTCGTTCCGAAGTTCGTGTAAAACGCAGCCTGGGATGTTGTCCAGTCCCATGGATGCTGTGTTTTTGGTTTTAGAGAGTGCAGCTATTACCTGCATAGATGTGTTTACAGGGACTCTGCATTCTTCCTGCATAGATATGGGCCTTTTAAGGGGTGAGAGGGAGGTAAAGTTAGCAATGAACCTATCTGCCGGGATGTTGGCAATATCAGTTGGTTCTGTAATTTTCATGCCATTGTGCTCTAACTCAGAGCAGATCTGGGTGTTGCCACTGAGATTCTTGACATAGGTATAGAATGCTTTGTGGTTGCCCTTAGAATCAGTGGCAATTTTGTTTTCGTAGCTAGTGTTGGAGGATCTTATAAGGGATCTCAGCTTCTTACTGAGGCTGACCAGGGAGCTCCTCCACTCATGAGATTGTACTCTCTTTCTCAACAGTTTCTTCCTTCTCTTGTAGAGCTTGTTTATGGCAGGGGACCACCAGATTGGAGGATAGCGTCTTGGTTCTGCCTGGGATAGCACAATCCATGCACTCATGTAAGTGTTTATAGAATGCATTTGTGTAGGATTCAGCAGCTGTAACTGTATTGTCCATCTACATGGGTGTCATGAAGATCACCACTTCTGTCTTAAGAAGTATGAAGTTGGCTTTGGAGAAATCTTTTACCGTGGTTTCCTTAATGGTGCATGGGGGCGAGATGCGGATATCTAGGGTGATTATCTTATGGTCGGATCTGACCAATGAGGAATAGACTTCAGGTGTGGAACACTGGTCACTCATGTTGGTAATGACTAGGTCTTGGATATTGTTGCCCCTGGTGGGGGTGTGGATAAGTTGATCCAGGGCATTGGAATTTATGAATTCCAGAAAGCGTTGAGTGAAGGACTTGGTAAGAGTAGTTTTCCCAGTTAATGGTGAGGTATTTGATTGGTTGAACCCTAATATTTTCCAGTATATCAAGAAAAGAGGAGTGGGAATCCTGGGGCATGGTGGGGGATCTGTAGCAAGCTACAATTTGGATTGCAGTTTTGCTCAGAGTTAGTTGCACTTGGATAACCTCGGATGCATTATGCTGCTCAACTAGCCTGGAGGTGTGGATATCCTTAATGAATATGGACACACCTCCACCTTAGGTGTTCTGGTCCAGGTTAGATGGCCAAAAAGTGTGATACGAGTTATAGCCTGGTAATGCAGGGGTGCTCTCTAGAGCCTTGAACCAGGTCTCAGTCACTGCACAGATATTGATGTTCTCTATTACAAGGCGTGCCTCGAGTGAGTGCATTTTGAGATTTAGACTTCTAGCATTGAGTAGCATTACCCTCACTTTTTGCTTGCCTGTTCTTGTTACGGTGGTGAGTTTGTCATTTGAACCTTGCCTAAAAAAGGCACTATAGGGGCAGCAAGACACTTAGCCAGTATCCGGAATCCCAGGGGCGACAGGTGCACGCCATCTCTAGCAAAGCATCGTGGTCTGTCAACCATGTTGCCCCAGGGAGACAGATACTGGATCCCCTTAGAATGACACCAGAACCTTGACAAATGTTGAAGTCATTTTGTCCTTGTACTGCGGTATCATTCTGGGCGATGGCAGGATGCTACTCAGGGCTAGGGTCATAACTGCCTGGGCTACAAGATTGGAGAGCTCTTCTATGTCTCTTTTCATGTAGTCCAGGAATGTATGTCTCAGGTCGTTCACATCAACATGGACAATGACAGAGTAATATTTGTACTTGTTGTGGAGTGACCAGAGTGCGTGGGTTATGTGGCAGATCCTGGCACCCGATAGGCAGCTGACAGTAACCTTCTCCTTGTTTAGCCTGGTGAGTGGGACATCAATGTGCCTGACTATAGAGTCACCTGTGACTAGTGTGTTGGGTACATTGTTTTGCCTTATGGGCTATGGTTTATTGGCACACAGTCTGTGGCTATGTGTCATTTGGGTTGTATTGGGGGATGGAGGTTGCGTGTGCTTCTGCTTTGAAGGTCTCTGTTGCTTGAGCAGGTTATTACTGAGAGCCTCTGCGAATGTTTTTGTGCTTCTATGTGTGGATTTTGGTGGTGTAGGTTTAGTGAGACTATGTGATGAGTGTGGTGTGGTGCAAGTGTTTGCCTTCTCCTCTTGACTGTCAAGTTCAGTCTTGGTTGGAGCATCTTTACCTCCAGTTTGGCTAGATAAGTGCATCTCTCAAAGGTTGTGGTGTTGGGTGGTAAGAGGAGAGGGTACTGGGTCTGCTTTACTTACCCGAACAGCCACATCACCGACTTTCACTTCTCCAAGATGACAGGAATGAAAAAAAAGAAGACCGACATCCGGAACACCAACTTTCCACTCGAGGTAAGTAACCGCTTGGCTATCCCAATTAACTTTGCCACTTATCCCCAGGGTAGTGCAATCTCGGAGTTGGTATACTTAGTTAGGGGGGCAAAGCCCCCACATAGGCGTATGTGGGGGGGGGGTTGAAGGCCCCAACACGGATGGGCTTAATTTTGTTTTTTTTTTTTTTTGGGATAGCCAAGTGATTATTTACCTCGAGTGGAAAGTCGATGGTCCGGATGTCGGTCTTCTGGAATTTTCGTTCCTGTCATCTCGGCAAAGTGAAATTTGGTGATGTGGCTGTTCAGGTAAGTAAACTAGACCCATATATATATATATATATATATATATATATATATATATATATATATATATATATATATATATATATATATATATATATATATATATATATATATATATATATATATATATATATATATACACACATACACACAGACACACACCACACACACACACACACACACACACACATTCTATATATATATATATATATATATATATATATATTTATATATATATATATATATATATATATACACACACACACACACACACACACACACACACACACACAATAGATAGATATAACGGAAAGCATATGTCCCTGAATATAATGGAACAAGCATACTTCAGGAACTCAACATGGACACAGGAGTGACCAAAAGAGCAACACCCACTAGGTCTCCAGAAAGAAATAATTTGGAAGGGGGATGGTGGGAGGGAAGGCTGAAGACCAAATGAAAAAGCAACAACTCAGATGGAAAGTTTTGTTAAACATAGCTTCTTTATCTGAAGTTGTTGTTTTCATTTGGTCTTCAACCTGTGGGACAGACTTTCCAGCTACATAAATCTCGGGAGGCTATTATGGAAAGATATTCTGGAGCCCAGCAGTACCAAAGTAGGCTCTGTTCCTGGAAATAATGTCCAATTTGTAGTGAGATATAAAGGTATGAGAGTTTGATCAAGAAGCTGTAGAACAATCATCATCAATGGGCACTCTAAACCAGAAGGCAGCAGAGGTGGATACTGACCTAATGGAAGGAGCTTTGATGGGTAGCAGCAAAGGAATCCCTTTAGTAGAGTTAACCAGAGAAATGCAGCTTGTAATCCGATTTGCCAGTGAAACTTTGGAAATTGGTTTCCCAAATTTAGTCAGAGTACGAAACAAAAGGCTGGTCAGACTTTCTGAATGTTTAGTCCTATTCAAATAAAAATGCAACTGTCTATGCACATACAGCATATGGAGTTTGTACTCTCCTCTGTTTTAGAAATTGTATTATTATTTATTATTTTACATTTGTTGACCGGGAGTGTCCGACTGAGCTGAAGCCCTTTTTCAACAGAGGCCAGGGGAGAAAAGCCCCAATATAGAAAGCATTTTAATAACAGTTATTACACTCATAGAAATATACAAAAAGGTTACTGTTCTGGTAAAGTAGTTGACGAGATTAAACAATACAAATAAAAAAAGATGAAAAGTGTAAAACATAGGAAGTTAAATGTGTTAGTTTCAGTAGGTTAGGCAATCTAACAATACTAAGCAGAGTACAGACAATACTTTAGGAGAATTTCTTAGGAAGTAAAGGGAGTAAGTTATGTTAGGTGGTGTGCAATTTTTATACAGTTCAAAGTGAGTTACTTGTGAACAGTGGCAGGTCCAGTGTTTTTTAAAGTAGTCTCTGGTAGCTAATTTAAATTGTTTGGGGTGAGTAAGGTTCCTTACTTCTAGTGGGAGTTTGTTCCATGCAACAGAGGGATCATAGCTATATAGATCAGCCTGCCTTGGAATTGGATTTATAAACCTTTAACAGATTTTGGGTTGCACTTTGCAGATGCCTGGTAGGGCAATAGTTAAAGATGAGAGGTGATAGAGCAGGGCAGAAGGCTTACTGATATAGAATGGAGTGAATGATTTGCAGCTGAGATTGAAGAAGCAGGTGAAGTAGTTCTAGTCAATTTAGGTATTTTAGGGAGAGACAGTGGTGAGATTTATATGTCTGTTGAGCAGCAAATCTTGCTATCTTGTGATAGATTGATTCAAGTTTGGTAAGTAGGGATGTATTTAGATTAGTGAGTATTTGGGAACAGTAAGTTAAACATGGTAGAAGGTATGCATATACATGAGTAAGAGTAATTCTAGCTTCTGTTGTGAGGAATTTGTTGTTCCTGTAAATGAGTCCTAGCTTCTGATGTTTTTTTTTATCTTCTTCTTTCGGCTTTTCCCGGTTAGGGGGTCGCCACAGCGGATCACCTGTCTGCTCATGATTGGCAGTGGAGTTTTACAGTGTCGAGTTGCCAGCCTGGCACCCAACCTTCCACAGAAGGCACACACACACGCACTCACACCTAAGGCCAATTTAGAGTCTCCAATCCACCAGCAGCATGTCTTTGGGATGTGGGAGGAAACCGGAGCACCCAGAGGAAACCAACGCGACCACAGGGAGAACATGCAGACTCCACACAGAAGGCACCCCAGCCGAGGATTGAACCGGCGAACCTCTTGCTGTGAGGCGACAATGCTAACCACTGCACCACCGTGGCCGCCCTTCTGATTTTTTTTTGATACTGTTATAAATTTGTAAATTAAACTTTAGATGACTGTCAATGATAATGCCAAGTAGTTTTGTGCTTGATTCAACTTTTATGGGAGTATTGTTTTGGGACACTATGGAAAATGATGTTTTGATGTGGTTACTAGATTTAGGGAGAAAAAGTAGCAATTTTGTTTTTGTAGGGTTAAGAATGAGCTGGTTACTTGTGAGCCATGCTTCTACTGAGTTAAAGGAAGACTGGGTAGTTGAAAGGAGTTCAGAAGGTGAATTTGCAATAGTGATGACTGTAGAGTAGTGGACTATATTTGACTGAGGACAAGAGGAGTAAAGTGTGTTGGTGAAAGTATTAGAGAGTAGTGGTCCAGGAATGGATCCTTGAGGGACACCTGTTCTAACAGGAAGGGGGGTAGTTAAGTACACTGTCCCATCTCACTGACTGCAGTCTGTCAGACAGATAGCTAGAGAACCATGCAACTGTATCTGGGGGAGAAGTTAAGGGTAATGAGTTTGTTAAGTAGCAGAGAGAGAGAGTGTTGAAAGCTTTTGAGAGAAATAGGCAAGATATGACTTTATCATTGTCTTTGGCTTGGGTAATAGTATTTAGCAAGGACAGTAGAGCTGTGGTGGTACTATGCTTGGGGCGAAAGCCATGCTGTGTGGGAGTTAGCAAGTTTTCCTGTAAGAGGTAGTGCATAACTTGCTTGTGTATACATTTTTCTAGGACTTTAGAGAGTGGGGGAGGATTGCAATTGGTGTGAAGTTAGCAATTTCTATGGAGTTACCAGTTCAATAGCAATTTCTGTGGCATTAGGGAAGAACACTGAAGATTGACTACCTGGTTAATATTAGCCTCAGAAGCAACCTTGGGCAGGAAGGAAGGAATGGTGCACAATGTAAGTCTACATTTGTGAATGACGAAATAGGATGGTTTGATAGCGCTTGAAGTTCAGACACTCTTTTAGCTGAAGTGATGGCTAATAAGAAAGCAGTACTCCATGACAAAAACTTGTAATTAACCTTTGCTGCTGGTTCAAAGGTAGGTGCAACCAATGCTTATAAGACCACGGAAAGGTCCCAAGGGAGAGAGGGATCCTTAATGGGAGGACAAAGAAAAAGAAGTTATGTCTTACCATAACATTCCATCTGTATTGTTGATCCTTGTTCAGTCATTACACATGGGTATCGGTTCCGACCTCGGAACCGAGCCGGCCATTTTCCAAGCTCACATCAGCTTCAAACTCTCGAGCTAAACTCTTACCCACAATCCTCCTCTCCCTGTTACCTCAGATTGAGTTTGCAAGTTAAAGAGGGTAGAGGCTACCTCTGGTCAAATAACCTAAGAGAACCGGATGGTGAGATCCGCTAGAAACTACAGGAGGGGGAAGGGAGGAGGGTTGTAATGACTGAACGAGGATCAACAATACAAATAGAACATTATGGTAAGACATAACTTCTTTATCTGATATTGTTATTCCTCTTTCATTCCTTATGCATGGGACAGAGTCCCCAGCTACCTCTATTCCTGGAAGGCTCTCATAGGACATTCCTGAGCACCATAAAACCGAAAGATGCTCTTCCCCTGGAGGCCAAGTCCAATTTGTAATGATTGATGAAGGTATGAGGTGTAGCCCAAGTTGCAGCTGCACAGATTTCATGTAAGGAAGCTCTGGCATGGAAGGCAGCAGAAGCTGCCACCAACCTTGTTGAATGAGCTTTCATGGTAGTAGGCAACGAGATATTGCGTTGTATATAAATGAAGGTCACACAGTCCTTCAAACATCTAGCTAATGTGACCTTAGCAACAGCAGATTATAATTTAGGTACAGAAAAGGCCAAAAATAACTGGTCAGATTTACGAAAGGGTTTAGTCCTGTTTAAGTAAAAACGAATTTGCCTGTGAATATCTAGGGTATGTAGGCAATACTCTCTTCTGAATGACTGGTAAAGAAAACTGGCAATTCAATGGCTTGATTAATGGACATTTCAGAGATCACTTTAGGCAGAAATGATGGATTAGTTCTCAGAGACACTCTAGCTCTATGAAAAATCAAGTATGGACTCTTGATACATAAAGTCTGAAGCTCAGAAATACGTCTGGTAGAAGTATGGCGACCAAAAACAAATACTTGAGGTCGCAAGAAGAGGCTGGTTCGAAAGGTGGCATTGTCACAGCTTGTAGAGCTAATGATAAATCCCATGGTTGCATAGGTTCTCTAAAAGGTGGCTTCAAATGATTCACACCTTTTATGAAGGTCTTGCACAATTTGTGGGACATGAGAGGAATCTTGGACACCCTCATGAAAATTAGAAATTGCAGCCAAATGAACTCTAATGGTAGAGGCCGACAGACCCGATTGAAAAAGGTTGGCCAGATAGTCTAGTATTATCAACACTGGTGCTGAGAAGGGATCTACTTGTTTATCCTTTCAGCCAAAAGGTAAATCTTTTCCACTTGCTCAGAATAAGTAATGCAATGAGAATATCACATACTGGTAAAGAAAGATCATTCTGCCTGGCAATCAAGGGAATTGAAACCTACTAATGTACCAACTCCTTCGCTCAACGCTTTCTGGAATTCATAAACTCCAATGCCCTGGATCAACTTATCCACACCCCCACCAGGGGCAAGAATATCCTATATCTAGTCATTATCAATATGAGTGACTGGTGTTCCACACCTGAAGTCAAAGCCTCATTGGTCCGATCTGACCATAAGCTAATTACCCTAGATATCCACATCCTGCCTCCACCCCCCATTAAGGAAACCGTGGTAAAAATGTTCTCCAAAGCCAACTTCATGCTTCTTAAGACAGAAGTGGTGAACTTCATGACACCCATGCAGATGGACAATAAGTTACGACTACCGAATCCTACACAAATGCACTTTAGAAGTATTTACATGAGTGCATGGATCGTGCTATCCCAAACAGAACCAAGATGCTATCCTCCAAAAAAAGGAAGCCAATCTGGTGGTCCCCTGCCATAAACAAACTGTACAACAGAAGAAAGAAACTCTTGCAAAAGAGAGTAAAATCCCACAAGTGGAAGAGCTCCCTGGTCAGCCTCAGTAAGAAGCCGAGATCCCTGATAAAATTCTCCAAAGCTAGTTACGAAAACAAAATCGCCACTGATTCTAAAGACAACCACAAAGCATTCTATAGCTATGTCAAAAATCTCAATGGCAACACTCAGATCTGCTCTGAGTTGTAGCACAATGGCACTAAATATACAGACCCAACTGATATTGCCAACATCCTGGCAGATAGGTTCAGTGCTAACCTTACCCCCTTCTGACCCCCTAAAGAGCCCATCTCCATACCGGAAGAATACAAAGTTCCTGTAATCACGGCTGCACAGGTAAAAACCACGCTCTCTAAAGCCAAGAACACAGCATTCATGGGACCAGACAACATCACAGGCTGCGTTCTACACGAACTACAGAACAAACTGGCACACCACCTACGTACCATGTTCAACCATAGCCTCACCACAGGCTTTGTGCCTGCTGAATGGCGCACAGCAACAGTTATCCCACTCCACAAGGGGGGAGCCACCATGGACCCTGGGAACTTCCGCCCCATTAGCTTGACGAGCCTGGTCTGCAAGGCCATGGAACGTATCATCGTGGAACTTATAAACAAAGACATCGGTAATCTCCAAACTCTGGATCCCACCCAGTTCAGGTTTGTAAAAGGCAGATCATGTCTCCTAAACCTGATAGACTTCTTTGAAGCAGTCACTAAAGCCGTAGACAAGGGTACGGTGGTTCACACATCCTATCTAGATCTTGCCAAGGCTTTCAACACCATCCCCCACTCTGGAATAATAGATAAACTTGCTAAACTAGGTATAAATCCCTATGTCACAAGATGGGTTGCCAACTGGCTCACTGACAGAACCCGCACTGTGAAAGTAGCAGACTCCAAATCCAACTTCAGACCAGTGACAAGTGGAGTACCACAGGGTTCAGTCCTGGATCCTCTCCTGTTTGGTATCTACTTCTCTAAAGTACAGGCTAACACAGAAGGTCTTTGGCTAATGAAGTTTGCAGATGACTGCAAACTAGGAGCCATAATCACAACTCCTAACAATGTGGACATCCTACAAAAGGGCCTCAATGAGACAGATGCCTGGTGTCAAAGCCATGGCCTCAAGCTCAGTGCTAAAAAGTGCATTGTCATCCCCTTTGGTAAAAACTCTGTATGACCTACAACATAGGCGGTAGTATACTTAACACTGAAAGTGTGATAAAAGACCTTATGACACAAGTGGACAGTAGTCTATCCTTTGATAATCACATTGCCACAGTAGTCAGGAAATCCTTCTACATGGGACACCATCACAAAAGGTTTCTCATCCAGAAAAAAAGAGGTCATTGTTCCCCTCTACTCATCACTCATTAGACCCATTAGAGAGTACAATGCCCCTTTTGGTATGTACCTCACAAGACATCTACAACAACTGGAAAGGCCACAGAAATACCTCACAAAGAGGATTACCAGCCTCAAACAGATGCCCTAAGCAGACTGTCTCAAAACACTCAAGCTTTACTCCGTCGCATATCGCCTACTCAGAGGTGATCTCTGCCTAACATACAAAGCTATGTCAAACCCAGAGCTGTTGGACATGCTCCACAAAGAAATCCCAATCCCTCCGTGCTACACGCTCTAGGGACCTAAATCTTGTCAACACAATAAACAGAACATGCCGGAGGGATAGATTCCTGTCCCAGAGACTTCCCATACTCTGAAGTAAACTACCTATCTATATCAAACAAAGCTCCTCATTAGCACTCTTCAAGAAAAATCTTGATGATTGGATGGGAAATAGGAAATTCACCCCAGGGATCACCTCTGTGGCTCTGCTCGACAGTGGCACAGGAAAATAATTTTCTTGGGTGGCAAAAGCCAGGGTACCTTTTTGGCTGGGCTTGTATAGGCCCCAGGGCCGATAGCCTTGTACCTACCTATGAACCTATGGAGTACCCAAGCCATGAGCTTCAGGCTGTTCAAGTTGGGATGAATCAGGTTCTGTGGATGTGAGATCAACTCCTGGTTTGGATGGAGAATCCATGGTCGAAATAGTAGGTGAGGCCAAAGGAAGGGGAACCAAATCTGTCGAGACCAATATGGTGCTATGAGAATCACCTTGCTCTTCAACTGACGGGCTATCTTCAGAAACTGGGGAATGAGGGGAAAGGGTGGAAATGCATAAAGAAGACTTGAGGGCCAATCGTGGACTAGAGCGTCCCTGGGTGACTGTCCCGGAGGGGGAATCAGGGTGAAGTAATAGCTGCATTTGTAGTTGGTCGGGGATGAAAAGAGGTCACAGCAAGGACGGCCCCAGTGGTGGAAGATCTCTGCCGCTATCAAGGGATTCAGGGACCACTTGTGAGGTTGAAGAATGCACCTGCTGAGTCTGTCTGCTATCAAGTTGGAACTCCCTGGAATGTGCGCTGCTAGAAGAAAACAGTTGGTAGCCATCGCCCATTGCCATATCCTCATGGCCTCTCGACAAAGGGGGTAAGATTTGGTTCCACCTTGCTTGTTGATGTACCAGACCACTGCCGTGTTGTCTGACTGAATCGCAATTGCCCCAGACGGCAGCAGGGGATGGAATGCTTGCAACGCCAGAAGCACCACCCTCAGCTCTAGAACATTTATATACAGATGGGCCTCCAGTTCGGACGAAGTGCCTTGGACTGTCTGTCCCTGACATAGTCCCCCCACCCCATCAGGGAGGCATCCATGGTCACTGTGGCCTTGGGTTGCTGGGGGGAGATGAAGAGACCATTGTGACAGATTGTGTGTCATCCACCAATTTAGATCCTTTTTGCACCTGTAGGTTACTCGAATCATGGCTGAAAGAGGATGCAGAAAAGTATACCATTGGGTAAGCAGTAGCCATTGTAGAAGCCTCATGTGAAACCTGGCCAGGGGACCAATGGTGATGGAGACTGCCATGGAACCCAACAGCTGTAGAACCGAGTGAGCTGTGGATTTCTTCCTTATAAGGATTGGAATCAGTTGTTGCTTTATCCTTAGAATTCTGTGGTCTGGTATAGCAGCTCTGCAGTTCTTTCTGTCCAAGATAACCCCTATGGATTCTGTTGACTGAGATGGGGTGAGACTGGATTTTTGCCAGTTTATGGTTAGGCCTAGCCTTTGAGCAGCGAGGAGAGAATATGCCAGGGCTTCTTCCAGTTGATGTCTGGTGGGGGCGGAAATGAACCAGTCGTCTAGGTATGGAAACACCTGGAATCCTTGAAGTCGCAAGTGAGCTGTGACAACTGCCATGCAGTTTGTGAACATTCTGGGGGCTGTAGGGAGTCCGAAAGGCAGTACTCTGAACTGGTAGTGACTGGCTCCTGCATGGAAGTGCAGAAATCTTCTTGATGACCTGTCCACTTTTATGTGGTAGCATGCATCTTAAAGATCTATGGAGCACATCCAATCATCTTTTTCCAAAAGTGGGAGGATAGACTGTATTGTGACCATCCGGAATTTTTGTACTCTCACAAACTTGTTCAGTACACTGAGATCCAAAACTGGTCTCCAGTCCCCAGTTTTCTTTGGCACCAAAAATAGTCTTGTGTAGAATCCGGATCCTATCTCATCTGGAGTGACCATTTGGATGACTCTCTTTCTTAGCAGCTTTTCTATCTCTAGTGCTGCTTCTTCCCTTTGACTGGGTGGAACGTCAGGGAAGTTTTTTGAAGGGGCAGGGCAAAGATCGAAGGGGATATGATCATCTCTGGTTATAATCCCTTGTACCCAAGAATCCGTGGTGATGGTTAGCCAGGCAGAAGGATACAAGGAGAAACATCCCCCAACCACCTCCAGAGGAAAGGAGTTCACCCGCTCTCTAGGAGCACTGGTAGGATTGACCAGGAAAAGAATCCCTGGAACTCTGGTTACGTGGACCCCCTCTGCCTCGAAAGGAGCGTCTTCCCTGTGAGTTTCCCCCTCTGCCTCTAGGGAAGAACTCGGCCTGTGTCACAGAAAGGACCCTGAGATTTCTTGAACCATATCTTCCCACTCTTTTGGTTTCAGGAGAAAGCATGTTGAGGGGGAGAATAACGGACACCTATGACAGAAAGGGTCTTACCATCCTGTTCACATCTGGCTAGTGTGCTTTTAACTTTGGGCCCAAACAACGAGGAGGCCTCAATGGGAACATTAAGAAAGGAAGCCTTAAAGGGTTCCACAAAATTGCACAAGCGCATCCAGGCATGTCATCTCAAGACCGCAGCTGAACCCGCTGCTCTAACTGCTCCTTCTGATGCATGAGATATCAGTCGCATAGAGGAGTTGGATATTGATTCAATGGTGGCCAGCTGAGAGGCCACTTTGTCAAGGACCTCATCAGACACGGCACCAACCAAGGTTTCAGAGAGCTCAGAAATCAGATACCTTTGAAGCCTGGTAAAGTGTGCCATATAATTCAGGGACCTGATAGTAAAGGTCGCTGAAGCAAAGGTGTACTTCCCTATCCTGTCCAGGGCCCGGGACTCTGTTAGGTGGATGGATAGTATGGCTTTCTTCTTCTGCCAGATCTTTTTTTGTTGTGGCCACCACCACAAAAGCATCCACAGGAAGACCTTTGGACCAATGGGGATTCGAAGCAGGAGGGGACAAAATCTTATCTGGCCTCCGGGGAATAGCTTTGACGGTATCAGGAGCCTTCCAAGCACGCTGCACGATAAGCCGGACAAGTTCATCGGCAGGTGGAGTAACCCAGGAGGTAGGGGGCCGGGTGCGAAAGGCCTGCAGGAACACCGATTCCTCAGAGGTCAGATTAGAGGACTGCCAGTCACCTCTCTGTTTCAGTATTTCGAGGATATCACCAAAGGATACCTCAGAGGGTGACCGGGGGGATCCTTCCCCCTCATCAAAAAATCTGTGTCTTCAGTGAGGGACTCCTCTCTGGAGTCCATGTGCTTCCTCTTACATTAACTTTTCCGGTGGACCTCCTCAGCGGAAGAAGCTGGAGAAGACAGCGGAGAAGGGGATTCCTGTGGGAATATGTCCTGAGGTCCTTGCACCCAGTGTCCGCTAGGTGCGACTTGTGAAACCAGTGTACCAGAGGAGGGCGGAGGTATAGACAAGTCCAGTATCGCCAGCAGCAGTGAAAGCCTTCTCCATCAGTTGGAAGGCTGGTCCACCTGAAGAGGAGTGAATGTCTAGGACAGGGGTCACCCCTCCCCTAAGTGGCTCAGCCTGCCAACCCGGAGTCCCTGGATGGCTGTGGAGCAGCAAACTATGCATGTCACAACTGACATCCTGGGTTGTAGCAAAACTTTCCTGCTACGACTGCAACTGCGGTTCCTTAGTGAGATCCATAAAGGGGACCGCAGAAGGGGAAGACTGTGCTATATCCATGGACTTCAAAGGCAATGAAGGAGGAGAATAAGAAGGGGTTATCACCTCCCAAGGAAGGGTAGTTCCTGAGGGTGGGATACCTCTGGCCAAGAGCACCTGATCCACAAGACGCAACACATCATGTTTGGAAAGGCTTCTAGTGGACCTCACGGAGGCTGAGGGAGAAACAGGCCTGTCCACAGAAGAGGCAGACTCTGTGCCCATCTCACTCATGTGCACAGAGGACAACGGTGCAGAGAGAGACTGGACTATGGGTGTCTGCACCAAAGAAGTCATCAGTGCCAAGGTCATGGTCTGCATCGACACAGGGATAGGTGCCGAAGTGGTTGTCAGTATCGAAGCTGGAACCGACAAAACTGGAGTCAACAATAAAGGCGTCAGTTCCGAGGACGCTGTCAGAACCGACGTGGTCAAGGTCTGCACTGACTGAGTGGTCGGTGCCGATACAGTGGTAATAGTCTGAACTGAGGAGCCCCTCGGTGGCGATATAGTGAAGGCTGCAGGAGAAGACGGAGCCGAGATCACTAAAGGAGCCGAAGGCCTCGGTGCCAAAGGTCTAGGCACTGAAAGCACTAGGGCTGACTGAGTGAGCTTGTGAGCTGAAACTTTAGCCTTTTTAGGTTTTGGTTGGCAGGAGTCCCCAGCCGGGGACGAAGGCAAAGATTTAGACTTGGTAGGAACATCCAAGATTTTCTTATGGGCTTTAGGAGGGGTTGAGGCCTCCTACCCAGAAATAGCCTCTGAAAAGGGAGATTTAAGAAATCCCTTCAGCAACAGCTTGTTTTTCCTTTCCAACAAAGTTCTATTTGAAAAGTTTTCACAAATAGTATAGGGTGGGTCAACAGGCAAGTGGGACACCCCCAAACAATAAACACACAAAGAGTGTGCATCAGAAGCAGGTAGGTTTGTGTCCACAATCAGAACACCACTTAAACCCCGGACTACCTTTCTTATCTGCCATGACAGCAAATTAATATAAAAAGGTACCAGCAATGATACAAAAAAATACCCAAAGGTATGAGAAAAAAAAGGGAAGGATTACCAAAGATGGTAAAGAGAGAATACCTTGCGGTAAACAGGTAGAGAAAGGAACAGAAAAACTTGAAGAAAATATGCATGCTAGATGCGACAGGGTCAGAGGACAACAAAATATAAACTTTTCTGACAGAAAAGTAATATGAAAGACTATTAAACAACAAATAACTGTACTTAGCTCAAGAGAAGTAGCTAGACACGACCGAATGGCAATGCGGCAAACAAAATCTGAGGTAACAGGGAAAGGGGGGGTTGTGGGTAAGAGTTTAGCTCGAGAGTTTGAAGCTGACGCGAGCTTGGAAAATGGATGGCTTGGTTTCGAGGTCAGAACGGATACCTATGCATAAGGAATGAACGAGGATTAACAATATCAGATGTAAGGTTCCCTTGAGGAAAGCTTTGCACAACTTAAGAGAGGCTAGAGGTAATGAATTTTCCCCAACATGAAAGTTCAAGACAGCTGCCAATTGCACCTTGAGTGTGGAAAAGCTAGCTCAGTTATGAAAAATGGATGGGAACGGGAGCTGTTAAAGGATCCAGTTGGTTTCAATGGGCCCGAATAGAAAATATCTTCCACTTGCTATTACATACTTTCCTGGTGGAAGTTCTATGTGCTGGTACTAAAATGTCTCTAACTGGGGAAGAAAGCCCAATATTTATTGCTATCAACAGAATTGGAATAACCAAGAGGTCAACTTTAGGTTGGATAGCTCTGGGTGAGGACGTCCTGAGAGATGGGAGAGAAGATCTGGAGTGAGATCCAGAGTTCATGGTGGACGTACTAGGTGAGACCAAAGGAAGGGATACCACATGTGTAGACGCCAAAAGGGAGCAGTGAGGATAATTTTGCTCTTCAACCTCTGAGCTTTCTGAAGAAAACTTGGGAATGAGAGGAAGAGGGGGATAAGCATAAAGCAGACTGAGGGAACAAGTATGGACTACAGCATCTCTTAGTGACTGTCCCTGAGGAGGGATCAGAGCAAAATACTTGCTACATTTGGTGTTGGAAGGAGACACAAAGAGATCGCAGCAAGACTGACCCCATTTCTGGAAGATCATGTTTGCCACTGAAGGATTCAGAGACCACTCATGAGGCATCAGAATGGTCCTGCTGAGTCTGTCCTCAAGAATGTTAGACTTCCCCAGAAAGTGCACTGCCACTAGAAAGTGGTTAGAGGAGATTGCCCATTTCCACAACCTCATGTCCTCTTGACATAAGGGATAAAATTTCCTCCCTGCTTGTTGATGAACCAAATAACAGACATGTATCTCCCTGAAATGCAATGGTTCCTGAGGGGAAAAAGGGTATGAAGGGCTTGCAATGCAAGGAGCACCACTCTCATCTCCAGGATATTTATATGCAAACTGGTCTCTAAAGGGGACTAGGTTCCTTGGACTGTCTGACCCAGAAAATGTTCACCGCCACCCGAGCTTGGAGGCATCTGTGGTCAATGCAGCCTTTGGGGGAGGAAGGATAAAGGGACGACCTTGCTCTGGAACCTGCGATTGAAGCCACCAAAGAAAAGATTCCTTGCATACTTGAGATCGCCTGATCGGATAATTTCAAGGGTAAGAAAGGAGGGGCCACTGAACTGCTAGTGTCCATTGAAGAACTCTCATGTGGAGATGGGCTATAGGAACAAGAGATATGGAAGCAGCCATAGAGTCCAACGCTCTTAGAACAAGACATACTGGAGGTGTAGGAATGTCTACAATCTGTTTGACATGGAGTCTAAGGGTGGAGAGCCTGTACAAGGGAAGAAGAGCTAGGCAACGCATTGTGTCCAGATGGGCTGCAATGAAGTCTAACACCTGTACTAGTTGTAGGTGTGATTTTTTTAAGTTGATGAAGATGCCCAAGGTTGAGGCTAGTTGAAGTAAGCAGTCCCTGGCTTGGAGGAGTCGATGCCTGGTGGGAGCAGTGAGGAGCCATCGTCCAGATAGGAAAACACATGGAATTCTTGCAGTCTCATAGCTGCCACTAATGCCATGCATTTGGTGAACACCCAGTGAGCTATGGTGAGACCAACGGGGAGTACTCTGAGCTGGTAGTGATTGGCTCCAAGCCAGAAGCAGAGAAATCTTCTGGAGCTCCTGTTCATTTTGATGTGATAGCATGCATCCTGAAGGTCTACTGGGCACATCCAGTCATCCTTCTGCAGGAAGGGCAAAATGGACTGAATTGTGACCATTTGGAACTTTGAATCATCAACAGATTTAAGTTTGTAAGATCCAGAATAGGCCTGAGGTCTCCTGTTATCTTGAGCACTAAAAATAATCTGGAATAGATGCCTGATCTGAACTTATCTTGGAGGATGGTCTGGATGACTGTGTGAGTAGCTTTTAAATTTTTAATGCTGCAGCCTCCCTCTGAATAGGTGGAATATTGGGGAGGGATTTGTTTGGAGAGGCATTTTGGGAAAAGGGAATGACACAGCATCTGGATATTATGTCCAACACCCAAAGGTAATTTCTGATGGCTTCCCAGGCTGTTGGGTTACAGAACGATGTCTCCTGAATATCTCCAGAGTGAAACAGTCGATTAATCCTTCAGGATCACTGACTGGGCCTGTGAGAAGGTATCTCGAGACCACTGGTTCATGGGACCCCTTCTGCCATGAAGGTAGCACCTGCCATTAGTACAGTTTCCACCTCTACCTCAAGAAGAAAATTCTCCCAGTGATTCCTGGAAAGGGCCTTGACATCTTAGGAACCACAACTTCTTGCCCCCACATTGGTCGCTGGAAAAGGACTGTTGAGGAGTGGCAAAACAGACTCCGATAGCAGACAAGGTCTTCTCATCCTTCTCACTCTGGGAGAGCGTCTCTCTAACCGTGGGACCAAACAAAGATGATCGTCAAAAGGAGCATTAGTAAAGGATGTCTGAAAGGGCTCCATGAAATCACAGAGCCACATCCAGGCATGGCACCTTATAGCAATGACTGAACCGACAGCCCATGAGGTACTCTCTGCCACATGGAGGATCAGCCTCATGGACAAATTCACTTTACAAAATAGGGTTGCCAATCTGGAGGAAAACATTTTCTGTTCCACTGCAGACATGGAACTTGGGGCAGAAGTAGAGAGTTCCTTTACCAGGTTTCTCTGAAGTCTGATCATGTGCCAAACAGTTCAGCGCCCGCAAAGCGAAGCTAGCTGAAGTATACACCCAACTACCCAAACCTGTCCACTGCCAAAGACTCCCTGTTTGGAGGGTGAACAAAGGAGCTTTCTTGAGCTAGCTCCTTCTTGGCGGCTGCTGCAACCACCATGTCATCTACAGGGATGCCCTTAGTCCAATATGGCCCATCTGAAGATGCACTAAGGATCTTGTCTGGGCATCTGGGGATGGATTCCACTGTGTTTGTTTCCTTCCATGCCCTACAGGAGATAAAATCAGCTTTACTCCATCACATATCGCCTACTCAGAGGCAATTTCTGCCTAACATACAAAGCTATGTCAAACCCAGAGCTATTGGACATGCTCCACTTAAAGAAATCTCAATCCCATCCAAGCTACAAGCTCTAGGGACTTAAACCTTGTCACCACAATAAACAGAACATGCTGGAGGGATAGATTCCTGTCCCAGAGACTTCCCATACTCTGGAACAAATTACCTATCTATATCAAACAAAACTCCTCATTAGCATTCAAGAAAAATCTTGATGATTGGATGGAAAATAGGAAATTCACCCCAGGGAGGACTTCTGTGGCTCTGCTCAACAGGGGCATAGGAAAAAAAAAATTCTTGGGTGGTGAAAGTCAGGGTACCTTTTTGGCTAGGCTTATATAGGCCCTAGAGCCAATAGCCTAGTACCTACCTATGAACCTATGAATAAGAGGGTCTGCAGGGGAGGGGGACACCCAAAATATAGATGGACCTGACCCAAATGCTTCCAGGAACACCAACACATCTGGGTTAGGGTTTTGGGTGGACAACCCATCTTTCTGGTGCAGGATTTCCATGATGTCTCCAAAAGACATCCACAGGTAGGGATCCTAGGGACCCTTCTCCTTCCCCCAAATCAGTGTTCTCAGTAAGGGATTCCAGAGAGAAATTCACATCTCTTTTTGCATGTATGCTTACGAGGGACCTTCTCTGTGGGATTCTCCAGGAGGTATCAGAAGACTCAAGGTGTTCCAACTGGGAAGAAGTCTGGAAGCTCTTCTGTGAAGGCTGTATAGGAGGAGACAGAAGGGATGACTCTAGCACAAACTCTTGTGACAAGGGGAGAGCAGAGTCTCTCCTAGGGGTGGAGAGAGAGAACCCTCTCCACCACCTCAAATGTCAAGGGTGAAGAGGAATTCAAGGGAGACCCCCAATGGAGTTGAAGCTGCTGGTGGAGAAACCCTAAGATTTCCCGCCAGTCCCACATCCAACAGGGGACTTGCAGCTGAACTATCAAGTGCCAAAGAGAAGAGATAGATCTGAAAACTTTGCAGCCAACAGCTCCTTGGACCCGACAGCTGTGCTATGGCTCTGAGTTTTGCCACAATCTGAAACTGTGGAGGCCGAAGTACTCAGGGCAACTGTTAGAGTCGAGGTAACCGTATCTGTTCGCTCAGAAGTGTCAGCGCTTGGGATCCTCTGATCTGACAATGCTGTAGCCAGGGGTCGGATCGGAAAAGGAGAGACAGGGACAAAAGCCAGCTGGAGGCTACCGGATCCAACAGGGGGAGGGAGCAGGTAAAACCCCAGTTGAATTTGCGCCTTGAGGAATTTCATCAAAATTCTGCTGACCTCAGCTTCAGAAAGGCTCTGGGATGACCTGGAGGAAAAAGCAACAGAAGGAGGCCTGGAGGCTGGTCTAGGATAATGAAGCAGTGGCAACTTGGTTCTGGAGGTAACTGGCTCTCAAGAAAATCTGGGGGTTTTAGTTTTTATATACATATATACATATATCCTTTTTCTTTTGTCTGTTTCCGTTGGGGGTCACCACAGCGAATCATCTGTTTCCATTTATTCTGGTCCTCTGCATCTTGCTCTGTCACACCAACCACCTGCATGTCCTCTCTCACCACATCCATAAACCTTACCTTAGGCCTTCTTCCTTTCCTCTTACCTGTCAGCTCCATCCCTAGTATCCTTTTCCCAATATACCCAGCATCCCTCCTCAGCACATGTCCAAACCAATGCAATCTTGCCTCCCTTGGCTTTGTCTCTAAACCATCCAACCTGGGCTGACCCTCAAATATACTTACTCCTAATCCTGTCCATCCTCGTCACTCCCAGTGCAAATCTTAACATCTTTAACTCTGCCACATCCAGCTCTGATGCCTGCCTTTTTGTCAATACCACGGTCTTCAATGCATATAATATAGCTGGCCTCACATCCCTCTTGTAGACCTTCCCTTTCACTCTTACTGCTACCCATCTGTCACAAATCACTCCTGACACTCTCTTCCACCTACTCCACCCTGCCTGTACTCTCTTCTTCACCTCTCTTCCACACTCGCCATTACTCTATATTTATATTTTTATATATACACACACACACACACACACACACACATATATATATATATATATATATATATATACACACACACACACACACACACACACACACACACACACAGAGAGAGAGAGAGAGAGATAGTTTTATATATATATATATATATATATATATATATATATATATAAAACTATGTGTATATAGAGAGATATATAAAGAGAGACAAAGATTTTATGTATGTATATGTATATATATATATATATATATATATATATATATATATATATATAGAGAGAGAGAGAGAGAGAGAGAGAGGGGAAATGGGAAATAAAAAGAGAAAGAATGAACCATAAAAGAAAAAGTATCCCACTCGGTTAGGCAGATACAGGACAGGGGAAAATAAATAACACAGGTAGAAATATATTTTAAGGAAAATTTTTTGAAAATCTACTCACAAACCCAAAAGGAGTTCAGATAATTGCTATCCTGATACTGTTCAAAAACGAGGCAAACAAGACCTGGAGGATGAAGGAACAGCAAGGCATTGTGAGTAGGGGAGGAGCTCAGATTTTTCAGATCCTAGCGCTGTAGTATTCGGGCGAGTCAGATCCAATATCGGATTTGAATACACAAGTTGAAGACCAAATGAAAACAAAAATTTCAGATCAAAGTCTATGAATTATGAGACATGATCATAATTCTTTGATGTGTGAAGTGTTTTGTATGCTACACATACTACCAGTTAGAGAAAAAAGGTGTAGGAGCAAAGTGTTTTACCAGTTTGCAAAGCCTTTGAAAGCTAACAAACATGGTGCTACCAAACAGACACTAAGCAGAAAGAAAGCACCTCAATAAGAGCTTTCAGAGGTATTTTACCTCCTGCTGTTGCTATTCACTGTCCACTGTCAATCTCTAGCATGAGACACAAAACACTTAAAAAAGGCTAGTTAAACACTCTTCACTCATCAGCAAGATGCTTAACAAGTTTATCTTTCCCTGTTTTTGGAATGTAATCTCAGTTTTCCATGTACTACATCTGAGGTGTACACTCAGTCAAGTGGCTATAATTTATGTGTATGGATATCAGTAGATTATAATCACGACAGTTGAAATGGTTGTTTTATGGGTTACAACAATCAGGAAGGTGAATCGAAAAGAACACATGTGGTTATGCAGGTCTAAAAAACAGTCAGTATGTTTGTGGGGGTTCTTGGTTTGAAAACTGCCCAGGGCACAAGGTACACATTCTGCCACAGCACTTCCATCTTTACTACACAGCATCCCTTCCACTCAACCCTCATTGCAAAACATCACCTTCCACTCTCTACATCCACCTCTATGCCACAACATCACCTTCAGCTCATCACATCTATCTTTACTTTACAGAACAACCTTCAGCTCACCGCATCCAGTCCACTACACAACATCAAGACAAAAAGTAAACAGACAAAACTGTTGATAATATATCCAAATGAACCAGGAATCCAGGACACCAGTTGAAAGATGTAAAAACAAAAGTCCATTTATAATAACCTAATAACTTTTGGTTATAATAAATGGACTTTTGTTTTTACATCTTTCAACTGGTGTCCTGGATTCCTGGTTCATTTGGATACACTACACAACATCACCTTCCATTCTCCACTTACATCCTCAATGCGAATCACCTTTCACTATTCACTTCCACCCACACTGTGCTGCATCATCCCAAAGTCTCCACTATAACCCATGCTGTTCAGCATCTCATTCCACTCCCCCCTTCTGTCCACTTCATTCAGTATCTCCTTCCACTGTCCACTTCTGCCCACCCTGTGCAGCATGACCTTCAAATCTCCACTTCTGCCCATCCTATGCAGCATGGCCTTCTACACTCCACTTCTACTCACCTAGTGCAGCACCACCTTCCACTCTTCACTTATACCCACACTGTGCAGCATCATCTTCCACTCTCCACTTACACCCACACTGTGTAGCATCACCTTCCACTCTCCACTTACACCCACACTGTGCGGTATCACCTTCCACTTTCCACTTACATCCACACTGTGCAGCATCACCTTCCACTCTCCACTTACACCCACACTGTGCAGCATCATCTTCCACTCCCCACTTACACCCACACTGTGTAGCAACCCCTTTCACTCTCCACATACACTCACACTGTGCAGCAACCTCTTCCATTCTTCACTTCCACCCACACCATGCAGCTTCACCTTTTACCCTCCACTTGATCCCACACAGTGCAGCATTACCTTCCACTCTCCATTTCCACCCACATTGTGCAGCAACCCCTTCGACTCTCCACATCCACCCACACTGGCAACAACTCCTTCCACTCTCGACTTCCACCCACACTGTTCAACATCACCTTCCACTCCCCACTTCCACCCACACTATGCAGCATCACCTTCCACCCTCTAATTTCACCCACACTGTGCATCAGCTTCAAATCACCAGTTTCACTCTTGCTCCATTTACTGTCATCAGTAGTGCTTCTCTTCTTCATTCCCCCTTCTGTTCCCCTCACTAAACAAGCTGCTCCTATGTCAGCTCCCTTCAGGTCCACTTAATTTTAAACAGTCTGTTATTTTAATAGATTTTCTACACCTCAGCTTTACAAATTCCTTTCAAACCAAGGTTCAGAAACAGATGCTGCTTTTTACACATTATCAGACTTTTTAACATAGCTGCCCAGTCACTCCCTCACTACTTCACAGCTCTGCATTGTGTACATTTCTCCTTCACTGCTGTACTTGCACGTGGCATTGACAACACATCTCAGAAGGCTTTGCTGCCCATCTCCTGTTAAGCTCCGTTACCTTTTCTAGCATAATGTTATATGCTGTCCAAGCTTGACTACATCAACAGCTGCATTAGGACTATCTCATCACTTTCAATATAGACTGATTGTTCTTGTGAAGGCCTCTCTACCTCAGCCAATAATTGAGCAGCCTCAATCATCACCACTGACTCCGCTGAGAGATGATCAATAAAATCAGGAATGAATCTACATAGTGTCTTCAGATGCAGCTCCCTACATCAGGCACAATTTTCCCCCAACAGCGCAAAGGGAAAATGCTCCCGACCTAGGACTGGACTCCCTGTCTCTCTAAATCCCAAACAAGACACTTTGGAGAACTGTATCCCAATTCCAAGTAGTTGGCACACCCACACCTTGGTATTTGATTTTCACACACACACACACACACACACACACACACACACACACACACACACACACACACACACACACACTCCTAGAAAAGGTTGGTACAGTACCCCTTCTGCCCAGACTATAAGGTAACCATGCTGCCACCAGTCAACTACTCTCAGGCTCTTACAAGTGTATTGCAAAATCAATACTAATATAAATGGTAAAGTGTAACCAAAGCAGCAAAGCTTTTAGGAGTGGCCATGGCGTCACTAAAATAAGCAAAAGTACTCTTAAGATGTTAAAAATGTCTCTAAAAGACAGGTCACAATGAAAGGTATAAAATATTTAATAATAAATAATAAAACAGAACACATGAGAATACTAAATATCCAAGTACAATAAACACTAGAGTTTTAATCACAGGAGAAATAAAAATAACACAATTTGACAGATTCAAACAGATGCAGAAAAAAAAACAAAAACTAATCTCACTGCATTTCCTGGCTGTCCAAATAATACTGTTCCCTAGCTAACGTAATACAGAGGGCAAGATAGGATGCTGAGAAACTTACTTCCACAAGGCAAGGTGATGAGCTTCTAACTTCTAACTAACTGAACTAAACTCAACTGACTGAACTAGGATAACTGTCATAGATATTTTACCAAGTGCCAAAGAAAATAAAACAAGCTGCTGTGTGAGTTCCATCCCCTCAGTGCTGGTTATGGAATTACATCACATTTGAACACCTGACTCTGGTACAATACACACTTTGCTAATATCTGATGCAGTATCTGAAAAAAACAGAGAAACCTCAAAATCCTCCACTTTTCCCCTCCAGAATCCTCCTTTCAAATATACACATTTAATCAGTTATAACAACACTGTTCATGCATTTTTAACACAAGCATCTGTACTAGTCAGTGTGTCAGTCAAATGACACAACATTATGTATAAAACTCCAGCAAACTATGCTGTCTTATGTTACACATGCACTGACTATTCTCCCTGGCACAGATAGCAATACTTCACATTGTCACAGTTCTAATGTCAATTCTGGCTCAAAGTCTAAGCAAGCTAAATGTTTGCTCTCTCTCTGTACACTTAACATCAGCTGTTCGATCAATACTCTTCTGCTTCACATTTTCCTCTTTGTATATGCCATTCTCTACGGACTGGTGCAAGCCATTACTTCTGGAATATTTCTCTGTATCAATATTCTGTCTAGATCATCCCCTCACTAAACATGAATTTGCATCGTTTTACTCTCGACATCAACAGCTCTTCTATTTCTCTAAAACAGTGCCATATTTCTCAGCACTGCATTTTCCATTCGGCAATCCTGCCATATTTTCATTTCTTATTAGCTTTACTTGAATCTAACAAAAAAAAAACATACAAGAATATATTTAAACTATGTTCCATAAACATGAAAGAAGCGAAAAAGCATGCAGACTATCCCTGATTTTAAAGCCGCTGAGGATATGATTTCACACTTAACACAACCCTGCAGAAGACTGACAAAAATCTGAAGGCAAAGACTGATACCAGAAATGCTTTAAGTTTTGTTTTAAGTGTTTACTGAAAGAAAAACACATTCCACACTAGTGCCAAAACAAAAAAACATCTTGGCACTGCTGCAGAATTTATTTTTCTTTAAATGCTAATTTCCAGCAAGAGCAATGGCCAGAATCTTTGATTTTGCTTACTGAAAGAGACAGTTTACTCTGATCAATGCTAAATATCTTTCCACAATGACCAGCATATCAGCACCTCTGACAAAGTAAATTGAAAGCTCCTAGCCTTGATCAGCATTAAGCAAACAGCACCAAGTACCTCCAAGAAATACCAATTATCTTCTATGGAATTAACTCAGCTACTTAACTAGAGAGGAAGGCAAGCACGGTAAGCAGTTTATTAAGCCTAACAATATAACTGCTCTAATACGAATCAACTGTGAAGTAAGAGATATGGACAAAGGACTCTCAAAATGTCTGCATCCACGCAAGAATGCAGGGATTCGTCAGTACTGCTACAATTATTATCAGCTAAATATTAGATTCACTGCAATAATGCTAATTTAGGTATATGCCTAAAATTAAAGGTAATAAACAAGTTTCAAAGATTAAAAAATGAAGCCTATGAAGCAGTGTACACAGCAGGGGCAGGGAAATGACAAACTGTCAAGAACTGAGAAAAAAGAATTCTGTAAACCTGCATACACATCTTGACAGTTCACCAGATTAGCAACAATGACGTTCAATACATTTTAAAAAGTATGTGGGATGGCATTGTACATGAAAAAAACACAACAAAAGCCATCAATTTAAACCTAAAATAAGATGTTTTATTTCAGAACAAATGTGTTTAACAGTACGTCTCAGCACTTTAGCAGTCTGAAACAAAATTAAAATAAGACATCTATAAAGGCATAATTACAGTGATCACACTGCATACTTATCCAAAGTCAGAATTATCAATACAGTGTTTTAAGTATATAATTATCAGCCATGGGTTTACAGAAATTATCTCATTTAGCTCAGGTGAAATATACATATTCAGTCTGGTCTGCCAACTATATTATCTATATTCTGTGTAATTTGTTGTTTCCTTTTTTTATACTGCCATAAAAAATAAACTAATACCTAGAATTCCTAAACTCTAGTAATAACCACAGATCCTTACCACACTCCATAACATATTTACATAATACACTGGCACTAACCATTTTTTATTTTTTAGTACTAACATAGGGTTTTAGAATCCAGACTTAAGCAGTGAAAACTGACCAATCTGCACTGCAAATCTTTGCAGTTTGCATGACTGCTTTCTTATTATTATGCCTTTATATGTGCCTTGTTTTGTCATTCAAAAAATAAATTGGACCTATCTTTTCTTTAAAAAAATCTAATTTGATAGAATTGTAGCTAGCATAACAGCTATAAGATATTTCTAGAAAGCTGTAAAATATTTCTAGAAATGTACTGTTAAGTGTGATCTGAAGAAATAGATTATTAAAGGCAGCATGGTATACCTGCCTATGTGAAAAACAAAAAAACATTAACATGGTTGATATACGTTCATATATCAATTATATCAAAAACCTATAAAGTTAGGAACAGCTAGCTAACTTTCAATCATCACCCCCAAGAGTCACCTGTTAAAGATTTTTCAAATGCCACAATATATCATCCAGCAAAGCAACCTGTAACATACAATCACTACACTTTATGAAAAAGAAAGGATTATTTTTCTTTTCATCTCAATTGGCAATTAGGAATCCACTTGGCTATTAACGCTGAAGATTAAGGCTCCAAGCTGTTAACAAGCTGCTTCCTGTAGTCAGGGGTACAAGGTTTGATTCCTTCCACCCTCATTTGTCTACTGTGGAACTGTGAGCAAGTCAGTCCCGGGTAAACCATGAAAAGAAGAATGCATGTCTAGCAGGCTTACCTGATTAACAAATGCATAAAATTAAAATATAAATATTATGCCCTTTCTTCAATTTCAAATGGCTATGGTACTGTTCAGAGATGCCTAATTTATTCAAAAATCCTATTTTACTGAAAGACAGCACACCACCTGATGCCTCCCTTGTATATCATTACTTAATACAATCCTACCGGGGGGGGGGGTTGCTGTGGAGAACACACCAAGATACTTTCCCCTCTACCATGGGGAGTCGCACAATCTTAGGGTAGGTTAAATTTTTTTTGTGAAAAGTGACAAATCATACATGACTAAAACAATCAAATCCCCTTTCAGCCACAAGGAGTGCTCCTAGTCATTCGTCATCATAACTATAAACAATATAACATTTATAGCATTCTGGTACTTTTAAGGCTAACTTCATCAACCAGTTAAGTACCTTTGGCCAGTCAAAGTTTGCAGAATGGTATACACAGTTCCATGTCTGGTCTCCGTAAGTGATTTGTGCTGTAATGTAGGCCCTTCTGCTTCTCATGATTCTACTGTCTTAGTAATGAATCCTGACAAGTTAGGTTCCTTGCAGTGTTACTTTCAGCCATTAAAAAGACAAATTGTACCTATAACTAGGTACCAGTAAGTTTTTTTTTCATGATCTACAGGTGGAGATTCTTCAGAAAAGAAGGAAGTTGTTATGGCAGAAAGGAATTACCTCTAGATTTCTTTTCCCTGCAGACTTACAAATCAACTATAATGATATGCCATTAAAATTTAATACACCCTGAGATGCCAGGAGTGAACTCCAGGCCATAGAATTTTGCCATAGTGTGTGCATGCGGAGTTTCATCTGGATTTATTGGACTTTTTTTTTCCAGGAAGATTAGAATTTTGTGAGTTCAGACAATCTACATAAGTTTTTATAATATGAAATGAGATTCATTTCTATACAGTGGATATAAAAAGTGTACACACCCCTGTTAAAATGTCAGGTTTTTGTGATATAAAAAAATGAGACCACAATAAATCATTTCAAAACGTTTCCCATCTTTAATGTGACCTATAACCTGTACAATTCAATTGAAAAACAAATCTGTTAGGAGAAAAAAATATAAAAAATAAAAAACATAAAATAAGCCGGTTGCATAAGTGTGCACACTCTTAAACTAATACTTTCTGGAAGCACCTTTTGATTTAATTACAGCATTCAGTCTTTTGGTAACACACCTAACATCAACTAAAGAGACTCTGATTAATCCCAAATAAAGTTCAGCTGTCCTAATAGGATTTTCCTGACATTTACTCATTTGCCTGCTACAGCAAAAGCCATCGTTCACAGACAGCTTACAAAGTATCAAAGGGATATCAATGTTGAAAGGTATCAGTCAGGAGAAGGGTACAAAAAAATTTCCACAACATTAGATATACCATGAAACACAGTTAAGACAGTCATCAAAAAATGGAGAAAATATGGGACAACAGTGATGTTGCAAACAACTGGACGCCCCTCTCACATTGATGAAAAGACAAGAAGAAAACTGGTCAGGGAGGCTGCCAGCAGACCTACAGCAACACTGAAGGAGCTGCAGGAATTTCTGTCAAGTACTGGTTGTGTACTACATGTGACAACAATCTCCCATATTCTCCGATTGAAGCCTTTTCTGAAATAGAAAATCATCCAGGCTCAGCTAAAATTTGCAAAACAATATATCAAGTCTCCCAAAAGCATGTGGAAAAATGTGTTACAGTCTGATGCGACCAAGGTTGAACCTTTTGGCCACAATTCCAAAAGGTACGTTTGGTGCAAAAGCAACATTTCGCATCACCAAAGGACCACCATCCCCAGGGTGAAGCATGATGATGACAGTATCATGCTTTGAGGTTGCTTTTCTTCAGCGGGAATTGGGGCTTTAGTCAAGGTGGAGGGAATTATGAACAGTTCCAAATACCAGTCACTTTTGGCCCAAAACCTTCAGGTGTCTGCTAGAAAGATGAAGATGAAGAGGAATTTCACCTTTCAACACAATAATGACCCCAAGCATACATCCAAATCAACAAAAGAATGGCTTCACCAGAAGAAAATTAAAGTTTTGGAATGGCTCAGCCAGAGCCCAGACCTAAATCCAATAGAAAATATATGGTGTAACCTGGAGAGGTCTGTGCACAAGAGATGCCCTCACAATCTGACAGATTTGGAGTGCTTTTGCACAGAAGAGTGGGCAAATACTGTCAAGTCAAGATGTGCTATACTGATAGACTCCTACCCAAGAAGACTGAATACTGTAATTAAATCAAAAGGTGCTTCAACAAAGTATTAGTTTAAGGGAGTGCATACTTATGCAACCAGCTTATTGTACATTTTTTTAAACTTTTTTACCTAACAGATTTGCTGGTTTTTCAACTGAATTGTACAGGTTTGTAAGTCACATTAAAGGGGGGAAAAGTTTTGAAGTGATTTATTGTGGTCTCACTTTTTATATCACAAAAAACTGACATTTTAACAGGGGTGTGTACACTTTTTTATATTCACTGTAAATGTGAATGAAATTAATAATATGGTGATTATTCTTGAAATATAATAATTCTGAGATGTCATGTCTTCATGCATAAGCTGCCAGTTCTACATAATCAAATATTTGTTTGAGAGCAAGACTGATTTTCCCAGTTCTAGTTGAATAAACTTGTACATTTTGAATTTTTAGTTAGACTTTGTTATTGTTGTATGTGAAGCTTTTCTCCACGGGCCTCCACTGAAAATGGATCTGTATCCCAGTCGGTCTTTCCCAGTAAACAAATGTAAAATAAATAAAATAAACTGAAGGCAAAGGCCAAAGTAAAACGGCTGAAATAAGACTTAATTTAGAAAACTGCAGAACTTCTACAACAAGCACAACAAAGCTGCTGTGACAAGCCCAAGAAATCCCTGATGTGGGAACAGTGTTCCTCACACTTGTATATTTCCTTGTAATAACTCTTAAAGCCATATTCTCTCTCTCTCTTTCAGCTTTTCCCGGTTAAGGGTCACCACAGCGGATCACCTTGTCCACTCTTGACTGGCAGTGGAGTTTTACGGTGTCGAGTTGCCAGCCCATTGCCCAACCTTCCACGGAAGGCACACACACGCACTCACGCCTAGGGCCAATTTTAGCGTGTCCAATCCACTTGCAGCATGTCTTTGGGGATGTGGGAGGAAACCGGAGCACCCGGAGGAAACCCACATGACCACAGGGAGGGCATGCAGACTCCGCACAGAAGACACATCAGCCGAAGATTGAACCGGAGAGCATCTTGCTGTGAGGCGACAACGCTAACCGCTGCACCACCACGGTCTTAATGTCACACTGCCATAGACAAAAAAAGAAAAAAAAATGGCCACAAGGATTTGTGTAACTTCTGAGTTAGTAAAATGAAGTGGGGAACTGTGCAGAGCACTGCAACACACAACAGAGATCCACTGGGCTTGTCCCTCTTCACAAAAGCACTGTTCAGTTTGTAATTTAGGTGTACTGCTCACGTGTTTTGCACTCCCTTCATTTCAATCCTTTTAGCTTTGTCCTTGATCTATTCAGGTGGAAACAGTTTCTATTAACAATCATAATCGTTGCCAAACAGTGAAGACCTTTAAAGCATTCCACGACTGTCACACTAGACAAATAACAGACTACTGTCCTCCTTCCCTCCAGTCAAGTTAACCATTTTACTGACTGTTGTCTGTGCAGTATTGCTACAGTTATTAGTATCTACACTAGATGACATGATATTACCTGCTTGGACAATTCAAACTTAGTTTCTGCTTTATTTGCAACTTAATAGCAAGTAATATTTTATGAAACCATCTGTTTTATGCAACATTTCCACATAATCATCATTTAGGAGTTTTCTTGGTAAATTAAACTAATGAAAATATGCAGAGTTATGCTGCAAAGGTATAGGGAGTTAAAAGGGACAGAACTGAGCTACTCTTGTGGGCAGATCACTTCATGTACCGTGTTATGACCGTACCTCTCAACTGTCCAGATTTTCGGCTCACATTTTTGGTCTGTTCCTCATAAAATTTGTGGATTTCCAGCAATCACTGGCATGATCTGAGCATTGAAGTCACTAAATAATGACATACATTTGAGTTTCAGACTTCAGATCCTTCAGAAAATGTATGTTAAAGCAAATCCTGTTGCTGTAGCAAGTTTTTAAGCTTATAAGAGCAATATTTAAAATATGCCTCTAATAAGTGTATGAATTATTGATGGGACTTAGCCCATAACTGCATATATTATTGTCTGAAACTGAAGCCGCATGATTTTGATGTTTTCTACTATGTTTTATCCAAGTTTGTAACCCTACTGAAAACTGCATATTATACTTATCTCTAAATGTTGCTATTTTTCCTAATGTATAGGTACTCTGCTTTCTGGAGCTTTTCTCCCCGGGCCTCCGCTGAAAATGGACATATATCCAGTCGGACTTTCCTGGTAAACAAATGCAAAATAAAATAAATAAATGTCCCTATTTTTGGGCTTTTGTTCCCCCCATTTTGTTAGGCTTTGTCCAGATTTCTTGCATTAAAAGGTTGAGAGGTATAGTTATGACTGGAATGTCGACTACTTAGTATATTATGGTTAAATCTAGGAGTAAGGCAACACTTTACAGATATACCTAGAAGCAAAGGAATGCTTCAAAAGCATTAAAAAAGGAAGCAATAGTGCCTTTGGTAACAGAACAATTTCTTGATTGACCTAAATGGACAATACACTTCTTTCCTTACAATATTTGAAAAAGTGGTTTTAAACATCTAGTGTCAACCACAAAGCTGGATAAAGAATAACATCATGATAAAAGCAAATTAGACATGGCATCAATGATCATGGAGGCTTGGTTACAGAGCTTGAGTATATGCTCCACAAGGAACTTATCAGTAGGGTAATAAGCACAGATCTTCTAGATGTTAGCTGTAATGGCCTAGTTGAACTAATACTTTGAGTCCAAGATCTGACAGAAGAGGAGGTTTCACGTTACAAGTATTTTTTTCTATTTTTGAGGGCTTCCCCTGCAAGCTGTACAACTAGAGACAGCCATACATACCCTGAACTGCTGGAAATCGGTGTATGATGTATCATAAGTCTTGTGATGTGCTTCAAGAAGGGTATCAATGAGTTGCTGTTGCTCTGCTGTTAATTTGGGCTTCAAGGCTTCTTTCATGGCTTCTTCCTCTTTTCTCTTTGATATCATATCCTTTTTTCTTTGGACCTCTTCATCTGTTAGGATAACTAAAGACAGAGAGAGAGAGAGAGAGAAAGACATACTCATATTAGTGTCATAGGAGTTCTGTGTGCACAATTAAAAACCCTCTAAGGAGGAGATCTTTCAGCTAGAACAGCTATTAACTGGGAGAATACAATTATACAACTATGCAAAACACCAACAAAACTATCCCATGCCAAATTCCATCAAATATTTAGCATAACCACAGCAGCCACTATAATTGTGAGAGTTCACAGATTAAAATAATACTTAGATGCTGGTGCTTATTACAGAAATAAGCAGTCCATTAGATCATTTCTTGTTCTCCCACGGCAGCTTCACAGAAGTGTTGCAAAATGTAAAACAGAAAAGATTCTACAATTAAACATATCATAACTGAAAACTGAAGATTTAACCTCTGCAGCAACTCTCAAAAAATGTCCTGTCATAAAGCTTCCTTAAAGATGATGTTAGGAAAGTGGTGGTACTCCTTAGCAAATCTATGTCTTTTGCCTAGTCCCACAGTTTTACAAATGTTCTGCATATGATGGCATACAAAATAAAACCTGCCTATATGTGTTTCTTTCACAATGGCCAACCCATACAAAACTCCTCATTGCCTCAGTCTGAAAACATGGGCTAGGCTGGGATGACTTGAAAAGTAAAAGTAAATTTACTCAAATTATATCTTCTCATGCAGCTCTTGAAGCATTCAGCTGTTTTGCCACAACTCCCTTGAGCAAACAGAAATGTATGTTTCAGGCCTCTCCAATTCTCAAATATCTACCTACTCAGCAACTCCATCCAAATGTCAAAATTTCCTTTCAAAAATGTGTTTCCAACACCAATTGTGTCAGAAACAGAGAAATAATAATTTAATCAATTTTCAGTCCGTTTTACATCTGAATTTGTTTCTGTTTGGCTATTTGTATAATCCTACATTTTCTTTTCCAGGTTTGACTCAGGATCATAGGAGTTGCAAGAATACTAAGCTGTAAGGCTATTTCGACCTTGCCAGTACCCAACTTCTGGCCTGGACTCTCTTTTTTGAGGACACCCAGACCAATCGTACAAGGGTGAATTTATGAATACCTATCCAGTTGCCCAGCTCCTTTTTAAAAAGGCAGAATGTTACACCGCTTAACCTGGAGACTGAGCGTATCCCAAAAAGGAGCAGGCAATGCATGACGTATCTATCAAATGACTGTTCACTGCATACCAGGCAGAACACAAACCAATTTATTCTAGCAATCAGGAAATATCTAGAGGCAGGTGTGAGTTAAGTTGCTGTATCCATCTGTCTTCAGAATATTTTCTTCCTGGAAAAGCAAAGACATTTTTTGATGCAATTCAGGCTAAGGAAGAAATACAAATGTTTATACAATAAAAAATTAGTCAAGCAGAATGGGACTAAGCATCTCATTCTTCTGATAACACAGCATGCAAAGAGACTTTTCCACTGAAACCCTTTCTACTGTTCCAAAGGAAAATGCATGACAAAGTAAGGACACGACTAGAAGAATCAGGAATACCTTGGAAGTGGAACTAGAATATGGAGTTGGGAGATGGAAATAAACAGGAAGACCAACAAATATGGAAATCAGTTAATAAATGTGAGACTGCATAGCATCAGTCACATTTGTGAAATACTGCTGTATAAGAAAAAGTCAAAAGAGTGGACTTTTGTTGATTTTGTTAAACTTGTGGGGAACTGAAAGGCATTTGCCCCACTTCATGTCATTAATGTTTGGAAGGATACTGAGGAGATGGGGAAGAGGAACGAAAAAGATAACTAAGTAAAACAGTATGTCTATGAAACATTTCATGATTTAAACTGCATGCTTTATGGTAAAGCATTTTAGATGATCTTGTATGTGATAAAGGCAGTAATGCAGACATATGTTTCTTTCTCTTTCTTTCTTAGTATTAAGAAATGTAGGCATTACAATGCAAAAAGAAAAAAAGGCTAGACAAAAGCATGTAAGTAAACAGGCTATAATCTTGGCTAGTTCAGGTGGGGAAAGTACACAGATCATAATATATACAGTGCCAATATGTTTTCTCTTACTATTGTATAGGTTAATATCTGGATTAAGGCCCTTGGTTTAATCTAATAACTTTTAAGTGGAAACAAGTAAATAAGAGAACACTTATCTTTATAGGCCTGGAGCTGAGGACTACATATTTTTCTCTTAAACTTTCACAGAGGCAAGCTGACAAAATGGCAATAAAAAGCCAGAACACTGGTTTCTTACAGGCTAGAAGTTAATATTTTCTGAATGTATACACATACATTTTTAAACTTTATTCCCCTCCCATATGTGAAAAAAGAAAAGACACCAATTAGTAAATGTAGAAGCACAGGCAATAACATACATCTTAGCATGGCAAACCTCAATTTTAGGTTAATTAAGGCCTGTGTTTGCAGCTGTCTGTTTGTGGCAATTATTCCTATTAGGAGGGTGAAACTTCATTATTCGAATATGTACATAGTTGTGTGTATTGTATTATCTTACCAGGTTATGGAGGTGTTCTGGGGGGATGTTTTTTTGTTTGAGGGTTTTCATTGAAACAACAAGTCCTGTAAAATATGACATACATTCCAATGTTAATGAGAAAAAAACTGTATAAAGGATTAACCTGTCAAACATTAGTGGGTGCATGCCTCACAAAAGCTGGAAATAGACATTAAAAAACTCATATATAATAGGTTGAATGATATTTTCTGATGGTAACTCTTTCCATATTATCTTGGAATGTGGATGGTCTCACAGGTATACCATAAAAGAAAGGATATTTAATTACATTAAGGAATTCAAAATCTAAACAATAATGCTATAGGAAACGCACATGGAAAGAAATGAACATGTGAATCTGATAAAGAAAGTATTTCAAGATGGATATTCAGCAGGATATCAGGGACAAAGGAAAAGAGTACTTATATAAACTGCTAGAAGTGCTCCAATAGTGACAGAAAGGAAAAGAAAAAAAAAAAGATAACAACCAGCTTTTAATAGGGAATATTACTTATAGGTGGGTACTATAATTTGATTTGAAACAATGAGGATGTATCTGGAGGGTCTAAAAGGCAAAATATAACAAAACAGAATAGATTTCTGAAGGAAGTTATGAAAATATTTGGTAAGGAAGACCTGAATTCAGTAGTAGGAACTTGGAGGAATTTACATATTATTCTCCAAGGTACAATAACTGTGCTAGACTAAACAGAAATTATGTTTCACAGGAACATATGCATTAATTGAGAACTCTGACAAATCCAATAACTATTTCAGATCATGTGCTAATAATTAGTAAGATAAAAATGCAGCATAATGAAGTAAAGATGAGACACTGGCGCCTTTCCATGTGTTAAAAACAGAGGAATTTAAGGAACTGGTAGTGGGAATTATAATACTCCCACATTATAGTGAATGAGTGGGATAACAGGAAAGTGGAGTTTACAAATAGGTTAGAAATAAAAGAAAATGCAATATGGTTAAGAAGTAACAATAATTATTTAGAGGGGCTGACAAAGGTTAAAGTACTACAAAATAAGTGGAATCTCCCAGAACAAGCATAGACACAACTGCAGACTGCAAAAGAGAAAATAAGGCAGCATCTCTATAACATGCATGAGTTTAGAAAAACTGCTGTTATCTGTTTTTTGATAACTCCAGAGCACAAAACCTTCTGGTGTAATGACTTAGACAACAAAGTAGAAAAGGTTGCTGCCAAACTTAGGAAGCCTATAACAAGAAAAATAACCAGAGATCCTGTAGTGGTATTAAAGATATTTCAGAAATGTTATGGAAATTAGTATACAGCAGAGAAGTGGGGAAATCAATAAAAAAACACATGGAGTATTTATGGAAGACTTAAATATGTCAAGGGTAGAGGTAGATGAGGCTCAACAATTAACATTTAAGATAGGAGGTGATGAGATAGAAATTGTGATGTAAAACTATTCTGCAAGAAAATCTCTAGGCATAGATGGTATTCCAGTGGAAGTTAGGAGGGACAGAAAGTAATAATGATCTGGAAGGTTTTGTTTAACAACATTTTAAAAGGAGAGGAAGCACCAACATCCTAGAAAAAAACTGTGATGTTTGTAATACATAAAAATGGTAAAGACCCATCAGATCCAGCTTCATATATGTCTATTTTAATTTTAAGCAATGACTATAATGGCTAACAGAATGGAAAAGTTTTGCCAAAAATTGATAGATATGGATCAATGTCACTGAGGCAAAGATTTGACAACATTAATAAGAAATGATGATCCAGAGGGAAGCAGAGTGTAAGAAAATAATAGTGTTGGTGAGTCTTTTTATTTACTCAAATTATTTTTATTTTGATGAAATAACACAATAATTTAATACTTTCATAACATTCAATAACTATTTACAGTACTTACATTCAGCCTGACAAAAAGGATTCAGATAAAAACATCTGTAGTTAAATAATAAGTTCATATATAAACTATGATAGCTAGGAAGAGTTAGGTTCCATCTGTAGGGTATCATTCCAATTCAAAACATTTCTTCACAAACTATTAGCCAATGGCTTAGGAAAATTTCTTAACTCTTTAGATCTTTTCTCCATTAGCATGCATTTCTTCAGTGATGATAGGAATTTCTCCATTGTGTGTGCTACATTACAGTTCCGTCTTCTAGTTACACATTTTCTGGCTATTGCTAACATTATCCACAATAAAATACAGGTCACCTTTCTTCACATTATTACTATTAACAACATTCAATAAAATTAAAGACTTTGTCAAAACAAATATATCAGTATAGATAGCTTGAAGAAATTTGTTCATCTCATTCCAATATGGTTTAATATTAGTACAGTCATAAAAAATATGAGACCAGTCAGCATTAATGGACAGATGACATCTCCAACATAACTTGTTGTTTGAAGGGTTAATTTTTGAGAGTTTCTCATGTGTCAAAAAGTATTTGTGCAGAAATTTCCAATGAAAAATCTTCCAGAATTGTAAGAAGTTAGTTTAACTGAAAATAAAATGTTTGTTTTATCTTCCAGTGATAATGATACCTGAAACCCTTTAGTTAGATATTGCCAGTAAAAATCTTTAGGAGCTGTCTTATAGACTAAGTGTTATATAGATATGATAATTCATTCTTAACATTGATATTACTATATAGAATTCCAAAAATCCAGTTTATAATGTTTGGTACAGTTTTGAAGGATGAGTTATGTATTATTCTACACAGATCCTTAGTGCATGCTGTGACACTCTGAAGAACCAACCAGCCATTAGGGGATATGCCATAAGTTGACAATATACTTTCTGTGTCCAAAGCTTGCTGGTTTTTAATACATTGCAACCAACAAAATAGTTTATTATTTTCCCATAAACCAAAAATCTCTGTGTGTTTTACCAGGGAAATCCCTTGTAATAGTAAATGGTATTAAAAATCTATGCCACGGTTTTATATCTAAATTTGTGTTAGTGAATTTTCTAAACACATCAAAAATATTGTTTATTAGTGTTAGTTTAGTTAATTTTGTTGTACTATACTGTAAATTTAAACTTGAATAGTGCCATATCTTATCTTTGTCAGTTACCAAAGCATTCTTTGATAAACAGTTTTCATTCATTAGTATAATGGAGTGTAACTGTTTCCAATTGGAAGACTATCTAGGATTTATCCAATTAATCACTATTTTAATTACAGATACTTTTATATAAGTTTCAATCTCTGGGAATTTTAACCCTCCTTCTTCCCATTTTCTGATATGATGAAAATATACCACGCTATTTCTTTTGGGGTACCATAGGAATTTCATCAGAGTTGAAGTGATTTCTTTAAGGATTTTCTTTCCTAGAGGAAGTATAAGGGCTTGTGCTATATATATTTTAGGTAAAAGAAAAAAACATTTTTATCAGTTGTAACCTATCATCAAATATTATAAACAAATCATTCCATTTGCTTATTAATGTCTTGATTAGGTCTATGGTTTTAGCATAGTTAAGCTGTAAGTTTTCCTCTATATTCTTGCCTAGGACTATTCCTAAATAGTCTAGGAGTTGAAACTTGGTTTCCAATAATATGATTAACAGAAACCTGTATGTTCTTTTTTTTATTTAATAATGCATATTTTGATTTAGATTTGTTGAAGGAGAATCCTGAGATTTTTTGGAAATTTGTTGTTACTATATCCACTTCACCTAACAATTCCTTAGAGTTGGGTAAGGTAAGAAAGACATCATCAGCAAACATCATTATTTTAGAAATATATTGGTTATATACATTTATACATCTTATATTTGGGTTATTACATATTAAAATGGCAAGTATTTCTATGGCCAGAGCAAAAAGGATAGGGAATATGGGACATCCGTGTGTAGCACCTCTAGTGATTTGAATTGCTTTGGTAGTAAAGGGACCTAATTTGACATATGCTAGATTATTTTCATAGATTTTCTTTATCACTGTTATAAAAAGGGGAGAAAATCAAACAACTGTAAAACTTTAAGTAAATAACCCCAATTTAAGGAGTCAAAGGCATTTTGAATATTTAGACCTATTATCAGTGCTTCAATGCTTCCTCTATTGAGGTAATCTATCAGAGTTAATACTCTTTTAATATTATCCTGTGTCTGCCTGTTATGTATGAAACCAGTTTGGTCTTCATTAATTATTTTAGATATGAGCATTTTCAATCTATTGACCATAATTGACAAATAGTTTATAATCATTATTCAAAAAAGAAATTGGTCTATAGGAGTTGCAATGATTAGGGTCCTTATTCTCTTTTAATATAGGGTAAATTAGAGAATATCTCCAAAAAGGAGGAATGTTTGCTAATGTTTGAACTTCAAGAAAGGTTTTATGTAGGAGAGAGATTACAGAAGAATGGAACAATCTATACATTTTTATAATTAAGACATCTATTCCAGGTGCTTTATTAGACTTACTTCCTTTAATCCTATCTATAATTTCTTTTTAAAAAATAGTTTTTTGTAGATCTAACATAAGTTCCTCAGGAATTCTTGTTATGTTGGGAACTATATTCTCTCACTTGTACTTATTTTATCTTTATGATGCTGTGCATAATGATAATTAAAGGCCTCCAGATTGTTCCCTATATCAGAGACTTTTTCCTTTTCCCTTCATGAAAGATACTATCAATGTTATTAATAGATAGGTTATGAAGCTGCTGTTGGTGAATATTGATGCAGAAGCAGCATTTGGCAGAGTAAGCTGGGATTTTATGGGGAGGGTAATGGAAGCATTTGTATTTCCTGATACAAAATCAAGGTTAATTTAGAGGATATGAGGCAAAAAATAAAGCAGATGGTTTAATCTCTGATAAGTTGTGCCTGAATAGAGGAACCGGGAAGAGGTGTCTTCTTTCACCTTTGTTATTTGCACTATAGTTATAACCACTGGCAAAGAAAATAAGGGAGTCGGAAATTCAAGGATATTATTGGTACAGTATTCAAGAAAAGTTGGCTTTATTTGTAGATATTATTTTGTACCTGATGGAACCAGAAAAGGACACATCAGTGTAGTGGAACATTCTGATACAGGTCTGTGTTTTCTGGGAATGTAAAATTAATGAAGATAAAACAAAGGCTATAGCTGCAAACTATGTACCAACACGTACATTGATTCAGCAATAGCTATATTTATAAGCACATGATAAAATGAAGCATTTAGAAGTATGGGTTAAAAAAGCTTCCGTTATGACAGCTCAGGATATGTGGGAAGAGACTAAATAAAAGATAATACAAAAGCCGAGAAAGTGAAGCTCCTGGCTATGGGTATGGCTAGCAAGACACAAGCAGCAAAAATATTTTTTTAAGTCCATTTTGTTATACACAAGTCAGGGATATTTTTATCACACATAAGAGAAGTTGTGGAGAGTATTTAAAAAAATTGAATAATTTTATCTGGGAGGGGAAGAGGGAAAGAGTCAAGTGGGGTTAGTTGATTCTTCCAATAGAACAAGGAGATTTAGTATTACCTGACTTTAAGGGATATTTTAGAGATGTACAGTTAAGGCTACTAAACATAACACAGGCAGAAAGCTACAACTCTAAGTGGAAAGGGATGATGAAGAAGTGGGGGGAATTCACGAAGTAAGGAAAGAGTGGGATTCTGAATGCAGATCCTTAGATAAAATAACGATCATACATAACATAATATTCATAAAGTAGCAGAACGTATACTCAGAATGAAGCCAACATTGGAACAGAAAGATGATTCTGCCGATACGGATGACTTCAATTAGGGGTACAGAGAATAGGCAACAGAGGACTAGAATTTACTGTAGGAAACTGGCACAGGAACCACCGTATTGGGAACAAACAGGGAAAGGAAATAGAATCGGAAGAGGCAAAGAACACATTTGGACTGTAGTACTGATATCAGAGTACAGGCAAAGAGAAAGGGATAAAGGAATCCTAAATGAAGAAAATAAAAATAAAATAAATGCTTAAAGTCTTTGGACTCCACCAGGAAGAAACGAGCAGGTGAAATGTAAAATCCACTCTTTATTGCACAACACTCAACACGATTAAGCGCTTTCATCCAGTAAAAAGTGGACTTCATCAGAATATTTGTGGTTAATTACACATTAAAATACCCTACATTTTGGCGCCAAAACCACTAACAATAAAAGCTATACTCCACTTAAAGTGAACCCAGCCTAATACACATAACTATACCTTAATAAATTGAATGAATGAATAAAATCATATAAATATTAGGCACAAACCATACAAATCAAATATTACGTGTTGACAGAAATTTACAATGTATGCCCATACCAAATACAGCAAGAAAAAAATAATAAACAAACATTCAAATAGACACAATACACCATAAAACTATCTCAAAATGCATTCTTTAAAAGAAACCATACTTGCAATACTTTTACTGTTATGCATACCCATTCTCTGTACTTGTAAAATAGGTTTAATAGATATATGGTCATTAAGTCCGGGTAAAATTGAAGCATCAGTCAATAGTTGCCACTTTACCTCCCTGTGACCCAATACAGCATTAAAATTACCCCCTCGAGGGTCTGTCCCAATTTTCTCTAATATGGCAAACTTGAAAAAGTGACTATCCCCACATTTTTCTACGTATCTGTAAAGGGCATTGTTGCTGTCCTTCTTTCTTAAATTATACAAGTGATCATATATTCTTTTTTAAAAACACCTCTCTGTTTTCCCTATCTAGTAGCATGAGCATGTCACGCATTTTGCCACATATATAACAAACTTTGAGTTACAATTCCCTTGCCTAAATATGATTTTAGTTTTGTTCACATTCTCCAAAGTGACACCTGCATCTTCCAAAATAGCATGGCATTGATTACAGCTATCACATCTTCTTGTATGTTTAATCTGTACACTTACACCCCTACTAATACTACCCTGTTCCAAATTTCTCTTGATATTACAGCCCACCCTATAGACAAATGTGGGCTTTTCACCTACAATGTCCTTAATTTCATTGTCTGCCATAAGAATGTTCCAATTATTAGTTAAAATCTGTTTTACTTGATTCACATGGGGGATATATTCTAATACACAAGCTCTTTGATAATTTATACCAATATCATTTGAACTTGTAACTATGTTCTTACCTAATTCCTTCCCTAATAGGAGGTACAAATGTACTTTAAGACAGAGCTCTAGTCCTAGAGCTAGTGTTAATTCTAAAGCTAATTTGGGGCAGGGCGGAACACATTTAGCTAACTTCTTTCAAAATGACTGATTTCAGTAATTTGAATCATGCACAAAGTACTTTGGAGAATAACAATTCAGCACCTATTGGAACATTGAAAGACCTTATTTATTCTTTTGGTAAAAAAACTAGGAATCATAAAAGGTTTGAAGATGGACAATGCATATCTAAACAAATGTCTATTGTTAAATATTGTTCCAGTGGGTTTGCATTTTTTTAAGACACCTATGGGTGTAATTGTTACAGAACAAGTACACCAAGAATTTAATCAATTATTTAACCAATTTGGTTTTGATTACAAGAAGTTGTTGATCAAAAAGAATGACAAAAAATTATGTCTTTTGATGAATGAGGTAGAGAAGCTTAACAACGTAATAGTGAATGATTTATTGTTTGCACAATGCGAGAAACTGTATATTAAGCAATTCAAGTATTGTGGATAAGAAGGCACAAACCATATATGTTAAAAAGTGTAAGAAAATCAACAGGGATGTTGAACATTTTAAGAAGGATGCAGCCTATCCCTGGAAGGAACATAAGGATGGTTTCATAGCTAAGCTGGGTAACATGTGACATCGAGAAATGACTATTCAGAGCAAATTTATTTTGAGTCTGATGAATATTATGAGGGGGATAGATTAAATATTCAGAAGGGGTGGAAACAGCAGCAACACCCGAAGTGGAAAAAAGATTGGAAGTGGAAACAGAACAGGCAATATGGAACACACGGGTATCACAAGGATCAAGTAGGTGGGGGAGAACTTGAGACAGAGATAGATTTTGAACAAGGGAGACAGACTACATCTGGAACCATTGCCACTGAAGTTGTAGTTAACAGTTTGAACAATTTTAAAATGTACTACACTAATTTAGTTTTAGGAACTGAACATTTTAAATTACTGTCTAGATGTATGAAATACATACCTTAAACTTGTTTCCATCTTGAGTGCCTAAGTGAGATCAAACTGTTCCTAAGGAAAATTAGTTTAGCTATTATGTTTCAAGACAATACTCAGTTTACTTGTACTAAAATGCTTAAGAAAAAAAGTGTATACATTCCACCTACACATCCTAGTGTAGCGGTGTATGAGAAAATGGTCACAAAGGATATATATATATAGACTTCAGAACAATACTAGAGATAAGAAATTCAAGAGTAACTTATCAGGTGATGAATTAAGCACTTTAAAGGAACTTAAGGATGATTACATCAGAGTGATGAAACCTGATAAGGGGGTGGTGGTTATATATGATGCTATGGTATATACTACAAAAATGTATGATATTTCAGATGTCTAGTAATACGAAACAGTTTCTATTAATGAAATTCATATAGCTTATAAGCGAATTGACATGTATTTGGAGGAATTAGACATGACTAGACAATCGGATTATCATGGACACTTATAATTTTCTAAAAGTTGAACATCCTCTATTAGCTACCATTGTAGGAATACCTAAGATTCATAAACATGTAACCAACCCCCAGTTTTATTCTATAGTCTCTGGTAGCCATTCCAAAATTTTCCAATAGGTGTAGCCATTGACAAATGGTTGAAACATATACATGGGAAAACACCGCATATGATTAAAGATTTGTAAGATTTTCTGGGTAGTTTAACCCCTAATCTTTGGAAAGAAGGATTCATTTTTACAACTAGATATGCTGTTGACCTTTTTTCATGTATTCCTAAACAACAAGGGTTGGAGGGATTCTGTAACAGAATAAGACAATATTGTAATTTGGAATGGGATTTTGCCAACCTTATTCTGGAGTGTATGTCGATTGTGCTGGATCACAACTACATCTACTTTGACGGTGAACATTACCGGCAAGACCAGGGGGGTATCCATGGGGCTGCTTGTGCCCCCATGTTTGCCAACCTGGTCATACTGGATTGGGAAAACACATACATCTTCAAAAGTGAATTCTTCAAGCACATTTGACATTATTCCAGATTTTTGGATGACATTTTTATCCTATGGGATTGCTCCCAGGAAAGTTTAAATTTGTTTATGGAATACATAAATGGTACCAGCACCTATATGAAATTTACCCATACATGTAACATAGGGGGTATAGCTTATTTGGATACTTACATATCAAATGAACTTAGTGGATTTAAGTCTCGTATACACAGGAAGAATACATCTTCCAATAGCTATCTTGAATATTCCAGTAATCATCCGAGAAAATTAATGAGGAACATTTTCAAAGGGCAGTGCATAAGGGCAGCCCGAATGACATCTCTGTATGTGGATATGGTTGACGAAATGGAATTTATTAGTTCCTTATTTAGTGAAAGGGGATATCCGAAACATATGTTGGATGATGTAAAGAAGTATGTTATGAATGAATGGGATAACAAATATCCACCCCTATTAGGGAAGGAATTAAGTACGAATGTAGTTACAAGTTCAAATGATATTAGTATAAATTATCAAAGAGCTTGTATATTAGAATATACCCCCATATGAATCAAGTAAAACAGATTTTAATAAATAATTGGAACATTCTTATGGCAAACAATGAAATTAAGGAAATTGTAGGTGAAAAGCCGACATTTGTCTATAAGATGGGCTGTAATATCAAGAGAAATTTGGAACAGGGTAGTATTAGTAGGGGTGTAAGTGTGCAGATTAAACATACAAGGAGATGTGGTAGCTGTAATCAATACCATGCTATTTTGGAAGATGCAGGTGTCACTTTGGAGAATGTGAGCAAAACTAAAGTCATATTTAGGCAAGGGAATTGCAACTCAAAGTTTGCTATATATATGGCTAAGTGCATGGCATGCATGAAAGGAGGACAGCAACAATGCCCTTTACAGACACATAGACAAAATGTAGTGATAGTCACTTTTTCAAGTTTGTCATATTAGAACAAGTTAGGACAGACCCTTGAGGGGGTAATTTTAAAGCTATATTGGGACACAGGGAGGTAAAGTGGCAACTACTGACTGATGCCTCTAATTTACCCAGACTTAATGACCATATATCTATTAAACCTATTTTATAAGTACAGCGATAGGTACGCATAACAGTAAATGTATTGCAAGTATGGTTTCTTTTAAAGAATACATTCTGAGGCAGTTTTATGGTGCATTTCATCTATTTGAATATGTCTATTATTTTTTTCTTGATGTATTTGGTATGGGCATACATTTATATGATTTTATTCGTTCATTCAATTTATTAAGGTATAGTTATGTGTATTAGGTTGGGTTCACTTTGGAGTATAGCTTTTATTGTTAGTGGTTTTGGTGCCAAAATATAGGGTATTTAAATGTGTAATTAAATACAAGTATTCTGATGAAGTCCACGTTTTATTGGATGAAAGCGCTTAATCGTGTGGAGTGTTGTGCAATAAAGAGCGGATTTTACATTTTGCTTGCTCGTTTCTTCTTGGTAGAGTCCAAAGACGTTAAGCGTTTATTTTATTTTCTTTGGAATCCTAAATGAAAAATCTGTACTGGTTGAGTTTTTAGATGAATCGAGAACAAAAGCTGCTGTCAAAAAAGGGATAATTAGTAGGGCATAATCAGAGGTCGTCAGGAAAGATTGGAAGAGAGGTTAAATAATCACTTCACAAAGAAACAATGGGAGAATATATGTATGGATCCCAAATGCAAAACAAAACTGGAAGGTTTACAAACTTTTGCCTAGAAGTGTTTGCATAGGTATTTTTATACCAGCAGGACACCAATAGAGTAAAATAATCACTTCTTACTGATAAACATCTGAGGGACTCAGATTTCATCGGAACCAATAGAGACTCTAAAAGCATAATTTTATATACAAATTGGCGCCAAAAAATAATAAATAAATAAATCAATGTTATACTTTCTTAAAGGTACAGATCAAAGACTTTTTCCTAAGAAAGAACATTATGCAAAGAATGTATCTAGACAAAGTACTTAAAATCATGTATTGTGCTGAAGCAATAACTAAATATACTTAGATAATTAAAGTGCAAATAGTTTAAAGTGCAAAAGAAGTGCAGAAAAGTTTCAAGTGCAAAATACAAAAAGTGAACTATTAAAGTATTACTTCATAACAGACGTATATAGGTAATACTTGTTTAAAATAATTAATATTATAAATAAGTGAATACTGTCCTTTCAATAAATTCATTTTATGCTATAAGTATAATAATACAAATCTAAAATCCTTGGAGATCTTGGGAAAATGTAAAAAATACTTGTGGAAATTTAAATAAAATAAAATAAATTAAAAATGAACTAGATTTAGAATGGGACATGTTGATAATGGAACATCTGCCTAAAATTATACCCGGTCCAGACTTAAAAAAGGCTTTATACTAATAAAGTCATTCAAACCGGACTCACTTTCTTTATAGGCTAACCATGTTTTCCAGTTACCACCATATGATGTTTGTTCTACCTGGTCTATAATCAAAACCAAGACATGTTTACTGAGAGTTTTTTGTATCTTTTTTCTTTATTTTATAAAGATGCTCATATATTCTTGTCTTTAATTTTCTCTCTGTCTTCCCTATATAATAGGCGGTACAGGAAGAACACAAGGCAAGATATACCACCCTCTGACTATGACAATTCCCAGCAATACTCCTACATTTTGTTTTCATCAAATTATCTAGTGTTACCAAACACTCTTCATTGATATTTTGACAGCCTGTCTTTTCTTTTTTGTCCTAACCTGTGTACTAACTTCCAAAAGTTTTTTTAAATTAAGTGCAGTTTTGTAAACACAAACTATGTTCTTTTCCAAGTTAGCCAGATTATTATCAGGGATATTCAATAGTTCCCAGTGTCGTTTAACTATTTCTTTTACTAAATTACTGTCCTGCAATTTGGGTATTTTTCTTTATCTTTTCTCCTAATACCTGTCCCAACAGTGGTTTGTATTTCTTACCCCAATTGTTTTGAACATATTTAGCCACATTTAAAACCATTCTGAGTAGAATTACACCAGAGCTTTGGTCTGAACACTTGATTTTCCTCACAATAGATGTTAAAGATTTGTTTTCATGCATCCGAACAAAGCTTGAAAAATTATTCTGGATTAAGTTGAGATAGAATAAGCCTCATCTTGGATATGATGGGGCTCATTCTAGACCACAACTATATTCAGTATGAAGGAGAATATTTAACCTGGTCATGCTCGAATGGGAAAATAGGTTTTATTCCCTTGTCAATTTTTCAAACACATTTTATTTGGATGATTTATTTATCATCTGGAAGGGCCCTTCTGAAGATATTAGGACCTTCATTGACTTTATCAATTCAAGTACTAATTTTTTTAAAGTTTACTTTTAAGGCTGACAAATTTGGAATTGCCTATTTAGATACCTTTATAAGCACAACCCCAGATGGTTTTACTTCAAAAATATACAGAAAGTCTACCTTCTCAAATGATTACATTGAATTTGGTAGTTGCCACCCTCAATATGTATTTAGAAATGTATTAAAAGGTCAATTTATCCGTGCAGTGAGGATGAGTTCTTCTAGGGAAACCATGGTAAAAGAAATAGATACTATTTAATGTTTTAAATATGTTCAAGACAATGGGGGTAAGAAATACAAACCACTGTTGGGACAGGTATTAGGAGAAAAGATAAAGAAAAATACCCAAAATTGCAGGACAGTTTGTATTATTATGTTCAGCCCATACACAACTATTGAATATCCCTGATAATAATCTGGCTAACGACAGGCAACAAGAAAGTGTGGTTCTTGTAAGCAGTGTCAAAATATCAATGAAGAGTGTTTGGTAACACTAGATAATTTGATGAAAACAAAATGTAAATTGTCAGGTATATCTTGCCTTGTGTTCTTCCTGTACCACCTATTATATAGGGAAGACAGAGAGAAAATTAAAGACAAGAATATATGAGCATCTTTATAAAATAAAGAAAAAAGATACAAAAACGCCTCAGTAAACATGTCTTGGATAAAAAGACCATACTTTAAATTTTTGATTATAGACCAGGTAGAACAAACATCATATGGTGGTAACTGGAAAACATGGTTAGCCTATAAAGAAAGTGAGTGGCAAATTTATTGTGACGCTACTCTCCTACCAGTTTGAATGACTTTATTAGTATAAAGCCTTTTTAAGTCTGTTTTAGGCAGATGTTCCATTATCAACATGTCCCATTCTAAATCTAGTTCATTTTTAATTTATTTTATTTTATTTAAATTTCCACAAGTATTTTTTACATTTTCCCAAGATCTCCAAGGATTTTAGATTTGTATTATTATACTTATAGCATAAAATGAATTTATTGAAAGGACAGTATTCACTTATTTATAATATTAATTATTTTAAACAAGTATTACCTATATAATAGTTCACTTTTGTATTTTGCACTTGAAACTTTTCTGCACTTAATTATCTAAGTATATTTAGTTATTGCTTCAGCACAATACATGATTTTAAGTACTTTGTCTAGATACATTCTTTGCACAATGTTCTTTCTTAGGAAAAAGTCTTTGATCTGTACGTATAACATTGATTTATTTATTTATTATTTTTTGGCGCCAATTTGTATATAAAATGATGCTTTTAGAGTCTCTATTGGTTCTGATGAAATCTGAGTCCCTCAGATGAACCAGAAGATATTATTTGTGTGGATTTAATCTGTGGAATAAACCTGTGTTTTATCAGTAAGAAGTGATTATTTTACTGGTTGGACCTTTTGTTTTTTGAGTGTTTCTTACATTTTTATACCCGAAGCAAACTCTAAAGAATTTTTCCTTAGGTAGATAGCAAATACTGGAGGTGTAAGGGGAAGAAGCAGGTAGCCAGGAGCATATGTTCTTGGAGTGTAATGAGGAGTTAGCAGAATTTAAAAATTCTCTACAGAGTACTCTGGAATACTGAGCGAGCAAATGAGTGTAATTAAGGAAATTATTTTTTTGAGCTGGGATACAGGACCTAAATTGCCTAAACATAATAAAGCCTTGTTAAGTTCAAGTCTGGTGGATGCCGAAAAACAATTACTAAAAATGGAAATCAAAGTTTAAACCAATCATACTTGAAGTAGTGAATATTGTAATAGAGATAAAAAAATAGGAGGTAGGATCTTTAGAAAAGGGTAGGAGTAAATTACATAGAAAAAAATGGAAACTGTGGGAACAATACATGCAAAAAAATGTTTGGAGGAGGAATGAGGTTTAAGAAAAGAAATGGAATAAATCATGTCATGTTGCTTAGATTATATAATATATGTGATATATAATATTTGTAAATGTGAACTTGTTAATATGGTTTGACTACTTTTATATAAATGTAAGTTTGTCTGTGTCACGAGTGCTAATTCAATAAAGGTGTTTAAAAAAATATATATTTGTATGAGTAAAGGAATAACTGGTTCCAGAAGGAAGCCACAGTATTATGGAGTGAAAGAAATATTTCAGATGACTGGAGAAACGGCAAACTAATGTCATTACACAGTCAAAGGGAAAGTCACAACTGTGGGAAGTAAAAAGGGATCAAACTCTTGCCATGCTGCATAAAGGTTCTGGACACAGCGATTGAAAATGAATACAGAGAGTAGCAGAAAGTAAGATGGGATAACAGCAGTTTGTATTAAAGTCAGGATGCAACACAACTGACAATGTTTGCAGTTAGACAAATAGTTTAGAAGAAGCTAGAGATGAGAAAGAGTCTGGGCATTCCTAGATTTGGAGAAAGAATATGACAAGTTCCCAAGAAAGCTGATTTGGGCAGTCCTGCAATAGTACAAAGTCCCAGAAACACTGATAGAATTAGTACACACTATGTACAGGAATCCAATAACACAGGTACAAGTGGTATTCAGACTCACAGAGGGGCTCCCAGTGGGAGTAGTTGTGCATCAAGGTTTAACTAAGAGCTCACTGCAGTTCATACTGTCGATGCACTACATTAGCAAACAAGTAAAAGGGGGCATAGCAACAAAAATGCTGTATGCAAATAATGTGGCCTTACAGTCAGACTCTGAACAAGAACTTCAGTAAATGATAGGGGAGTAGAATGCAAAACTGAAGGCATACAAGATGGAAGAGTACAGATAAGACCGTTGTAATGGCAACAAATTGGGAAAATCAGATGAAGCTGAGAACTGACATAGAAGGGAACATGTTCAAGAGGTTAACAACTTCAAGTATCTGGGAGAAGTGGCTGAGGAGAAAGGAAGTCTGAATGAGGAGGTCAAACCTAGAATCAGAGGGTCTGCAGCCAACTGGCACAGAGTGCTAGGGGTAGTGTATGACAGAAAAATGACGAAGACGCTGAAAATAAGGTGTACTTAACAGTGATGGAACAAGTACTACTGTATAGTACAGAAACCTGGGCAGTGAAGGCAGAGCAGGTGAGGAAGTACCTGAGGCTGGCAGTGGGCTGCATACTGTAGGCCACACACAGAGATGAGGACATCAGAGCAGAAGCCAGAGTAGCTGTAATTGCAGAGAAGGTCAAGAAGAACAGATTATGGTGGCTTGGGCACAAGTGCAGACAAACTGAAGATAATTCGATGCAGATGATTTGGAACAGTCAAGAAGAAAACAAGAGGAAATGAGGGAGTCCAGCAAATATATGGACGGATAGTATGAGAAAAGATCTGCAGCAGTCAGGCATGACTTCTGAATAAAGTAGGAAAGTAATGAATAAAGAGAAATGGCTTCAGCTGATGCTACACTCGACCTCATGTAAAAAAAAAAAAAAAAGGAAAAAAAAAATTAAGGAGAAAATAGAATTATTGATGATGATGATAACAATAGCAGTAAAAGATGCCCTGGAAGTCATTGGTTTTCTTTTTCTTCAGTTCTGGCATTTTAGCGTTTGGCTTCAAACTCTGTTGCCTGCCATTCCATACTGTAGTCACAGGAAAAATGGTATCTCTTTTAGCAACTGTTAAATGGCAATTTTCTAGATATTTACAGGTAAAGGTTTCTGATTCTGGGTGATTTTGACTTTTCCTAGTTTTAAAAGTTCATCTTTGATATCCTTAGCCCATGGAAATTTCATTGGGGGCCAACAATCTTCTGCTAGATAGAACTTATATGCTGCTCCAAATCAGTCTTGCCTTTTTATATACAAGGTTAATGATCCCAAGTTGCTTACCAGTAAGACATGAAATGGGCAGATACTAAACTTAACTCTTAAGAAGCAGCAAGGGGTTTTGTGTCCAAAACCATGTGCCCTTTCGGTGCCACAGACTATCACTTGTGGGAGTAGAAATACAGGTATCCATATGGCACTTTTGAATCCACATGGAAAAAGTTCAACACTTTGTCCATCAGGAGCTCTGTGTACTCTTATTATTTATTTACTTGTGATCTCTTATCCAGATCATCAATTTTGTAATGTAAATGTTGATGTTCATTTTTCAGAAAATTGTATTTTATCTCTGCCTTCTGAGGTCTAGCATCACAGCTACTAACAGAAAATTCTACATATGGTATCTTATCTTCACAAAATACTACTAGATATTTTATCTTCTCATTTTGTACAGTGCTAGGATTTTTAATGTCTTCAAGAATGTCTTAAACTGACACTCTCACTTTCTGAATATATTTTGCCAAAAACAGTAATGATGTTTTCCTTACCCTGGTTGTTTGGATATATAGAATGTTCCTGTGGGAAGTACCCGGAACTTCTAGAATGGCTCAAATATGTTTCTGACAGAAAATGATTTAACTTTTCCACTGCACAGTAGGAGTACCTTGCACTGAACATTTATTCAATTTAATAAAATCTTTTCACAATTGAAGTAACTGTCAGAATTTAATATTTTCTCTAAGAAGTCAATACTGCTGTACTATAGATGAAGATTTCAGTGTCGGATCTGCTTACATCTTGGCCTCCATTTTGGACCCAAACTTAGCAAGTATTTTGCTCAAGCTTTAGTCATCCTTGTATCACATAAAAAATACATAAATTAACTCTTTCACAGATAGGTACAACAGCTGTACATCCCAACTCTCATTTGAAACAGCCCTTCCTGGAGATGGAAACTCATAGAAAGCAGTTTGAGCAGATTTTAGAAGTGGCCCATCTTAATGTATAATGAGAATGAAAGCAGAAATTGGAGATTAGAAGTTTGGGGCACTTCACCTTCTGGATCAGCTGAAACTGCACAGTTTCCTTTAGTTTAATTTATGCTGCTGCTTAAAGACTTGACGCATATAAAATATAGGTCTTAAGTAAGATGACAATGACTGTGCTTCTAACAAGATAGTGAGAGGTTCAGCCAATCTAATTTCAAGGAAAATCATAAGACATAAAACTATAGAGGTCAGATGATGGAAGGGGTTCAGGGCCAGCAAGTGATGAGCACCTAGACTATACATCTAAAATTATATAAGATGCAAGAGTCAAGGATGGCTAGGACAACTTTTTCCATGATGCAGCAATGGAATGTTATTAGATCCGTGCCTCTAATGTCTTCTGATGCAAAAGGTTTGTGTACAGCTTTTCCTACACATGGGCCTTGCCTGCCTATCAATATCTGCCATCCTAAGGGATACACACAGTTGACAAGATGCACATTGACTAAGAATATCAGATTCTGCAGGACATCACTGCACTGAAACAGTGCAGTTGCAGTAAATCAGACAACAGGGAAAGTGAAGGAATAACGTACCCACTGCAGGGGGTCTTTCTAAAGATAGGTAGCATGGACAGTAACCAATCTATCCATTATATGTTACTTTAAGGAAGCCTTTCCAATATGCAAAACATTTGGTGAGAATCTCAAGAAGTGCCACACCATTAAAAAGAGAGAGAGAGAGAGAGAGAGAGGGGAAGGAGTTTAAGTGTCAGAAGCAAACATCAGGACAAAACTCTGATCCACAAGGCCAATCTACTTCCAGGACTGAAGGCCCAAACTATAGTGGTTACTACATAGATGCAGTGACGTTTAGTTGGCTGCAGTAGAGAAATTAGCCATGAATACATATTTGAAAATCACTGAAGTAGCATCCCCCCAGTGGAATGCCCTTTTACTGTACTGGTCAACGGTTTACTAACTTTTGGAGACAAGAGGTAAAGCATACTGTAAATCCACATAAACACAGTATGCATGATAAAAGTAATGACACACACCAGAAGCATAGAAAATTAACAGGTGATCCATCTGTCTGTGCCTAAGGACTGAACAAATGTAGAACCATAACTAATAACACGCTAAGCAGGATAATGGAGGTTATACTCCTCTCCATTTTCAACCCCAGAAAGATAACAGAAGGTGAATGGATTGCTTGAATGACTGCTCACATCACAACTGTGGGAGAAAAAATTGGAGTCACGTACAGAGAAAAACAGTCCATCTGTAAGTTGTGGTATGGCTCTTTGTACAAAGCAGCATATTAGAGTGAAGCAATGGCCACTAAAAAATCCCATATCCAATAATACAAATTTCTGATCTGCTGTACCAATTTCCTGATGGCAGGAGACCAGCAGCACTATACAATGTTGGTCCTCATGGATCTTTCTGCTGCTTCTGACACAGTACACCATGGCATCCTAATAGTAAAACTTTGATCTTGCTATGGGATTTCTCCATTTCTGGAATGGTTTGTGTCTGGGTTTGGACTCAGTTCTTCATCCACATAAAATCTCGATTGTGGAATCCCATAAGGTTCTGTTCTAGGCCCTTTAATTGTTTACTATATACATGCTTTCTTCAGATCATCTTTGAAAGGAAAGGGGTCTTGTGTACCATAGATGATACCCAGATATCTTTTGCCTTTTCTCAAGAAGACACGGCTTGCATCCTTCCCATGGCTGATAACCTTGAAGCTATATTCATACTTAGCTTACTAATATTTGACTAAAACTGAACACTACCGAGAGTGGTTTTGGCTGCACATTCAGCTTGAAGAGATTATTCCACCATACATTTACTTAACTATATTATATATGGAGGTGATAAAGTGGAATGGTGAGGAATTTTGATATTATTCTTGACTCATGGCTTACACTTTAGGACCAGATGCCATTTCTAGTAAAGCCATCAAGGATTAAACACATAATTCCACAAAATTTTCTCTCAATTGTTGTTCATGCTCTGTACCTGGGACTGCCTAATACTAAACTTGACAATTTTACAGGTAATGCAGAATTTTGCATCTAGTTTACTGGCTGGTACATCTCATTACCAATGTAGAACACCTGTCTTGTGCGGCCTGCAACGCCTCATTATCTGGGACTTAGTATAGATGTCCATTCATGACCTGAGTCCCTGTTAGCTAAATGAGCTGCTCATGCCCTACAGCCCTGTATGGGTTCTATGCTCAGGTTGTAAGGGGCTGCTGGCAGTTCCACTGCTCAACCTTGTGATTTCGGACTTTAGAGCTTTTTATTAATAGGTCACATACCTGAGGAACTCATTACCTTGGTGGCTTTGTTAATGTTCCGCCCATACTAATTTTACACAATCATTAAAACATATTTATTTGATTAAGTATTCAATAGCGTGGAGCGAATTTTAATGGATTTTGTGGCATCTTTTGTTCAGTTTCCTGTAAGATCATCATATTGTTTCCCTAAATTGTAATGGTGCTGTGATAAAAAGTACCTTAATAAACTCGAACTTGAACTTTAAATCATTATTTTATGATGCAAAACGTTTGAATCTTATAAGACTTTGCAAAATTTTGCAAAATTAAAAGTATATAAGAAATTACTACCAGCAGGACTTTTGTTTAGCTAGACTTGAGTTTTCACATGACTGGAAGGAATGCCTTCATTTTTTGAGATATTTACAGAAATATGATAACCATACCAGTGAACTTCAGTTTTATAACAATGCCTATCATTATCAATGACAATTTTTTCCAGCATTATCTAAGGTTTTAGCTGATATTATGTAATGCATTTGATACTGGGAATATGTTATCTTTATAATACCTAATAAAAAAACCCATCCCCAGTGGGTACCTGTCAAATCTTTGAACGCTCAAAATTTCAAACGTTACATGGTCGAGACCACTTACTGCTGTGGTGGTGCTGCGGTAGCGTTGTCGCCTCACAGTTCGACGTTGCCCATTCGATTCTCGGTTAGAGCGTCTTCTGTGTGGCGACATGCGTGAATGGGTGTTCCTTCCGTGAAGGTTGTGTGTTAGACCTGGCAAGCCAGCACATAAAAATCTACTGCCAATCATTAGCGGACCGGAGTTCCGCTGTGGCAATCCCTAACCAGGAAAAGCCAAAAGACACAAACATGGTCAAGACCAAATGTTTGAAATTTTGAGTGCTCGAAAATAGACTTTCAACGGCACTGTATGGTGCAGATAGGGAGAATTTCCCTTTCCTGCACTGAAGTGCGGTCTCGGAGTTGGTATATTTAAATAGGGGGGTGTGGGGGTTGTAGGGGGACTTGCCCCCTGCCTACACTGTTAAAGTGTTTCTTTCTGTGTTTTCTTTTCTTTTTTTTTTTTATGTTCGAACATCCAAATGTCGAACATTTGGTCTCGACCATGTAATGTTCGACATTTTGGATGTTCGAACATTTAACATAGACCCTCCTCAGTGTAGTATATCCTATAGAGACATTTATGGTGTATTTTGTTCTGTCTCCCACCATAGCATTTCACATGGTAGCTCTCACAGATATTTAATTCAGTTGGAAAAATATGGGCAACACATGACAAACAGTGGTTAACATTGCTGATGTAGTACAGCCTATGTAAATTTTCTTTTCTGTATCTACTTTCATCAGTGAGTAGTCAATTCCTCAGCATAGCATAAAAAACTGACTGCAAGCACATGCAAAATAAACCCCAAAAGTTAAAATGATATAAGGCTTGACCCACACTACACTTCCTCCAGGTCTTGTTCCTGAGAGAATGGTGAAGGTGACCTCAAAATGATCTCTCATTTGTCTAGAGCCAAGTGTGACAACAGTCTTGCATTGCAGGGGATATTGCAAATCAGACAACAAATGTTACAGTATATGTGATGGATTTAAATTGGGCCAAGTCTTAGGCTCTCGGTGTCATCTTTTGTACTTTTTGGTGTTCTTGTCTGGTATCACTGGCAAGACCACTTGTCATACCTTTAATGGGGCTTTATCACTGTTGAGATCTGGCAGCAGTGGAAAAGGCCAAAAGCTTCCTCTCTACGGTTTATCTAAGACTGAAGGCCTGGCACCTTGCCAGAGCTGTATATTTGATATAAAACACCTTTAAAGATAACAAAATTTATGAAGAGTACCAAAACGTAAGTGAAATGCAAGACTAGATATAAAGAACTGGGAATCCTGAAGGCATGCTAGTCCCTTAACCCCTGTATAGTAATGGTGCACTAAGAATAAGGAGCTTGAAATTAAGAGAGACAAAACAGATAATGGATATATTACATAAGTAGTCATACATCAGCTAAAGTGACAATATGGCTGGTGTGTGTTTAACTCATTACAGCTGTTTGATGCCTCCAGGAGTTTTTGCAGTTAAATCCCACTGACACCTCTAGGCATCAAACATTGCTTGCTCATATAGGTTCATAGGTAGGTAACCCAAATCACTTGAAGGAAATAAGGCTCTAGTCCTGGGTTCCACCAAGAGGAAAATTTAATACGTTTCCAAGACAATGAATAATAAACGCTTTCCACACTCAATATTATGTTTTCGTTTCTCAAAACTTCTTCAGACAACTGAATACTATCATCATATAATTTGATCATTACATATCATGTTCAATAAAGCAATTAATACATAATCAAGGAAAATATTTAATTAATTAACCCCTTATGTAACAAAACAAAACATGAAAACATAGAAACGTTCTAAAAAAGAGGTACCAAACTCACCACAAACATAATACCCTATTCTACTATAACATTTTAAAAAACAGTTAAAGCTTTTCAATTAAAATTTCAATACTAATTTAATAATGAACCTTTAAAATAATATAATATATTTAAAAACAATTTCATAATACAAAAGAAAATATTTCTAATAAATACACACTTTAACTTGTTATATAGAACATATATATATATATATTATATATCATTTTTTAAAGAATTTTTAAACTTCCATTAATAGTTTCCATTTTGTCCACTAGATGGCATCAATGTATATAACAAGTTAAAGTGTGTATTTATTAGAAATATTTTTTTGTATTATGAAATTGAACATGATATATAATGATCAAATTATATGATGATGTATAAAACTGGTTTGCTGGTGTTTTTTTCACTTGAATCCATTTGTACGTGATTCATAGGTAGGTACTAGGCTATTGGCCCTAGGGCCTATATAAGCCTAGCCAAAAAATGTACCCTGGCTCGCCACCCAAGAAAATTATTTTCCTGTGCCCTTGTCGAGCACAGCCACAGAAGTGATCCCTGGGGTGAGTTTCCCATTTCCCATCCAATCATCAAGATTTTTCTTGAAGAATGCTAATGAGGAGCTCTGTTTGACATAGATACGTAGTCTGTTCCAGAGTATGGGAAGTCTCTGGGACAGGAATCTATCCCTCCAGCATGTTCTGTTTATTGTGGTGACAAGGTTTAGGTCCCTAGAGCGTGTAGCTCAGAGGGATTGGGATTGTTTTAAGTGGAGCATATCCAACAGCTCTGGGTTTGACATAGCTTTGTATGTTAGGCAGAGATCGCCCCCGAGTAGGCGATATGCGATGGAGTAAAGCTGTAGTTATTTGAGACGGTCTGCGTAGGGCACCTGTTTGAGGCTAGTAATCCTCTTTGTGAGGTATTTCTGTGGTCTTTCCAGTTGCTGTAGAAGTCTTGTGAGGTACATACCAAAAGCGGCATTGTACTCTATAATGGGTCTAATGAGTGATGAGTAGAGGGGAACAATGACTTCTTTTTTTCTGGATGAGAATCCTTTTGTGATGAGATGAGCCATGTAGAAGGATTTCCTAACCACTGTGGTGATGTGATCAAAGGACAGACTACTGTCCACCTGTGTCCCAAGGTCTCATCACATTTTCGGCATTAAGTAGACTACCTACCAGCTATGTGGTAGTTCATGGGTACAGAGTTTTTACCAAAGGGGATAACAATACACTTTTTGGCATTGAGCTTCAGGCCATGGCTTTGACACCAGGTATCTGTCTCAGTGAGGCCCTTTTGTAGTTTGTCCACATCATTAGGAGTTTCGATTATGGCTCCTAGTTTGCAGTCATCTGCAAACTTTGTTAACCTGCACTTCAGAGAAGTAGATACCAAACAGGAGATTATCCAGGACTGAACCCTGTGGTACTCCACTTGTCACTGGTCTGAAGTCGGATTTGGAATCCACTACTTTTACAGTGTGGGTTCTGTCCGTGAGCCAGTTGGCAACCCATCTTGTAACATAGGGATTTATACCTAGTTTAGTGAGCTTATCTATAATTCCAGAGTGGAGGATGGTGTTGAAAGCCTTGGTGAGATCTAGATAAGCTGTGTGAACCATTTTACCCTCATCTATGGCTTTGGTGTCTGCTTCAAAGTCTGATGAAGTTTGCCTATGTGGAGTAAACGTAAGCGCTTACAAGATTGATTTTGTGGTCCGAGTGTTTTTCTTCATTTGTATTTATTGTTTTTTACCTTCATTTCAGTTTAGTACTGCTTCAAAGAAGTCAATCAGGTTTAGTAGACATGATCTGCCTTTTACAAATCCAAAGTGGGTAGGGTCCAGAGTTTGGAGATTACCAATGTCTTTGTTTATGAATTCCACGATGATACGTTCCATGGCCTTGCAGACCAGGCTCATTAGGCTAATGGAGTGGTAGTTCCCGGGGTTCATGGCTCCCCCTTTTTGGAGTGGGATAACTGTCACGGTGCACCATTTAGTGGGCACAAAGCCAGAGGTGAGGCTATGATTGAACATGGTACTTAGGTAGGGTGCCAATTCATTCTGTAGTTCATGTAGAACGCAGCCTGGGATATTGTCAGGTCCCATGGATGCTGAGTTCTTGGCTTTGGAGAGTGTGTTTTTTTACCTGTGCAGCCGTGATTATAGGAACTTTGCATTCTTCCGGTATAGAGATGGGCCCTCTAGGGGGTGAGAGGCGGGTAAAGTTAGCACTGAACCTATCTGCTAGGATGTTGGCAATATCAGTTGGTTCTGTATACTTAGTGCTATTGTGCTGTAACTCAGAGCAGATCTGAGTGTTCCCATTGAGATTCTTGACATAGCTATAGAATGCTTTGTGGTTGTCTTTAGTCAGTGGCAATTTTGTTTTCATAACTAGCTTTGGAGGATTTTATGAGAGATCTCAGCTTCTTACTGAGGTTGACCAGGGATTTCCTCCAGTCATGGGATTTTACTCTTTTTTGCAACAGTTTCTTTCTTCTGTTGTAGAGTTTGTTTATGGCAGAGGACCACCAGATTGGCTTCCTTTTTTTGGAAGATAACATCTTGGTACTATTAGGGATAGCACGATACATGCACTCGTGTAAGTGCTTATAAAGTGCATTTGTGTAGGATTCAGCAGTCATACCTCTATTGTCCGTCTGCATGGGTGTCTTGAAGATTGCTACTTCTGTCTTAAGGAGTGTGAAGTTGGCTTTGGAGAAGTTTTTTACAATGGTTTCCCTAAATGGGGGTGGGGGTGAGATGTGGATGTCTAGGCTGATTAGCTTGTGGTCGTATCTGACCAATGAGGAATTGACTTCTGGTGTGGAACACCGGTTTCCCATGTTGGTAATGACCAGGTCTAGGATATTGCTGCCCCTGATGGGGGTGTGAATAAGTTGATCCAAGGCGTTGGAATTTATGAATTCTAGAAAACGTTGAGCAAAAGAGTTGGTACATGAGTAGTTTTCTGAGTTAATGGTGGGGTAGTTGAAATCGCCCATTATTGGGGTGTTGGGTTGTACCCTAATACTTTCCAGTGTATCAAGAAATGAGGAGTGTGAATCCTGGGGCATGGTTGGGGGTCTGTAGCAAGCTACAATTTGGACTGCGGTCATGCCCAGAGTTAGTTGCACTTGGATAATCTCGGATGCATTATGCAGTGCAACTAGCCTGGAGGTGTGGATATACTTAATGAATATGGACATGCCTCAGCCTTTAGTGCTTCATTCTGGGATAGGTGACCTAAACGTGTGGTATGAATTGTAGCCTGGTAATGCAGGGGTGCTCTCTGGAGCTTTGGAGCTTTGAACCAGGTCTCTGTCACTGCAAAGATGTCAATATTCTCCATTTTAAGGAGTGCCCTCGAGTGAGTGCATTTTGAGGTTTAGATTTCTAGCACTGAGTAGCATTACCCTCAGATTTTGCTTGCTTGTATCTGTTAAGGTGGTGAATTTGTCATTTGAACCTTGCCTAAAAAAGGCAATATAGGGGTGGCAAGAGCCTTAGCCAGTATCCAGAATCCTAAGGGCGACAGGTGCAGGCCATCTCTGGCAAAGCATCGTGGTCTGTCGATCATGTCGTCCCAGGCAGACAAGTACTGGATCCAATTGGAATGACACAAGAAGTTTAGCCAATTGTTGAAGTCAATCATTTTGTCCTTGTACTGTGGCATCATTCTGGGTTTTGGCAGGATGCTACTCAGGGTTACGGTCATACCTGCCTGGGATACAAAATCGGAGAGCTCCTCCATGTCTCTTTTCATGTAGTCCAGGGAGGTACATCTCAGATCATTCACACCAACATGGACAATGAGTGTCATATTTGTACTTATTGTGGAGTGACCTGAGTGCGTGCGTTATGTGGCAGATCCTGGCACCTGACAGGCAGCTGACAGTAACTTTCTCCTCGTTTAGTCTAGTGAGTGGAACGTCAGTGTGCCTGACTATAGAGTCACCTATGACTAGAGTGTTGGGTACTTTGGTATGACTTATGGGCTGTGGTTGAGTGGCACACTGAGTTTGTGGGCTATGTGTCATTTGGGTTGTGTTGGGGGTTGGAGTTTGCTTGCGTTTATGCTCTGGATGTCCCTGATGCCTGCGCAGGTTTTTATTGAGAGCCTCCACGACTGTAGGTGTGTGTTTTGTGTGTCTGTGTGTGTGTGTGTGTTTTGGTGGTGTAGGTTTTGAGCGACGATGTGATGAGTGTGGTGTGGTGCAAGTGTTTACCTTCTCCTCTTGACTGTCTAGTCCAGTCTTGGGTGAAGAGAGCTTTGCTTCCAGTCTTGGGTGAAGAGAGCTTTGCTTCCAGTTTGTCTATATAAGTGCATCTCTCACAGGTTGTACTGTTGGGTGGTAGGAGGACAGGGTTGGTTGTGTACATGAGGCAATTGCTGCATTGCCCCAAGATGCCAGGAGAAATCAATGGGAGCTGAGCCTTAAACATGCCGGACAGGTGCTTATTAAGTACTAAAAACTGCTTTCCTCTAGACAAGTGAGGAACGTTGAGTGCTGTAGTGCTTACAATGAGTTCTGAACAGGTGCTGAGTTCAAAGAAACAGATTTGAGTGCTGAAACTAGAAAACTGGCAAGTTATAAGAAAGACAACTAAGCTAGAAGGCTTCCCTCCAACACAGAAGGGCTTGGTGGCTCAGAAGCCTACAAACAGTCTAGACCACTTAACAAGAAAGGCAGGAAACAAGTTTAATTTTTTTTTGTTCTCTTTCCCAGATGCTCTCTTTGTACACAGTAGGAGTGCCTGAAATCAGAATATGATCTCACTGCACTCAGTTGGGTGAGCAAATGAGATGGGCCCAGGAGGAGTATCCAAACACCAATTTACAAGAGGGGCAGGCAGTTTCAAAGCCACTAAGAATAACAACAAAACAGAAACAGAGAGGGTGGGTGGGGAAACTAACTGAACAGAGTCAAAACTTCCACTTCAGTTAATATTCATGCAACACAATTAAATCAATTTAAATACTGTATTATTTGAAAAAGTGCAGATAAAAGGTAATAAAATTATCTTATACGTCCAATTGAATACAGCTAGATCTTAACCGGCCTAAGCTGAGGTTTTTAAGCAAAAAATATTTCAAACTGTACCACTGAAATAGGCAGTGACAGGAAATCAAATGATGTGGCTACCCCCACACCTGCAATTACTAACAGACAATGAAATTCAAACAAGCACTAACTGAAGAACAGAGTCAAAATTTCCACTTCAGTTAATATTCATGCAACACAATTAAATCAATTTAAATACTGTATTATTTGAAAAAAGTGCAGATAAAAGGTACTTAAATTCTCTTATACATCCAGTTGAGTACAGCCAGATCTTAGCCGGCCAAAGCTGATGTTTTTAAGCAGAAAATATTTCAAACTGTACTACTTAAATAGGCAGTGACAGGGAATCAAAGAATGTGGCTGCCCCCACCCCTGCAATTACTAACAGAGAATAAAATTCAAGCAAGCACTAAATGAAGAACTGAGTCAAAACTTCCACTTTAGTTAATATTCATGCAACACAATTTAATCAATTTAAATACTGTATTGTTTGAAAAAAGTGCAGATAAAAGGTACTTAAATTCTCTTATACGTCCAGTTGAATACAGCTAGATCTTAGTCGGCTAAAGCTGAGGTTTTTAAGCAGAAAATATATCAAGCTGTACCACTTAAATACAAAGTGACAGGAAATCAAAGAATGTGGCTACCCCCACACCTGCAAATACTAACAGACTATAAAATTCAAGCAAGCACTAACCGAAGAACAGAGTCAAAACTTCCAATTCAGTTAATATTCATGCAACACAATTAAATCAATTTAAATACTGTATTATTTGAAAAAAGTGCAGATAAAAGGCACTTAAATTCTCTTATAGATGCAGTTGAGTACAGCTAGATCTTAGCCAGCCAAAGCTGAGGTTTTTAAGCAGAAAATATTTCAAACTGTACCACTTAAATAGGCAGTGACAGGAAATCAAAGAATGTGGCTACCCCACACCTGCAATTACTAACAGAGAATAAAATTCAAGCAAGCACTAAATGAAGAACTGAGTCAAAACTTCCAGTCAAAACTTCCACTTTAGTTAATATTCATGCAACACAATTTAATCAATTTAAATACTGTATTGTTTGAAAAAAGTGCAGATAAAAGGTACTTAAATTCTCTTATACGTCCATGAATACAGCTAGATCTTAGCCGGCCAAAGCTGAGGTTTTTAAGCAGAAAATATTTCAAAATGTACCACTTAAATAGGCAGTGACAGGAAATCAATGAATGTGGCTACCCCCACACTTGCAATTTCTAACAGCCAATAAAATTCAAGCAAGCACTAACTGAAGAACAAAGTCAAAACTTCCACTTCAGTTAATATTCATGCAACACAATTAAATCAATTTAAACACTGTATTATTTGAAAAAGTGCAGATAAAAGGTACTGAAATTCTCTTATACGTCCAGTTGAATACAGCTAGATCTTAGCCGGCCAAAGCTGAGGTTTTTAAGCAGAAAATATTTCAAACTGTACCACTTAAATAGAAATTGACAAGAAATCAGAGCATGTGGCTATCCCCACACCTGCAATTACTAACAGACAATAAAATTCAAGCAAGCAGTAACTGAAGAACAGAGTCAAAACTTCCAATTCAGTTAATATTTATGCAACACAATTAAATCAATTTAAATACTGTATTATTTGAAAAAAGTGCAGATAAAAGGTACTTAAATTCTCTTATATGTCCAGTTGAATACAGCTAGATCTTAGCCGGCCAAAGCTGAGGTTTTTAAGCAGAAAATATTTCAAACTGTACCACTTAAATAGGCAGTGACAGGAAATCAAAGAATGTGGCTACCCCCACACCTGCAATTACTAACAGACAATAAAATTCAAGCAAGCACAAACTGAAGAATAGAGTCAAAATGTGCACTTCAGTTAATATTCATGCAACACAATTAAATCAATTTAGATACTGTATTTGAAAAAAGTGCAGATAAAAGGTACTGAAATTCTCTTATACATCCAGTTGAATACAGCTAGATCTTAGCTGGCCAAAGCTGAGGTTTTTAAGCAGAAAATATTTCAAACTGTACTACTTAAATATGCAGCGACAAGAAATCAAAGAATGTGGCTACCCCCCTCACCTGCAATTATTAACAGACAATAAAATTCAAGCAAGCACTAACTGAAGAACAGAGTCAAGACTTCCACTTCAGTTAATATTCATGCAACACAATTCAATCCATTTAAATACTGTATTATTTGAAAAAAGTGCAGCTAAAAGGTACTGAAATTCTCTTATACGTCCAGTTGAATACAGCTAGATCTTAGCCGGCCAAAGCTGAGGCTTTTAAGTAGAAAATATTTCAAACTGTACCACTTAAATAGGCAGTGACAGGAAATCAAAGAATGTGGCTACCCCCACACCTGCAATTACTAACAGACAATAAAATTCAAGCAAGCACTAACTGAAGAACAGTCAAAACTTCCACTTTAGTTAATATTCATGCAACACAATTAAATCAATTTAAATACTGTATTATTTGAAAAAAGTGCAGATAAAAGGTACTTAAATTCTCTTATACGTCCATGAATACAGCTAGATCTTAGCCGGCCAAAGCTGAGGTTTTTAAGCATATATTTGCATTAATTCCAAAACCATGCTCTATACAAAGTATTAAAAGATTTCATCTTAAATCTTATACAATGGCAAACACAACTGTATTCATATGTGGCCACTGTCTAGTGCAGATAAAGATAAATTGTTTGTATAATATTTATATTGTCATAAACTGTATGTTTTTCGAAATATCTCCTCAACCTAGTAGCAGATGTAGAATTGCTTAGCCTTGTATGAAAGCTCTCAGCTAGGTGAGCAAAATACTGCTGACAGTGTGTGTGTAAGGTGAGTGTTTGCTGAGATACTGAAAGTTGTTTACAAAATATTATGAACTTGGTCACTGTTTACTGTGACTTCATAGTAATCACCTAGAACCTAAAGAATACTACCACTATCAAAATAGTTTGAACTGAAGAGTTTGCTATTTACAAGTCTTTCTTAACCTCTATGGCTACAGAGAAATGAACACTTGATCGAAATGTGACAGCATAGTTTGATTACATCAAAAAGCTTAGGAACAGCTGGTCAGAAGTTACAGTGCAAACTTCCACAGCTCAATTGGAGGGAATGAGTTAAAGGGAACTGCCATTAATTTGGATAGTGTATCACGTCACTTCATTACAGAAATTTAACAAAGGTTCTTATTTAATGGACTAGTGTCTAGTATTTGTTTTATTTAATTAATTAATTTATTTATTTAATCCCATTTGTTTATCATGATAGTCCAACTGGCAACAGCCCATTTTTAGCACAGGGCAGGGGAGAAAAGCTAAAAATTATGCATACATAAGAAATATTTATGATAAATTAAATAAAAATAAAAATTAATGTATCCTTGTTGACCATGTTTAGTTCTACTAGACTTGTGGCCTCTTTTCATGGGAAATACGAAGTGGTATTTAGATTATAATATAAAACACACAATCCCAGCAAAGCCTCTAAAGGTCCTCATCACTAGAACCAAAAGCAGGAACAACGTAGAACAACACAAGGATGAGGACCACGCAGCAAAGAAGTTGCTTCTTTATTGAATATAACATTCAGGAAAGATAATAGAAAGATGTGATACTAGGGGTTGTCGCTTCTTCAGATCTTCACACTCACAGAACACTGTCCAATCTGAAAGGCATTTAGATTACTAGGGAAAATTTTGCGACTGCATCCAGGAACTTTTACTCTTTTCAGTAGGTGCCATGTATCTTTTAATTCATCTCAACTACCACCTACTCAAGCTAATGGGGCCTTGTTTTAACATCTCATCTGAAGTACAGTTCAGTGACAGATACCGATTTAAGTGGTGTGAGACTAGAACCCAGAGTCTTCTGTACCAAACAGGAGTGTGCTACCTGTTGCACCTCTGACGCTCATAGCCATATTACATTGGGAAGATTTATAAATACACAGTAATTTATCACTTTACAAAGTAATTAGCAAAGTCAGAAAGTGCAATGTATTTTATACTGGTAGAGTATAAGAATCATGTTTACAACAGCAAGTATGGAGAGTGAAGGGAGATGTAGCATAACAGAATGTAAGGAGGTGAAGGAAGCTACATTATGTAAAGTGAGAAATGACTATAAGGTAGACTATGAAGGTAAAGACAGAGGATTGAAAATATTACATAGTCAGCATTTGTATATGAACATAATTATTAGTTGTAAATGAAAAGAATGATTCTGCAGTGGAATAAAGGGGGTATATTAAATATGAGTATGGGAGGATAGTTGTGAGAAGAATTAGTGAGGGTATAGTGTGTGTCAGGTTAAGGTGATGGTTCTGTACACGAGCAGAGCCAATGTGTGGTTAGGAAGACTTTTATTTAATATTGAAATTGTGAGTGATTAGTTCCATTTCTAAAGTATAGAGTTCTCCATTTTGGAAACACCGTCAGAGTATAGTGTGTCCTCACAATGAATGCAGGATTTGTATATTTGCAGGAAATTGTGTGCTAGAGAGAGACCTTAGTTCTGGATGATGTCTGATATTTTTGGACACTTGCTTGGCTTAAATAGTAAGGTACTGGTGGTCTTTAGCTGCATAAAAGAAAGTTTTGCAATTCCAACCACTGTAAGGCTTTACAGTGCTGAATTCTGTTAGAAAGACTTGCTGAAAAAAAAACAGCTTATTTATTTTAGGTTCATAGGTAGGTACTAAGCTATCAGCCCTTGGGCCTATATAAGCCTAGCCAAAAAGGTTCCCTGGCTTTTGCCACCCAAGAAAAAATATTTTCCTGTATCCCTGTTGAGCAGTGCCACAGAAGGTTTGCTCTGGTTTTTGTTCATAAGATTTCACAATATTAATTAGGATTATTGAGAAGTATAATAAGGTCTCTAGCAGTGTTTGAGCTCTACTTCTGTAAGGTAATGCCTAGATCTACATTTATTTATTTTATTTATTTTTATTTTACATTTGTTGACCAAGATAGTCCAACTGGATACTTGTCCATTTTCAGTGGAGGCCCAAGGAGAAAAGCTCCATACATACATACAGAAAAACTGTTACATTAATCAAGTTAAAGCACTGTTAGAGATACAATACATAGGATAAAAGTCATTCATTCTGACATATATAAATCTGATTTGTTATAGAATAAATATTAGGAAGCAATGTAGGGGTGGCCAAAAGACCTCTTTAGCACATGTTTACATTGCCAGAGTTAGTCAGGATTAAAGCAAGGACATAGCCATTGCCTTTTAAAGTACTGTTTTAGATTTTTTTGAATTGCGTTAGAATGGGTTCTGAAGTAAGCTCAGCAGGAAGTGAGTTCCATATTTTACCAACAAACAGAGATGGCATATAGAGAGAGTCTCCAGATGAGTTGTTACTTTTGAGGGTTTGGACTAGTAACTTGTTGGATGAGCGAAGTGTCTTGAGGTTGCTGTAAGGGGTGATAATTTTTACAAGTATGGGTATGTTTTCAGGTTGGTAGAGAATTTTATGTGCTACTATTAGCTGATTGTACTGAAGTCAGATAGGCAATTCTAGCCACTCTAGATTCTTTTGGTGCAGACAGTTGTTGTTGGTCTTTTCGGTTCAGACAGTGGTGTGTTCTATATGCTGCTCCAGTGGCAAATCTATCAATATGATTAAAGCAGCTAGACAGTTTATTAAGGTCAGACTTACTCAGGTTCATGAAGACAGGGGATGCCTAAAGGACGGTAGGAAAGTAGATGTGTAAGAGCAATTACCGTCCTAGCTAGTGGAGTGAGGAAAGGTTTGATCTAGTACAGTGATCCAAGTTTTTTATTAACTTGTTTGATTAATATGCATATACAACTTGAGGTTGTTATCAACTGTTACACCTAAGAGTTTGGTACAGGGATCTGGGACAATGACAGTGCCATTGTTAGATTTTATAGTAAAGGTAGGAGTGGGGGGCTTTACGAGTGGGGGAGAAAAGCAGTTGCTTCATTTTGTTAGGATTTAATAGGAGACGTCAATTAGAGACAATTTTCGACAGTATTAAAACATTTTGGGATACAGTCTGCAGACTTAAAGGGGAGGAGGCAGAGCAAATCAAAGTGGAGTCATCTGCATATTGAATGCAGGTGACTGTTGGGCTGACTGTGTACAGGTCATTAAGACAGAAAATAATAGGGGTCCTAATACACAGCCCTGAGGGACCCCAAGGGTGATAGGTAGAAGGGAAAATAGTTTGTTCTGCCATAGTACACCCTGTTGTCTACCACTCAGGATTTGAACCACTGGATAGCCTGGACATATAGGGGAATAGTTTTAAATGTGTGTATGAGTAGTTGGTGGCTGACCTTGTCGAAGGCTTTGGAGAGCTCAAGAAAGAGGGCAGAAGAAAGCTTACTGTTGTTTCGGTTTTGATTAATAACATTGGAGAAGGAGAGGACAGCCATGGTTGTACTGTGGAATGGTCTGAAACCATGCTGTGAGTTAGCCATGAGACTGAGCTGAATGAGATGGCTCAGGAGTTGTTTACGGATGCACTTCTCCATAATTTTAGCCAGGGGAGACAAAATAGCTATAGGGCTGTAATTTGACAGTTGAATGGAACGGCCTCCTTTGTGGAATGGAATAACATGGGATATCTTCCAGATGGAGGAGATAGTGGCTTCTGATATAGTTCTATTGATCAGGATAGAGATCGGGTATGCTATGGCATCTGCAGCTTTTTGTAGATACTCAGGTGAGAAGAGATTCGCTGCAAGGATGGTAAATTTTAGTTTTTAGATTAGGGCATGGATAAGTGATGTGGAAACTGACTGAAAGTTAAAGGGGAGTTGAGAACTAGGTGCGGCGGCATTAGGACTTGGGCAAAAGTGTCAATTCTTTTTTTGGATATGTCCAAAGCATTTGACACAGTCTCACACCAAATCCTGCTAAACAAACTAAACCAATATCATCTATCAAATTCCACCCTTACCTGGTTCCAAAGCTACTTAACTGACAGGTACCAAGCTGTGAAATAGGAAAATTCTCTCTCTCCTCAGCTGCCCATAACTATAGGAGTCCCACAGGGTTCTATCTTATGACCACTAGTATTCACAGTCTTCCCAAATGACCTCCATACCTCCACACAGCATGCATCTATAATTCAGTATGCAGATGACACTACCTTAATCTGTGCTGCACAAAACATTCCCACCCTCCTGCAAACAACTCAACTAGCATTCTCTGACGTTGAAAACTACCTTACCAAAGCCAAACTTATCCTCAATCCAAAGAAAACTCAGCTTATGATTATAACCAGTTCTAAAAAAAACACTAACAGTCAATTCACTATCTACTCCACAAATGCTACTCCAATTGCTCCAGTGGCACAGGCTAAGCTATTGGGAATAACCATAGACTCCCAACTAAAATTTGATAGTCATCTCAACTTAACTATTAAAAATGTACATGCCAAATTGGGGTCACTCTACCGTATCAAACCATTTCTTACCAACAACCAAGATCAGCCATTGCTTGCTCACAACTTCTATCCACCCTACTCTATGCATCTCCCATTCTGACTAATCTCAACAAAACTGAACTAAGCAAAATGGAAGCCTGCTATAACAGAATTGCCGCTTTGCTGCAAATTGCTCATATAGAACTCATCACTGTACTGCTTTGAGACAGCTCCACTGGCTTGAACTGCCCAACCTCCTAACCTACAATCAGCTCTGCCTCTGTCATTCTATCTATTACCTCCCCAGTAAGTGTCCTGCCCTCAAAAACCTAGTGCATCACTCAGCCAAAAGGCCTCTTAGATCATCAAGCAAACTACTACTAGAAGTCACCAACAGCTACAATAGCTTTGGAGATGCACTATGTAGTAGTTCACTGGCTAAAAAATGGAACTCTGTCCCTACTAGCATTCAAAACACATCATCCAAAGCCTCCTTTAAAGATCTCATCAGGCAACATCTCAAGCAAAGTTGGCAGTGCCATGACTGCTCCCCAGTGAAAGCAGATAACATATACATACTAAATCTAGAGCAATTGATAATAGTTTTCAATCTTACTCACAAACACTGGCTAATCAACAATGTATGTACTGCACCTGTATACTATGTATGTACTCTACCTATGTTCCAAATTTCAGTTGTACACCACAAATCTACTAATTACCTTTATTTTTAAAATTAATATTTTTTTGTTTGTTCTCTCCACTGTAACTGTTTATGTGCCGCATACCACTGTAAGAACATGTCTCTTGTAATTTGTGTGTATACTGATCATGTCTAAATAACTAAATGTGTCTAATTTTTCTTTGTGGAGCTTTTCTCCCCGGGCCTCTGCTGTAAAAGGGCCTTTTCGGCTCAGTCAGACACCCCCGGTTAACAAATGTAAAATAAATAAAATAAAATAAACTGGGAGACAGTTGATTAGGTAGTGAATGGATAGTTTCTATAAAGAAACTATTAAAGGAATTGGCAATGTCCTCTGAAGGTTTTTGGATGGTAGCCGAAGGGATAGGAGTTGTGCATTGCCCTAGGTGAATAAGTTTATTTATGCCTGCCCCAAACTTTTGCGGATTGTTTTGATGCTTTTGTTGTACATGGCAGTAAAAGTTTTTTTTTTATCTAGGGTGGTAGATGTTTTTAGTGTTGTTCCTTAGTTGTCTAAATCTAAGTTGATCTAAGTGGGATTTTGTGGTACACCAAGTGGTCCAGGCTTTGTTTCTAAGTAAGATCATTTGTCTGGTTTCTTTTGAAAGCCATGGAGCGACTTTTGCTTTAGTTCTTATAGAACGTGCAGGTGCATGGGTATCAAGGATGGCTAGGAATTTGGTGTTGAAATATAATACAGCTTCTTCAAGTGGTAGATGTTTTAGGACTGCCCAATTACATGCTTGGAGTTCATTTTGGAAATTAGTGGGGTTAAAGTTTTTGTTGTTTCTAATTGTTTTGTAAGTAGGTTGGTGGGGGATGTCAGTCTTATGCCTGATTAGGTAAGAAAACGGTCACTTATGTCTTCAGGTCGGGTACCGGCTCTATACATGTGGGGATGGCTATTAATGAGTATCCAATCTAGGATATTATCTTTGTTGTTAGGTTTACTGACCCTAGTAGAGGAGGATATGATTTGAGTAAATCAGTATAGATTTACATGGATGGTCGGAGATTCTGAGGAACAAATATTCCAGTCGATGTTGAAGTCTCCTAGAACAATGAGGTCTTGAGGGTAGTTACTAGACAGCTAAGAGAAGATATCTTCTAGGGTGTTTGCGTTATTACCTGGGGGAATGTAGACACTGGCTATGTTAATACTTTTAAAGAACAAACTGGTAAAATAACAAAAAAAACAAGCAGGCTGTAAGTACTCCAAACCATACTATTTAATGCGAGCGCTTTCGTCAGAGACAATGTTCCAACTTCATCAGAGAAAGGAAAATACAGCAATTAACCACTTTATATACTTACAAGTGGATGCAATTAAACCAATCACAAATTAATCATCAGTAAATTATTCACTAATTCATGTAGGGGTATAAAAACAACCTAAGTCAGATATGGCAACAGTAAACAATTCAACTAATAAAAGATATCTTCTCCATTTACAATGTGTATAATTAAAAACATATACAAAACATATCAGAAACCTATACATAAATACATGCATATAATAAAAATATATGTTAAAAGTTAACAATGTATAATAACCTTTCAGCTAAAATACTAGGGGAACTACACACATAGTTGATACAAGTGTGAGCAATTATAAAGTTAAAATTAAAAATTTAATGATTCTTGCTTGATTATGACTACATTTAAAAATGCAACTTATGTACATGAATATATATATGTATGTGTGAATAAGAGACCAAAAAACATGGTCCAGTAGACAAGTATGTATAAATGCAACCTTAAGGTAAATATGACACTGACTGCAGGTAGGCAAACAAAGGCCAATGTGACACTTACTATAGAAAGGCATACAAAATATACTTAAACACTTAGAAAAACTGAAGTGCTGGTGCACAAGCTATAGGCACTACCTAGCAAGTGCTTTAAGCTTTAAAAGGCATTTGATTGATGCATATTCATTAAGGCCACAGGGTATGTGGGCCAATGTGCGAACTTGCCACATAGGTTCACATTCCTCAAGTTTAAGTTCCCATGGACCTCCTCGTATATTATGTTCTAACTGTTGTATTACTGCAAACACGAACTTGTGAGTGGGGTAATCTAAAATGTGTTTTGCCAATGCATTTGTAGTAATCTGTTTGTGTATGATGTACTGGTGTTCGTATGTCCTTTGTTTTATGTTTATCTTGGTTTTGCCAATGTAGTATGATGCGCACCCCTCGCACAAGGCTACATAGACTACCCCTTTGGTGTCACAGTTAAATTTGCCTTCTATATTGTATATTCTGTCCCTAATACAAAGTTTGTTGCCCATTTTAATAAATTTACACTGAGGGCAACTACCACATTTTGCCCCTCCCCCTCACAAAATCACGGTCTAAAGGAGCCTCCCCCCTGCAGCCATTCCAATGTCCCATTCCTTGGTTATTTCGCCCCATTTACCATAAATACTGTAATGTGCATACTGCTTTACTTCTGCGATGATTTGGATTTCATTTGAAAGTTTTATTTTGCATTTTACAGCACAGACCCTAACGGATATCTGCTAAACAAAGCAATGCAGTCTGACAATGAAAATAGACTTAGCATTAAAACTTCTCTGCCCTTGAAACTCACATTCATTGAAACAGCATTGAAACCCAATATTCAAAGAAAATACATTTTGCCAGTGGCAGATAAAGATTAACTTTGGGCTGTTTTCAAATCATAGACCCCTTGAACACGAAACATACACATGCTCTTTGATGCGCCTTCCTGATTCCTTGTTCAATACAGTACAGTTGTTAGAGGGCATTTTAAATGTATTGTTTTGAACATTTTTCCAGTAAACAATGAAACACAATGCATGCACCAGTAATGACAAAACTGCCCAATTCAGAACATTTCCATCATAAAAGTCTACTCAAACTTACATTTCCATCATAAAAGTCTACTCAAACTTACATTCCCATCATAAAAGTCTACTCAGACTTCTACAGTCCACCAGTATCAGTAAATATGCATAATCTCTGAAGATAAAAGTCATCTGAATTCCACATTAAAGAAATATGTAACTAATGAAGAAGTTGCTGCTAGCAAACAACTTTATATGTCATTGTTTCATCTACACATAAAGTGGTTGTTGCCTTTGAGGAATAAATTGCCCATGTTGCATTAAAAAAATGATAAGCTAGTAATATTGCAGTAGGGAATGGATGGCAAACTGACAGGTTCATAGTTACTAGGTATCTTCGCCAAAAATAACTGCAGCATCCACCCCATTTACAACACAGTACAGTATCAGCAATGCATCTACCTACTGTGGGAGTAGAACCCACAGCCTTCTACATCAAAAGCAAGTACACTACCTGTTGTGCTATTAACAATGCAAGTAGACTCCGCATAAGCAGTACTAAACTTTTGTTCCCCTGCAGCTCTCAGCTCCTTGTAAAATCTACTCAACACTCAGATGCATCTCTGAATGCGGCAGCACAAGAAATCTGGAAAAAGCCAAAATTTATGGGGGGGGGGCAAAAGCCCAAAAACCAGGGACACATTTTAAACATTGCTTGTATAATGTTGGAAAGTTGCTACAATAAAATGCTGTGTTACCACCATACATTTCACTGCCAAGTCTTGAACCCAGGGGAACCCTGTGCAAAACAGTCAGAGCAACATACCACTATGCCATATCAGCTGTTTTGTGAAAGAGAGGAAGACTGAAACTTAAATGACTACCATTTAGTGAATTCAGTTCTCACCATAGCTGTCAACCTCTTAGCACAAAACACATGAACAAAGCCAATAATGGGGTAATACAGCCCCCAAACATATTCAGTGAATTCAGTTCTCACCATAGCTCTCAACCTTAGCACAAAAAACCTGGAAAAAGACAATAATGGGGGAATACAGTCCCAAAAATAAGGACAAATTTCAAATATCCATGTTATAAACTTAGAAAATTGCTAGAATAAAAAGTCGTACTTTCTGAAGAATATGAAGTCTGAAATTCAAATGCCTGTTATTTTTATTTAACATCTGTTAACCAGGAAAGTCTGACTTGGAACAAAAGCCAATTTTCAGCAGAGCAGGGAGAAACACTCCAGACACATGTGTTTGTAAGATGGGAAGACATGCAGACTCCATACAAAAAGCACTCCAGCCAAGAATCAAACCAGAGAACCTGTGGCTGTCAGGCAACAATGCTGTCAGTGCACCACTGCACTACTGACTGTGCTAGCAACAACAAACATACAGAAACCACAGATTTTATGAGAAACAGAACAAATATGATGCAAAAATCTGCAAATTTTTTACAGATGGTGGTGGGTAGGGAATTCAGGCCCTTACTACCTGCACCCAAGGTACAGGGTTCAAGCCCGAGTATTCTCCACCCACCAACATGTGTTCTCTCTAGTCACCAGTATGTAGCAACTGGGGTATTTTAAGCACACACACACACACACACACACACACACACACACACACACACACACACACACACACACACACACACAAAATTCTGTTTGTCCTCCATAGCAGCCCGCGAGACGTCATGGGAGTAGGCTTGAGCCTCCAGCCTGCAGGCGATGCAGTCTGGTCTGTGCGGTCATCACCACACAGACTTCTGGGCTGGCAGGGCAGAGATCCCTGTCTTCCCTATCAGGACTGCCTAACTCAGCAGTCTGAGTACCAAGCATGCATGCGTGCTTGGAGTTCTGAGTACCAGGAACTCCAAAGCACGCATGAGTGGAGTTCTGGGAATCTTGAATTTCTTTGAATTTCTTTTCTGTTTTCTTTCTACAGGTGGAGGGACTGTTTTTAATTTTTATGCTTTTCTTTTTATTTTTCTCCAGGTGGGGGGGCTGCAGTTCTGCAGTCCTATAGAAGAGCCACCCCTGGCTTTGAAGTGTACATATGCTGATTTTATTAGCTTGACCAGGGCAAGTAGTTGAGGTGTTTTGCTTGTATTTCTGCAGTACTACTTTCAACTGTACTTTTTGAAATTTCTATATTTGCAACATCAATGTTCTTGAAACTGCATAGAAACTTGTCAGAGAAACAATTCAAAGCCTGAGCTATATCTCAAAGTCAAGACTTGTTAAAAAAAAAAGCCAGGACAGACTAGTTTTTGCAATGTATTTTATTCTTCAGAAACAGGAGGCTGACAAAATATTTCTACTGAAAGAAACATTTAAGTCTTTCTGCAAACCAAAGAAAAATCTATTAAATGTGAAGACATGCACTTTTCACTACAAATCAAGGGATTTGGGGGGGAGGGACAACTACTACTTATGTGTGAAAATAAACAACAGTGTAAGACTGAGTTTAACTTTTGTGACTCTGGTAAGAGTCAAAACTGTCTATAAAATCAAAACTGTCCAAGTCAGTGGCAGAATACTAAGAGAAACTGACTTGACAGTGTTAAATGCACACAGACCAAGGAGACTTGGAGCATTCCACTGAAAATCAAGACTGAAAATCTGGAAATGTGCACAATAATAGCTGTATAAAGACGAGTGTAAAAAGCAGCTAAAGCAAATACAAGAAATAATACCAAAAAAAAAAAAATACTGATGAGCTCATGGTATCAAAGATTGGGCCTGGTAATAAACAAATGGGCAGGTATCACAGCAACTGCTAGCAATGTAGTTGAAGGTTATCAGAGATTCCACTCCAGAGCTTGTATGCTATGAGAATGTCAATCATTTCACAGAGATGTGTAAAAGTGTATATTTCTACAGTAAGATTTGCATGCATTAATGGGAAGGGAAAAAAGCTGAATAGTTCATGGGCACCATTAAGCTGTATACTATGATTGCCGTAGAGATTATAAGCAGCACACAATATAAGTTCAGGTTAAAATGCTAAGGATCAGATGCACAAGTGTCGTATTTAAGTTAGACACTGGTGCAGAATGCAATATCCTGCCTAAAACTACATTTATGTCAAAGAATCGACCTTTTTTTTTAAAGATGAATCAGCCTTGGAAGCTTTGTTATATGGATAAGAACATTAACACATAAGCAGGTAAAATGTTTTGTCCCTTTAGTCTTATACACTTATCAACCAGAGGGGAAGTTGTGGAGAGCAATTAACAAAGAGCAAAAGGACTTTATCTGGGAGGGGAAGATGGCAAGAGTCAAGTGGGATAAAAGTACAGTTTTGTACCTACCATAAATGTAGATGTTCGAAGATCCACATTGCTGCAGTCCTTACACTTGGGTAGTCCGCTGTCCTCGGTCGGCCCGAATATCAAAGTATTAGGCTGGCGTCGGTCATGGCGCTTAAGACTGACATCAGGACCCAGGTACAAAATGCGCATGACCGATGTCACATCCTCAGTCTTTTCTTGCCCCAGATGTCAGAAGACCCTAAACAGAAAGGTCAAAACCAAAAGACAGCAAAAAACAACCAACCACCCTTGTACTAACCATATGTACAATATATACAATATTCACAATATGTACAACCCACACCACACACGCCTTCTAACTACACAGAGGAGGGAGGAGGATTGACTGCAGCAATGTGGATCTTCGAACATCTACATTTATGGTAGGTACAAAACTGTACTATGTTCTTCATCTCACATTGCTGCAGTCCTTACACTTGGGTAGAATCCCAAAGCAGAGATAAGGGAGGATGGCAAAAAATGCCCTGTAAAATTGCAGTGGCAAAACCAGCCCTCGATTTAGAGTAAAGTGGAAGGTGATAATGCTTAGAGAAAGTATGCACTGAACTCCAAGTAGCTGCCTCCAAAATATCTGCTGTAGAAGTGGCAGTAGCCCTAGTGGAATGAGGCCTAATCCCAGCTGGAATCTCCTTACCATGATGGGAATAACAGAAAGCAATACAAAACCCAATCCACTTAGAAATAGTTTGTTTTGACACAGGCTTGCCCTGAGAACCCAAAGCAAAAGAAACAAATAACTGCTGAGACTGCCTGAACCCTTTAGTTCTGCTCAAATACTGCCTGTGTATATCCAAAGTGTGCAAAATCTTTTCCCTTTATTTTGGGGTTTGCATAAAAAGTAGGCAAATGAATAGTTTGGTTTAAAGCCACACTAGAAACCACTTTAGGCATAAAGGAAGGATTAGTACGCAAAGATACCCTATCCTTATGGAAAATTAAGAAAGGCTCAACTGCCATAAGGGCCTGTAATTCAGAAACCCTTCAGAGGTAATGGCTAACAAAAAAAGCAGTCTTCCATGATAAATATTTCAATTCAGCAGTAGCTGCAGGCTCAAAAGGTTGTAGAGTGAGTTTCTCCAACACAAAATTGAGATCCCAAGCAGGAGTAGGAGCTCTCCGTGGGGGCCTTATATTCTTTGCCCCTCTAAGGAATTGCTTAAACAAAGGATGAGAAAACAATGGTGGGTCACAGTCATAGTGAGCAGAAATTGCTGCAGCATGAACCTTAATAGAAGAGAAGGACAAACCTTTGTCCAGTAACTCAGTAAGATATTGAAGAACCACACTTAAATTAGGCTTAGAAACATCAAATGCCTTTGCTGCACTCCAAAATAAAAATCTCTTCCATTTATCTGCGTACACTTTCCTTGTACTAGGCCTCCTGGCCTCCAAAATAACATTCAAAACTTGCTGTGGAAGCTGAGACCCTCCAGGGTTTAAAACAGAATATGCCAGGCTGTCAGGTGAAGAGAGTGAAGTTTGACATTGAGTAAATGACTGTTCTCCTGAGACAGCAGGTGGGCCATGGAGCTCCCGCACCAGACTTCTCAGTAGTGGGTACCAGTGCTGTCGAGGCCAATCTGGAGCTATTAAAATCATCTTTGGCTTGTCCTGTCTGACCTTCAGAAGTACCTTTGGGAGGAGAGGCAGAGGTGGAAAATTGAATGAAAGAGCATCCACTTTCCAAGCTGTGGGATGAAACCTTTTGTGCAAAACTTTGGCAGCTGGTAGTTTAGTGGAGAAGCGAACAGATCTATGTCTGGAGTTCCCCATGACACTGTCAATTTCTGAAATACATGAGGATCCAATTTCCACTTGTGGGGATCCATAATTTGTCTGCTCAACACATCTGCTAAGGAGTTCTGTGTCGGCAGAAACCTTGCCTGAAGATTTATCTGTAAACTGAACAAAATCATTGCTTGTCTGCATAGAGGATAAGAATGTGTGCTTGTTGATGTACCACATGACAGTTGTGTTGTCTGTTAGAATCAACACCTGCCGACTGCTAACATCTCCTTCAAGTTGATATGTAGATGTAGAAGTCTGGCAGGCCACATGTCTTGTATCCACTTTCCATTTGCTTTGTCTGAGGCATCTGTCGTTAGAATCTGACTCGCCTCTGGCCGGGTCACAGAGAGTCCCTTGTTTAGGTGACATTCCTGAGCCCACCACAAAAATTCCTTTTGAATGCAAGGTATTATCCGAATGACAGTGTCCAAATCTTGGCAGTGCTGTGTCCATACATTTTGAGATACCATTGTAGCTTCCTCATATGCAGTTTGGCATTGGGAAGCACCAGAGCAGTCAGCCTGGACTGATGAGACAATTGATGGAAGTGATCTTTGCCCAGCAGAGGTAAAAACATTTTGAACTTGGGAATGTCCAGATAAGTGTTGAGGATAGATAAATCCAAAATTGGTCTCCACGTGTTCCCCTTCTTTGGTACTAGGAACAGGCGAGAATAAAAACTTCTGGCAGAGGGACCGGTTGTATGGCCCCTATCTGGAGCAGCTGAGAAATTTGTTTGTGAGCCTCTAGTCTTTGCTGAGGAGGAACGTCCGGCATGCCTTTGAAAGGAGGCAAGGTATGGAAATAAAACCTGTAACCTTGGTGTATGATATCCAATACCCATCTGTCTTGGGTAATCAAACTCCAATTTTCCTTGAAGAGTGCCAACCTTCCTCCCAAAGGTGCTGCCAGGCAAGAAGGATCTGGTGCCCTCACCTGAAGATTGTGCAGGAGAACTCCTGTTCTAGGTCTGAAGGAGCTCTGAGCTCTGCCCTACCACGTCTAGATCTACCCCTAGACTGTGAATCATAAGAAGGAGCAGGCCAATTCCTACTAAACTTCGGAGGCTGGACTTGCAAAAAATCTTTAACAGTCTGCATAGACTTAGCCTTGTCTTCCATTTTCTTCAAGACTGACTCCACAGGTGAACCAAACAACACATCAGACTGTAAAGGAGCATCCAAAATCCTAGTCTTAACATGTTCAGACAAATTCTGATCCCTCAGCCAGAGTGGCAGCCACCAGGCCTGTATAGCATCAAAACCACATTGTAAAGAATGCTTACTCACCTGTTCAGAGACATGTACCAAATCTTGTAGTTCCTTACACTCAATGCCTTCTGCCAGAGCATCAACCTTAGATTTCAGTTGAGAAAGAAGATAGTTTTGATATTTCAACATGTGAAACTGGCAATTCAAAGCCCTCATAGCTAAGGTGGAAGAAGTATAGACTTTCTTTCCCCATCTATCCAAAGGTCTGGCCTCTTTATCTGGAGGAACCGGATTTTTTACAACAGAAGCCTTGACACCCTTAGGTCCCTGACTAACAGTTTCTGGGGACTCATAAAGATATTTATGAGCCTCAGGCACCCTATAATACCTATCCGGTTTAACAGGAGCAGGAGGCAAAGAATCAGGATTAAGTGAAGCCACCGCAAACACATCTTCCACAACATCCAGAACAGGACTTAAAATGTTCCCTCATGGAATGAAGAGTCTCTGAAAAGAAAAATCCTCTGGAGGAGAAGCAGAAGGAGTGGAATCATCTGCATCAGAATCAGAATAAGGATGCAAGTCTTCAGCCGAAGACTCTGAAACATCTGAAGCCTGCTCTAAACTCCCAACTCTGGTTCCACCCTAGGCCTCTTATCTGGAACCTCTAATCAAAGTAATTAAGGGCACAGATCCTGAAGAGAAGTAACCCAAAAACAGGAGTAAAACCAAGCCTGCTCTGCTGGCCTGCCTAGAACAGAAAGGAGAGAGAGGACCACCTAACCACCCTAGGAGGGGAGTACAGTAAACCCTGAAGCCCCTTCAGCCTGACCTGCCTCCTGAGAGGCCACATCCTGCAATAACAAAGTCTCCCCTGGGACTCCAGAGAAGCCTCGGTCCACCCACGGTTCCACGCCTCTACAGAACCGGGGTCCGGGCACGGACGACTCTTCCAGCCTGGGCTTAGCTGCCTTGTCCTTTCTCTTGAGAAGTGGGCGTCAGAGCATCCGACGGCATCTTATAATAAAGACCAACCTGGCACAATCTAACCTTTAGTTATAGCTTGAATTTGAACCTACTAAAAAGACACCCAACACAACGTCGTGCTCAGGCCCCAAACAAGGAATACACAAAGTATGATAATCTCTATCTGTTTCCCACAAGAAATACAGTTATTCACTTTTTCTGACATCCGGTAAACCACTGAGGCAAGAAAAACTAAAAACTTTGACTCGGTGAACTGAATCCGAAAAAAATTTCAGAGCGCGAGCGGCACTTGCAATGCTGCTTCTGCATCGGACCGACTGAGGATGTGATTTGTACCCTGACGTCCTGATGTCAGTCTTAAGCGCCATGACCGACGCCAGCCGGACTATCCAAGTGTAAGGACTGCAGCAATGTGAGATGAAGAACATCCAATACTTCCAGTAGAACAGAGAGGATTGGGATTACTCAATCTGAATGGGGTATTTTAGAGTTACACAGTTAAGGTTCCTATACAGAGCACAAGCAGTAAACTATCATTCAAAATGGAAAGGGATGATGTTGAAATGGGAGGGGGGGACTCAAGAAACCAGAAGAGACTGGCATTGTGGATGCAGGCCTTTAAGGAGAACAATAATCATACAGAATATTATATCCATAAAGTAGTGGAAAGTATTCCAAGAACTAAGCCAACATGGGAAGGGAGAAAGGACAGCCTGCTGAGAGGGATGACTGCAATTAGGGATATAGACAACAGGCAAGGAGAGAATGGAATTTTTTGGAGAAAACTGGCAAAGGAACCAAGGTATCAGGAGCAAATAAGTAGAGAAGGAAATGTAATAGAATAGGAGGAGGCCAGGAATTTATTCGGACTGTAGGTTTGAGATTACTTCCCTATCAAGGATAGATAGGACTATAGGCAAGAAGAAAGAAATGGGGGGGGGGCTCCTAAACAAAAGACCAGCACTGTTAGAGGTTTTAGTAGAATCTAGAACAGAAGCTGCCATTAAAAAAAGGAACATTTAGTATAGCATATAAAATATTGCATGATAACTATAAGAATCAATCACAGCAGGTTAGAAAGGATTCAGAAGACAGATTGGACAAATAATTTGCAAAGAAACAATGGGAGGATATATGTACTTCTCCCAAATATGCAAAAAAATCTAGAAGATTTAGTATTTTTGCTTGAAAATGTTTACACAGATATGTTTAAACCCAAAGTAGATTCTAGAGAACAAATGTAGGATGTGTGACAGTGAAGAAAGAAGTACTTGGGAACATATTTTCTCGGAGTGAGGTGGGTTGGCAGACTTTAAGAACTCCCTGTGGGATGCACTGTCGCAGATGCTAGGTGGGCGGATTGGTGTGATGAGGGAGATGATTTTTCTGAGCTGTGATAGAGAGAATTGGAATTGCCTAGAAATGGTAAGGCCTTGCTGTGTCTAATTATGATAGCTGTCAAAAAAGCAATTACTAGAAAATGGAAATCAGCATCTAAACTAACAATATTAGAAGTACTGAAATATAGTAACATTGATAAAACAACTGGAACTGAGATCTTTAGAAAAGGGTAGGAGCAAACTACATAAGAAAACATTTGCAATTGTGGGAACAATATATATAGGAGAGGAATGAGGTTTAAAAGAAGGCAAGACTTAAATGAGCTATGTAATATTGACTGAAAATGACTGGGTAGATTATAAGTGGTGCATAATGTTTGCAACTGGGCGTGTGTCAGAATGGTTTGTGATGTAAAATGCTTACAACTAGGATTGTGTTAGTGTGGTTTGTTTTCGTTTATATAAAATGTATGATTGCTTATATCGCAAGTGATGGATTATTAAAGATCTTTCTTGTTAAAAAAAAACATGGGGGCAGGAACTGAATGTATGTAATGTTGCTTAGGTTATATGATATATAGCAATATATGTGAAGTATAACATTTGTTAATATAGTTTGATTACTTTTGTATAAATGTAAATTTGCCCATGTCACACATGATAATTCAATAAAGATGTTTTTAAACTATTTGTTGTTATCATCCCAATATGGGCAGGCAGAGCACTTTGAGCCATGTGGATTGGTTTAGGGATAGGCTGGGACACATCCCAAAATGAACAAGAAGGGCCATAAGGGAGGGGGAATTATGGTAGAGTACTTGGGGACGTCTCTGCACACCATATCAAACACAGTTGCTCGATGCAATGATTTTTTCATAGTTCTTGCAAATCCCTCACTGAAAGGGGCAAACCTAGTGACAAATAAATGTCTTCATTGGCTTCACTCCTGTTCCTAATTAGGATTTTACCACTCTACTCTCTCATTCTTCGTTTTGTGAATCCTTATGATATTTAATACTATACCTTCCTTGATATTAACACATAGATAATGTCCGTAGATGAGCTCTGGAAATCATCCTCAGTATGTACTCCTTAGGTTCTCAAAAACTCCACATTGAGTAGACCCATAAGACAAGATGTATGGGAGCACTAGACACTAACAGAATATTACCGACAAATGTGAGTTCTCTGTATAAAAAACTTACTATTTCTCACAGGTAGGACAGGTTTAGACTCAAATGCTCAATGGAAGAACATTGCATGTTAAAAGCAAGCTTAACGTTGAATTTATTCAAATTCAACTTGCAAAAGGTTAGTAAAAGATCCTGTGGTCATTTTAGTATAATAGACAAACCATCTATATAGTGGCTACAAAACACTATGTTTTCTGTAATATTTCTCTGTGTATAGATAACTCTTGTTAGAAGCAACTCCTGGCTTCCAAGATGGCTGCACATTGAGTAATAGCTTAGTTTCCACTCTCTGGGTGTGGAAAGAGAAACTCAGAAACCAGAGCCGGTAAACTTGTATTTTAGGTAAATTTCAGTAATTGGCTAGTAAGTGCACTGCCTATATGCCAACAAAACAGAAATTCAGAGAACCTGAATGAAAATCAATTACAAAAGGTGAGGTAAAAACACGGACTGGGAAGATTTCAGCAGCTGTTTAGCAAAACGTAGGCAAGTTCCAGATTTGGTGCAAGACATGACTTCCAGTTACCTAGAGGAAAAACATATGTCAAATGTTCTGAGAGCAGAGTAAAATAAATGAAACACTGATGAGTATATCAACTCAAATAACAAAACGCTGGAAATAATGGAAAAAACATTAAACAGATATTCAGATGATGTGATAACACTGCAAAAAATCAGAGGTCTAAATTAAGAAAAGGCTGGTTGAATATGAGACTGCTCAAGAAGATATGTTTCAAAAACTAATAGAGGACAGAGCATGTGGGGAAAACCTGAGATCTTCTGCTGTACCAGTGAAGCTGGAAGGAACATGCTGTATTTGTTTTCTGAAAGCACAAATAAGCAACTAGAGTGGTATTCCACAGCAGGAGTTAACTAAAAGGGCACATCATGTTTATGCTTCAAACCTGCCATGAGAAAGCAACAGAGACCTTTAATAGTAAAGATGCAATCCTACCAGCAGGATGAGATGATTCTCACAATTGTGCCAGAAGGACAAAGTACTGAAAGTGGGAGACAGTACAGGATTTGTGGAAACTGATTACTTGTTGTACACCAGCCAGAAGAGGAGTACATTTATTCTACACATCAGGGAATGTGAAGAAGCAGACGTGAGATTCAAACTGCTGTACCCAGCTATCTTCAGAATATTCTTTCCTGGAAGAACAAAATCACTTTTTGATGCAGAACATACTAAGGAGTAAATACAACAGTTTGTCCAACAAAAAGTGACCTGTGGAAAAGGAGATTCTGCTTCTTGTTCTTCTGGTAATGAAGACAAGAGAGAATGTGTCAGTGAAACCTTTTGTAATGTTTCAACAGAAAATGCTTGAGTGACAAAAAATGCACACATGTTGACTAGAGCAACCAAGAGTAGGTTGGAAATAAGGAAAAGACTGGTGATAAACAAGAATAAAACCAGCAACTCTGACACTGACATGTGGGATTACAAAACATTAATTATATTTGTGAAACATGGCAGAACAAGAAAACCTGGAAACATTGGACTATGACTTTTAAACTTGTAGGGGACTCAAACATATGCCCTATTTCATGTCATTAATGTTTGGAAGAACACTTAGGAGATGGGAAGAGGAGAGAGAGTTAACTGCAAGTAAAACATTTTTTTCCTTAATAGTAGCATTTTTGTGATGCATGATATAATATGCATGCTATAAAGTAAAGTTTTGTCAGTTATTCAGAAGTGTAATGGGGATATTAAAGTAAACAGCTGACTGTCTTTCCTCCTTTTTTCTTTGTTCAGTTTTAAGACATGCAAGCACTGCAATATAAGAAAAGAAAAGTCTGGTCAAAATAGGATGATTCAAGAAACATTGGTGTGCTTTTTCTCATTCATGCAATAGTAGAATGATTGGATTAAGGTCCTTGGCTTGTTCTAGAAATTTTTAACGGAAAGCAAATAAAAAACATTGAATATAATAAAGCTTTCCTCTAGCAAATAAATAAATGCTTGTAGAAGGAACTCTATCTGACTCTCATGTCTCCATGGAGACAATCTGATAAACAGCAATAAAAACAGAAAATTTATTTCTTTCAATCGCTTGGAGATAATGTTTTCTGAAAGCATTCAAGTGTTTTCCCAATCTGGGAGAAACAAAGATAAGACAAAACCAGACAGCACTTTGTAAAGGCAGAGGCTGTACCATGCATCTTAGCATGGATAACCTTCCTTTTAGGTTAACCCAAGTCTTTTGCATGTGATATATACTCAAAAGAAAGAGTAATGCACTATTTAAAAAATGTAGACTGCAAATAACTATGTTACAGGAGACACATCTGGAAAGAACTGAACATGTGAATTTGATAAAGAAAGGTGTGTATAATGATTACTTAGCAGAATACCTTGGACAAAGAAAAACACATATTTACATTCACTGCAAGAGAAACTCCAATAGTGAATGAAGAGGATAAAAAAGATAATGGTAGATTTCTAATACTAAGGGAATGCTGGCAAGGGAGGAGCATTACACTGGCATGTATTTACATTCCACCTATAACTACTACAATGGAGCTTAAGAAAATTCTGGGAGAAATAATCAGCTTTTAGAATATTACTTACAGCTCAGGAATGGAATTTGATTTGCAGCAGTGAAGATAGGCCTGGGGGCCCAGAAGGGAATGTATAACAAAGGAGGATAGATTTTTATAGAAATTTATGAAAATATTTGGCATGGAAGATGTGAATTCAGTAGTGGGAGTCTGGAGTGAATTTACATATTACTCCCGAAGATACAACTGGGCTATGCTAGACAGAACTTACATTTCACAGGAACATGTGCATTTAATTGAAGTTTTGATACACATCCAAAAACTATTTCAGATCACACGCCAATAACTATAAACACAGCGTAATGAAATAAAAATGAGACATAGCCACTTTCCTACCAAACTGATGAAAGGAAAGGAATTTCCTACCTAACTGATGAAAGGAAAGGAATTTACAGAATGGACAGTGGAAATTATTCAGAAATTAATAGAGAAGATAGAAATTCCTTTTGAAAACATAGCTAGGGAGTGGGATAAAATTAAAATAGAGTTTAAAAATAAGGTGGAAATAAAATAAAGAAAGATATGATTAAGAAGGAACAAGAATTACTTGGAGAGAATGACAAATTTTAAAAGTATTGCAGAATGCATGAATCAACAATATCCTGGAAAAAAGCTGTGGTGGCTGTAATAACTAAAGAGCATAAAGACCCATGACATCTAGCTTCATACAGGCCTATTGCAATCCTAGACCAGGATTATACTTGGTATTTATGTCTATAATGGCTAAAAGAATGGCAGAGGTGATGTCAAACTTGATAGATATGGATCAATATGGTTTTCTGGAGGGGAGGAAAACATTTGGCAACACTAACAAGACACTGATGACCCACAGGAATGCAGAATGTAAGAGAATACCACTGTTGTTGGTGGGTCTTGATGCAGAGAGAGCATTTGATAAGAGTAAGCTGGGAATTTATGAGCAGGGCAATGGCGGAATTTGCAGTCCCTGATAAAATTATAAAGTTGTTTAGGAGTATGCATGGGGGATCACAGGCAAAAATGAAAGGGAGTGGGTTCCTCTGATAACTTCTGTTTGAACAGAGGAACCAGGCAGGGATGTCCTCTTTCCCTTTGTTATTTGTACTATATTTAGAACCATTGTCAAAGAAAATAAGAGACTCAGAAATTCAAGGATATAATTGGTATGGTAGTCAAGAAATATTAGCTCTATTTACAGATGATATTTTATGTCTGATAAAATCTGAAAAGGACATTACAGTGTTATGGAACATTTTGAGGGAGTTTCACATCTTTTTGGGATACAAAATTAATGAAGTTAAAACAAAGGTAATGGCTGTAAGTTATACACCACACATGAATTGGATGAGCAATATCCATATTTATGGGGACATGATAAAATGAAGTACTTAGGAGTATGAATTAAAAAGGATTCTGGTGTGGCAGCCAAGGATATGTGGGAAGAGACTAAACAAAAGATAATACAAAAAGTAATAAACTGGAAGTTCTGTTATATGGATATGAATAGCAAGATACAGGCAGTTAATATATTTTAGTCCCTTTAGTTTTATACAAAGGTCAGGCATATTTTTAACAGAGAAGTTGTGGATAGCAATTAATAAATAACTGAAGAATTTTATCTGGGAGGGGGGAAAATGGCAAGAATTGGGTGGAGTAAGATGATTCTTCTAATAGAATAATGCAGTTTGGGATTACCCGATTTGAAGGGGTATTTCAGAACAGTTCCTTATAATTTGATGAAGCTTTAGCTTGTCGAACTACAAAAGATCGACAGCTAAAGATCAAAAGAGCCAAACCGCGAATGGCCAGCTAAGCAAATGTTTTCTCAGGGAAAGAATTTGGTTGGCCGTTAATGGGAATTTGCTCTTTACCCAATGTGGAGTGGTCTCGGAGTTAGTATATTTAGTTGGGGGGGTGGGGGGAGAAGACCCTCACTTAATTCAGATTGAAAGCTTTTTGTTTAGTGTAACGGCCAAGTGAATTCTTTCCATGGGAAAAGCTTGGCTTAGCTGATCTTTTGCGGTTTGGACGTTTCTATCTTTAGCTGTCAATCTTTTGTAGTTCAACAAGCTAAAGTTTTGTCAAATTAATAGGGACCCATTTCAGAAATACACAGTTAAGGCTCCTATACATAGCATAAGTGGACACCTATAAGTGAAATTGGAAAGGGATGATAATGAAACAGGGGGGAAGCTCAACAAACAAGAAGAGACTGGTATTTTGGATGCAGATCCTTAATGAGAACAGTAACTATGCTAATTTAATATAATATTCTGCATGAAGTATTCTGAGAACTAAGACAACAAAGGAATAGAGAAAGGAGGTTCTGTTGATGGGTATGACTGCAATTATGGATACAGACAATAGGCAAGAAGGGGCTGGAATTTACTGGAGAAAACTGGCAAAAGAACCAATGTATTGTGAGCAAACCATTAAAGAGGGAAAGGTAATAGAATGGGAAGAGACCAAGATTTATCTGGAATGCAGGGTAGAGATTGATCAAGGATTGATATCAGAGTACAGGCAAAGAAAAATAAATAGGGGATCCTAAGTGAAAAACCAGAACTGGTAGAATTTTTACTAGAATCTAGAGCAGAAGTCACTGTTGAAAGAGGAATAATTAGTAGATCATACAAAATATTGCTTGGCAACTATAAGAATTAATAAGAGGAGGTTAGAAAGGATTGGGAAGAAATATTGGATACGCAACTCAGAAAGAAACGATGAGAGGAGATACATGTGTAGGTCTGCCAAATACGCAACAAACAGGATCTTTTCATGGAAGTGGTTACATTGGTATTTTTATACCCAAAGTAGTAATTTTTCCTCTGGTAGACAGCAAATGTTGGAGGTCTGATGGGAAAGAGGTAATTGGGAGTATATTTTCTGGGAGTGCAATGAGTTGGCAGACTTTAAAAGATTCCCTGCAGGCTACTCTGTTAGAAATACTGGGTGAGTAATTTGGTGTAACTAAGGAAATTATTTCTGAGCATCTGAATTGTCTAGACATAATAGGGCCTTGCTGAAACTAATTATGGTGGCTGCCAAAAAAGCAGGTTAGGGGTCACCACAGCAGAACTTAGAAAATGGAAATCAAACCCTAAACCAACTGTACTAGAAGTAGTGATATAGTAACAGTGATAAAACAACTGGAATTGGGATCTTTAGAAAAGGGTGGGAGCAAATTACATTGTGAATTGTGGGAACAACACATGCAGAGGAGGAATGAGGTTTAAAAGAAGGCAGGATCTGAATGAACTGTAATGTCTGACCAACAATGACTGGATAGATAAGTAGTGTATGATGTCTGCAACTAAAATTATGTCAATATGATTTGTGGTATATAATGTCTGGAACTAAAATTATGTCAATATGGTTTGTTTTAATTTATATAAATATATGATCACCTAAGTTATGCATGTTGTTAACTCAAGGTTCCCTTAATGTGAACTGTTAATAGCAGCAGTCTGCATTTAAAGTGGAACAGCCTTACAAGATTTATGCAAATATATAGAGCTGAGTATATTTTTCTGTATTTTCTGTATTATAGAGCTAAAATGTTGTTTATATATCTGTTGTGTTAGTGTTCTGCAAATACACAGACATCAGTATATATTTTTTGGGTTTTATAATTTGCACTCTGATTCCTCACATCTCTGTTGAAACCCCCCCCCTCCCTGTTCTGGTAGTAGTTTAAATTTGGAGGCTTTTGCAGTGCCCACCCCACTGTAGATTTGATCTAGGACACTCCCCCAGTCCCATCTCTTTACCGCATTCTACCTAATAAACCCTTTCTGCACTTGCTTTTAGCCCTTTTTAATTTAATTACATTTTTTCAAACTGTGTGTGGACTAATATTGCTACATACTCAAGTGTGCCAGCTTGCACTGCATGTGAATTGTTTTTACTACTGTTTTTGCTACTTTTCTGAAAAAAAAAATTATAAGCCTGTTTCCTACCTTTCCTGTAATTAGTGTTCCAGATACAGATTTGCTGTATCCAGGACTATTTGTAAGCTTCTGAGCCCCCAAGCCTTTCTGTGTTGGAGGGAAGCCTTCTAGCTTATCAGTGGGAGTGGTAAGCACTAGAGTTACCTGTCTACCACATAAGGAGTGGTTCTGGCACAGAATTTGTAGTTATTGGCTTTTTGGGCTGTCTTCCATCTCTCTCAACTTTCTGATTTGAAGGCCTGCATTTGCACTTGTTTCTGTCCTGTAACTCCTGGGCCCATCTCATTTGCTCACTCAAAAAAAAAAAAATATCTGCTTTTACTGTATTTGTGTTTCTTCCTACTTAATTTTGCTTTTGCGTCATCTTAGAAGTACTCGATTGTATTTATTACTGCTTGGTGTGACTCATTCTAAGCCTTTTAGTTTAAGCACTTGGGCTTCAGACCAGTTGTTTTACATTAGGAAGGTTTGTGGTCTGCACTGTGGTAGCAGGACAGGTAGCTTACATCCTTCTAAGTTGGGAACTGCTGATTGAGGGCTCAGTGTCTGTTATTCTAAAAGTGTATTAATTCTGTTTTAAGCACTTGGGCCTCAAGCCAGTTATTTTACATTAAAAGGGTTCGTGGTCTGCACTCTTGTGGGAGGAGAGGCTGGACTCTGCCCTTCTAGCTGGGAATTTCCGGTTAAAGGCTTACAGTGCCTGCATATCTAAACTGCTTCTTACTGAAATTGGTACATCTTATTTGCTGTAGCATAGACTAGATCCAGGCCTGCTGAATCTAGCTTTGTTTGTATAACTTGAGCACTAATCCGGGCATTCTTTAAAGTATTCAATTGTATTTATTAGTAACTTGATTAAAGTGTAGCTATCATTCTAAGTATTTTGGATTAAGCACTTGGGCTTCAGACCAGTTGTTTTACATTAGGAAGGTTTGTGGCCTGCACTGTGGTGGCAGGACAGGCAGCTTGCATCCTTATAAGTTGGGAACTGCTGATTGAGGGCTCAGTGTCTGTTATTCTAAAAGTGTATTAATTCTGGTTTAAGCACTTGGGCTTCACGCCAGCTGTTTTACATTAAGAAGGTTTGTGGTCTACACTGTAGTGGCAGAACAGGTAGCTTACATCCTTCTAAGTTGGGAACTGCTGATTGAGGGCTCAGTGTCTGTTATCCTAAAAGTGTATTAATTCTAGTTTAAGCACTTGGGCTTCAGGCCAGTTATTTTACATTAAAAGGGTTCGTGGTCTGCACTCTTGTGGGAGGAGAGGCTGGACTCTGCCCTTCTGAGCTGGGAATTTCTGGTTAAAGGCTTATAGTGCCTGCATATCTGAACTGCTTCTTACTGAAATTGGTACACCTTGTTTGCTGTAGCATAGACTAGATCCAGGCCTGCTGAATCTAGCTTTATTTGTATGCTGCTTGTTTGTTTGCTTATTTCCCTGAAATGCTAATTCCACCTACAACGCAGCTTTTCAGTGCTTCTGTGGATCCCTAGTGATATCTGCATTGCTTACTGTACTTATTTCCTTGTTTCACTTGCAAGAAAGTTACTGTTTGTCGTTTTTACATTTAAGTTACCTGAAACACATTGCATTTAAGTTACCTGGCACTTGCTCACTAAAGCAATTATATAAGTCAGCACTAAAATATTAAAAGCACTACACCCTCACAAACTCCCCTTGTGTACCTCGTTCCCCATTGGCCCTTTTTTTCAATTATAAAGGAATTCCCAGTACTATTCTAGCATGTCCAAAGGTCAGTTGTCAATCTCCTCTCCGGTCCAGCTGGTGAATCTGGGAATCTTGAGGCAATGTTACAACTGCCTCATGTACACAGACAACCCTCTCCTCCTCCCAACAAATTCCAACACATGTGAGAGATGCAACAATATAGCCATACTGGAGGCTAAACTCTCTCAACTCAGTACTGGCATAACCAGTCAGGAGGAGAAGGAAACCACACTCACTACAATTCCAGTCTCACATAGACCTACCACGACAGCAAACCAAACACAAACACACAAAAACATACTCGGAGGCTCTAAATAAAAATCTGCCTAAGCAGCAGAGACCTCCAAAGCAGACACCCAAGCAACCGCTACCCCAAAACAAAACACGTGCAACACACAGCTCACAAAGCCAGTGTGCCGAACAGTCACAGCCCTTAAGGCTAAACAACACACCTGATACACTTGAAATAGGTGACTCTATCGTCAGGCACACTGACGTCCCGCTCACCAGGCTGAACAAGGAGAAGGTCACGGTGAGCTGCCTGTCGGGCGCTAGGATCCACCACATAACACAAGCACTCAGGTCACTCCAAGGCAAGTACAAATATGACTCAGTCATTGTCCATGCTGGTGTGAATGACCTGAGACGTACCTCCCTGGACTACATGAAAAGACACATAGAGGAGCTCTCTGAGCATGTAGCCCAGGCCGGTATGACCCTGACCTTGAGTAGCATCTTACCCTCACCAAGAATGATGCCACAATATGAAGACAAGATAATCAATTTCAACAATTGGCTTAAGTATTGGTGTCATTTAAAGGGGATCCAATGCCTGTCAGCCTGGGATGACATGCTCGACAAGCCACGATGCTTCGCTAGGGACGGCTTGCATCTGTCACCCCTGGGCTTTCGGATATTGGCAAAGGCACTTGCTACCCCCATAGTGCCTTTTTTAGGCAAGGCTCAAAATACAAACTCACCTCCATAGGTATCACAAGGGATAATAAACTAAGAGTAATGCTACTCAATGCCAGAAGTCTAAACCTCAAGATGCACGCACTCAAAACTCTCCTTAGCATGGAGAAAATCGATATCTGTGCTCCAGAGAGCACACCAGCACTACCAGGTTATACCTCATACCATGCTTTTCGGCCCCAAAACTTGGACCGTACCACAAAAGGAGGGGGAGTATCAATATTCGTCAAAGATACCCACACCTCCAGATTGGTGGCACAGCACAAAGCATCAGAGACTATCCATGTGCAGCTAACAGTGGGTAAAACTGCCTTCCAGTTTATAGCCTGCTACAGACCACCCTCCCAAACCCAGGAACCCCACTCGGCCTTCCTGAGAACACTGGAAAATATGAAGGTCTCTCCAAACACCATTATATTGGGTCACTTCAACTACCCAAACATAGACTGGGAGCATTACTCTAGCTCAAACACCCTAGCCCAAAGGTTCCTAGAATTTATAAACTCAAATGCTATGGAACAACTTGTTACCACTCCCACAAGAGGGGAAAACATACTGGACCTGATCATCACCAACATGGGGACTCTGTGCTCCAGACCAGAAGTGTATCCCTCACTGGTAAGATCAGACCATAGACTAATCTCACTGGATATTCACATCCCGACTCCACCCCCTGCCCTGAAAACCACAGTGAAAAACTTCTCTAAAGCAAATTTCACACTCCTCAAAACCGGGGTGGAATCCTTCAAAGCCCCCGGGCCTGTGGAAAATACGGCCCAGACCACAAAATCCTTTATAAACGCATTCTATGAACACCTTCAGGAATGCATGGATCATGCAATCCCAAATAAAACCAAGACCCAATCCTCCAAAGGCAGACGTCCTGTCTGGTGGACCCCAGCCATAAACAAACTATACAATAGAAGGAGTAAGCTACTACATGATAGAGAAAAATCACAAAAAGGGAAGGCATCTCTGATCAGTATTAGCAATAAACTACGGGCACTCATATAATTGTCTAAGGCCAGCTTCAAGAGAAAAATTGCACAGGACACTAAGGATAATCACAAGGCTTTCTTTAGTTATGTTAGAAACCTGGGTGGGAATTCCCAGACATGCTCAGAATTAGTCCAAAATGACAAAAAAATACATCGAACCCACAGACATTGCCAACATCCTAGCTGACAGGTTCAGCGCAAACTTCTCCCCCCCCCCCACCAAAAGGGCAAATATTTATCCCAGCAGAGTGCTACCCCCCTGACATCTCAGATGCTCAGGTAAGAGCTGCCCTCTCCAAAGCAAAAAACACAGCATCAATGGGACCAGACGGTGTCCCGGGCTGCATCCTACATGAACTCCAAGAAGAGCTAAACCCAAACATAAAACTACTGTTCAATCTTAGCCTTACTACAGGATATGTACCCAAAGAGTGGCGTACAGAAACAGTGGTCCCTCTCCACAAAGGTGGTGCCTCAACGGATCCAGGAAACTATCACCCCATAAGGCTGACTAGCTTAGTCTGCAAAGCTATGGAAAGGATCATCATGGACCTCATAAATAAAGATATTGGGGACCTACAGACACTGGATCCTACCCAGTTCGGCTTTGTTAAGGGCAGATCCTGCCTCTTAAACCTGGTTGATTTCTTTGAAACAGTCACCAAGGCCATTGATGAGGGGAAGGTGGTCCACACAGCCTACCTGGACCTCGCAAAAGCCTTCGATACAATATCCCACTCGGGCATTATAGATAAGCTCACCAGCTTAAATATAAACCCCTATGTCACTAGATGGGTTGCAAACTGGCTCAAGGACAGAACCCACATGGCTAGAATTGCTGGAGCCATGTCAGACTCCAAACCAGTTACAAGTGGCGTCCCACAAGGCTCAGTCCTGGGACCTCTCTTGTTCGGTATATATTTCTCGGAGGTACAGGCCAACACGGAAGGACTGCGGCTGACTAAGTTCGCAGATGATTGCAAACTGGGCACCATAATCGACTCTCCAGCCGACACAAGCATCCTCCAAAAGGGCCTCATAGAAACAGACAACTGGTGCCAGAGCCATGGCCTCAAGATAAACGCCAAAAAGTGTATAGTCATCCCTTTTGGCAAAAACAAAGTGCCCACAAATTACCACATAGGTGGTAATCCATTAAGTACAGAAGACGTAATTAGGGACCTGGGACCCAAGTTGATAGCAATCTCTCATTTGACAACCACGTGGCCAAAGTGGTTAGAAAAACATTTTATATAGCCCACCTAATCATGAAGAGATTCACATCTAGATCAGGGGAGATCATCATGCCTCTTTACTCATCCCTCATCAGGCCCATAATTGAGTACAATGCCACTTTTGGGATGTACCTTACCAGACACCTGCAGCAACTGGAAAGACCCCAAAAGTACCTCACCAAGAGGATCATAGGGCTCAAACAGATGCCATATGCTGCCCGGTTAAAGAAACTCCAGCTCTACTCAGTGGCATACCGCCTGCTCAGAGGCGATCTTTGCCTGACGTATAAAGCCATGTCCAACCCAGAATTAATGGACATGCTGCACCTCAGAAAATCCAAATCCCATCGAGTTGCGCGCTCGAGAGATTTGAACCTCAGCACTGAAGGACATGCTAGAGGGACAGATTCATAACCCAGAGGCTCCCTTCACTCTGGAATAAAATCCCAGTCCAGGTTAGGCAGAGTCCCTCATTGACTCTCTTCAAGAGGAATCTTTATGAGTGGATGGGAGATCGTAGGTTTAACCCGGGTATCACTTCTGTGTCACTGTTAGACAGAGGCACAGTATACTAACCTCGAAAAAGGGCATAGCAAAATTAATTTAAAATGGGTGGCGAAAGCCAAACACATTCTGGCTAGGCTTATAAATGCCCTAGGGCAGATAGCCTAGTATGAACCTATGAACCTATAATTTAACAGATGTTTCCTGTTAGAAAAAAAACTATTGTTAGAAGTAATTCCTGAACAGGTTATCATAAGTGAGAGCACATTTTTCTCACATTGCTGTGCCTTTCAATATAACAGAATAACTTCCATCAAAGCAAAATCGGTTACCATGCCCTCTTTCAAAAGAAAAAAGAAAATAGGGAAAAGCTTCTAGGCCCCAAATGTGCTTGAAAAATGTATATAAGTTGCTGGTGTCCACAGTCACAAATAAATAATCATGCCCCCACTTAATATTTTTCAGCTTTTCTATGAGGTGTCCACTATCTCAAAGGTAAAGAGAGTACTGAAAATAAGAAATATTGTAAACACATTCACAACCAGACCAGCACACTCTAGGGGACCCCCTAACTGTGAAACAATGGGTCTTCCTTGAGAGGCTTTCAAGTTTTTTATGTACTTTGATGAGACAGTAAAATAGAGGCCCCCTTGGATTAAGTACATGTAACTGTACCACATTTTTATCAGACAAAATTCATTTTGTTACAGTATTTTCCAAAATGACCACTAGAGCACATCACTTAAAATGTTGTTCTGTAACTTCAGATTCTCAATATTATCCAGCATTTGATCACATATTTTGAGATGCACATCTCTAGACATGGCTACATTTCCTCCCTTGTCAGCAGGTTCATTTAGTACATTTACATCTTAAGACATGGTCTTAATAGCTGTCCACTGATTTCTTGTTGAATTATTCTTAGCAGTTTATTTCTTAAAATACTGTACAACTTCTGTTTTTATAATGTCATAGTGCACAGTAACATGTATAAAACCTGCCTGGCTATTAAAGCCAGCTTGCTGTACATATTTATGCAGAAGAAACAATCCCATTAGTAAAAAAAGTATCCAAGATGCATTTTTATGACAAAATGCCAAATGTCCAGAAGGACTTCTGATAGTGAAGCCCTAGACACAGGAACAAACATGAGTCCCTTTGAAAGAACCTGAATAGAAATGCCTGATAAATTAATGCTCCTCAACCTTGCAACATTGCCAAAGACTGTACCAAAGGAAAACTCATGCTGTAGACCTTTGCATAAGTTTGTCTGTGGAAATGGGACAGTTTACTGTCTGTAGCAGCAGCAGTTCCTGACGTTAAAAATAAACCCACAGCATTCTGGGTATTATCCTCAGCATCCTTAGCTTGTGAAGATACAGAACCTCAAAGATCCCTTTGTTTTACAACTTGAAATTTTTGTTGAAAAGACATTTATTTCCTTGGCATTTCTGCTAAGCTCCAGTCTACTGTGCATTTAGTACTTTCCCAGAGTATATTGCTAATCTCTGTGGTGAATCTCATTTAAAAAGGAAACCAGGGGAATCATTGCTGCAGCATATTTTTTGGTCTCTTGCACCTTCTTCTCTTGCAGTTTCACTTTAGGAGGAAATTCTCATGTTAGGGTCAAGCAGGGATGCTAAAAGTTTGTTTTCAAAAGGTACTCTAAGGTCCTTTTGTTTTCAAAAGGTACTCTAAGGTCCTGGAATACAGCCCTCAACAGCAATGGTGGCCAACCCCTACAGGGAAAGCCTTAGGTGAAATGGAATACTAGGCAACCCCCCCATCCCCTACTAGTGGCCCTCCCTAGTTTAACCATGTCCTGGCTTTTTTTTTGTGCTTTCTTACACTCTGACTTAATCTTAATCTTCAGTCTTTTTCCTTTATACTTTCACACAGTATCACTGGGTATAAATGCACTCAAATAACTGTAGAGAAAATAATCATTAAACCAGGGGTCTAGGGTCTGTTAGGTCACCAAAGGCCATGGGATTCTAGATGCTTAAAACTGTGGATCAAATTATGGCCAGAACAGGTGTCAAGACTAAGGAAAAGAATTTAGTCTGTTTTGTTATAAGTTGTGTCAAAGATTTAATTTATAAAGCTGGTAAACAACCCCAAAAAAAAAAGACAAATGATTCTGAAGACGTACACATCATATCTGAAAATTGTGGCTGCCTTTCTACTACCCAAAAATAAGGTAGTCACCTTCTGTGTATACCTGTACTGTTAAGACAGGGATAAAGGTGAAGGATCATACAGTTCAACTTGCTGTTGTTATACATACATGCATACATACTTGTCTTCTCACCTCTACTCCCCAAAAGACGGTCACCATCTGTGTACCCCTCTGATGTAAGCCTGGAACAAAAGTGAAAGAACAAACAAGACACAGCACATATGCAACATGCCTCCTTACCCCTACCCTCCAATGGCCATCCATATATACATCTGATGTTTGATTGTGAGAGGAAAAATAACTCCCACGGCAGTATATACTGTATTCTAACCTGCTGCTTGTAGATGATACACTGTCCCTAGATAGGCTATAGTGACTTTCTGTGCACATCTCTGAAGTTAAAACACTGCACATTTACCAACAGACTAAATACAGGAATGCCAATTCTGCTATGGCATGTATTTAGGGAGTTGGAAAGCCAGATCACCTGGATAAATCTACACAAAGACAGGAAAGACATGCATGCTCCACAGAGAAAGTAAAAGCCAAGAATTCAACCAGAGAGCAAAGTACACTAAAATGGCTACTTGCTATACCATCATGCCAACAATCAGGCGCTTTCACACACATCCTGATCATACTACTATAGACAGTCACATATTGTGCACAATGCTGATGTCTGACTGATGGAAAGTGAAAATATTTATGGCCAACTTTTACTCAAATACACTGCCCCCCCCCAATATGCATGCAAGCAAAAGCCTCAACAGTGAGTGGTTTACACCAGTTTCAGTAAATGCAATACACAGTGCAATTGTATTGTGCCATGACAGATCACAGACTGTTTAACAGTGATCCAACAGCAGGTGAGTCAACAGGTAAGTCGTGTTTATCCACTGCCGGTCTCCACACCCATCAATTACAGCCACTTCTTCCTAGCTCTGAAGTTACCCATCTAAAGTCTCCCTGTCTATGAAATTTTCCACAGTTTGAATTCTTATCATGAGCTGTATTCATGAACATGTTTTATGTCATGTTCATCTTAAGTCATCGGAGTGATCTTGCCCAAATTATTCCTCTATCCATTAAATTTCAATAAAAAAATTATCATTTTAAGAGCATAAAAAAAGAAACATTCCCATCTACTATGCCATTCCACTAAAGGAAACATCAGACACACACTTTCCCACCACCTTGTTTGCGTCAGCAACCATTCCTGACCCCTGTTGTGACATGCATGCATATATATTCACAAAATTACCCAAATAATGACAAATATAAAAGGAAGCATGAGTGACTACAAGTGTAAATATAATGCTTAAAATGGACAGAATAACTTGTCTTTCACTGTAGCAAGATGGTTCAACAGTTTCTCACTGCTCTTGACACTATATGCAGTACACTTGAAGCATGGTGTTCCTGACTATGAAACTGTTTTTGATCACAAAAGTTAGTATGTATATTGTTTTCATTCATTTATTATTTCGTTGCCTACTCAATCCAGGACAGGACTCCAAAGGACATGTAGTCTATCCTGGTACTCATTGGAGGCAATGGCAAACAAACTAATCCTGGAAGGGGTACCACCCTAGCCCAGGATACACATGTACACTGAGGCAGGGCATGCAAGCATACATGCAATTCAGAGAATAAGCAATTCATCCACAGATGTCCTAGTGAAGTGGGAGGAAGGTGAAGCACCCAGGAAAAAATGCAAAAGGTCACAGAGATGGCATTCACATGCCTCACAGAATGCATCTCAGAACCAAACCAGAGAACCCAAGACTGTGAGACAGCAGTGCTAAACTACTGTACCACTGTGCTGACTGAAGTCCTTTAGCTTATATCAAAAACTGTAAAGACATACCGTGACTTTTCTTAATATTATTCTCACTGCTGTATGTGTACAATATGTTATGAAAAATAATTAAAAAAGAGAACATATTTGCTATTAATGCATCGCTTAAGTTTCCAAAATTCTCAGAAAAATAAGTAAAGTGAAAGAATAAAATACTGTTACATACATTTGTGTGTAAGCAATGCCATTAGCAGCTATTAAAAATATTCTGAGAAAATTAAAACCCCCATATTCCATGTTCCACATCACTGCAAAGACACAAACATGTAAGAAAGGAAGATCAAGAAAATCCGCCAATCTATCATTAAAAGCAATGAAATTATATATACAGAATGTCCTTATATATTCACAAGACAGAGATACTTCAATGGATAAGCAAATTAAAATTCCTATAATGCACTGAGTCTGCTACAGGGATAAATTATTATAACAATGAAACATGATGTAGGCTTGCAATGTGTGTATCCTCTTGCACTGTCTATTTGCACATAACTGTGTGTTTAAATGGGAGAAGGAAAACGTGGCATTGTCTTTGTGAACCATGGTATATCTTCTTCCTTTTGATGCTCTACTATGACTGCATACTTTTTAACAGTCTCCACTAAATGGATGTGCCTGGAATCAAGCAGCTCTTAGGACATCTGCATTCTGTAGTGGTCAAGACCACATTACAGAGATATGTTCTCAGTGGATTAATCTGGAAATCTTAATGATTGCATTACATAGATGATTTTTTTCTTATTTGATAAGAACACCATTGTGCTCATTTGTGGATGCCATAGTTATGGATATTGCTATTTTTGATAATCTTTCATTATCAATCCCTTTTCCTAACATATCAAAAAAAAACAGAAGGAAAAATCAGTGACAGTACAGACAAATGGGGCTGGGCTGCAGAAAAGTTCATTTGCTAATTTTATGCCCTTCAAATACTTCAAAATACAGTTTTTTTCATCATGTGATTGACCTGTAAGGCAGAAACTCTTCTAAACTTAGCTCTCACTCTCTCTGGGCTCTATCTCATGCAGAGCAAAAAAAAAAAAAAAAACACTTGAAGGAATATTGCAGACACAAAAGCACCACTGCATAAACATCAACTCAAAGCAGCAACAGGCTCTCCAGAATGATACTGGTATTGCTCAGAGATATGTCACACAACATTTTGCATGTTAGCGAAAATCGGGAAGAGAATTTACTTCCGATTTCTAATCTCATCTGGTTTCATCTGCACATCTCTAAGTGCCATGAAGAATACTGACAATATTTTTTAGTATATACTTCTACATGCTACAGCTATAAGAAGGACAACTATTTAACAAAGTTATGCTATAGGTATGAATATTGCACTTGTATGTAGTGGCCTAAGTGTTAATGAGTAAGCAGGTTTGGACAGGTGGTACAAAATTTTTTTTTTGCTACCTTTGCTACATCTACCAATGATCATATATATTTTAGTGTACATACTGTATGCTTACAGATGTCCTTTGGGGTCAAACACATCTTAAAATAGCTGCAACATGTAGAAAGGTATGTACTATACCAAAGGCACATCTCTTAAAAGGCAGCCTATTTTCAGTATGCAAACTGGGTAGTAACTTCAGATTAAACTTTGATTCTCCTGACACACTGCCCTGCTTTAGAACTGGGTAAATTAAGACACTGACAGCATGGCACAGAAGAAATATATACCCTTACCAGTTTGTCCACTACTCTGGATGCTTCTTCTGGATGCACTGCAGTTAACTGCTATTGGGGGGGGGGGGGAAAGACAGCCAGGTATGTAATCACATTACTATGCATATATTGCCTGTTAAGATGAGTTCTATGTAACACGTCAGTCTTTTTAGACATAGGAGGTTAAGTATCTGCAGCCATGGACCAAGATTCTTATGATCTCAATAATTTCCAATACCTATTTTAAGAAATGTCCTTTGTACTCAACTAAAGAACTTGATTTGCCCCTATCTTTTCCCCACTCTGCCTGGACACCAAAAATATCATGCTGTAGTCTACAATTCACTCCACAGACACTGGTTTTCTGTTTGGCAATAGACAGGATGCTGGAGTTTGTACCTTGCCACCTCAGACGGTGCCCCCCAAATCAAGTCCGAGACTGCCTAAAAAAAGACAACAGACATTTCACTTCCCAATGACATGCCCATTTACATAACAAAAAAAAGCATAGCAGTAGGCAGATGGAGGAAGAGTCAAGGATTTAGAAAGAAAGGGAAAATGAAGCATAAGGAATGTGGCTGTGTTCTGTCTTTTGCCTGGATAGAAGATGGCAACCCCCCCCTCAGACATTGCGTTCTCTAATCAAATTAATAGTTTCCCCAAAAGAAACATCCTCATAGGAGGACCAGACTGCTGGGACTGTTGATCAGCTTCTTTCTTTCTTTTTCTGGAATAAAATGCAGCTGGTGTGGATCTGGAGAGCATGCAAGGTGAACACATTTGTTATCATGGATTTCCATATGGCATTATCTGACAGCCTACAGAGCTCTGGCATACTTTATGCACCTGTGCTGCTTCCTACAGCTCTAAAACCCTCCTCTGCAAACAGAATAATCACATATCAGCGTCTGTACCTGTGACGTAGCTTGTATTTTATGCAATGGTGAGATATGTTCAGCACAGTCAAGGGGAAGTGCTCAATAACCACTTTAAAAAAACAGATATCTCATAAAATTTCTGCATGTCAACATTAATATTTTTTTTCCTGTTTTCTTTCCCTTTCACTCACTTATTGTCTTAGAAAAAAAACTATCCTAAATATGCCTTTTTCTACAAGCAAACATGCAATTCAATCAAGGGATGTTTGGCTGAATTATGTTTTTGGAGACTTGACTAAAATTTCCAATAAGGGGATATGGATGCTACAGAACTGCAGCAATATCAGCCAGTTGAATGCATTAAATATGGAGGTACGAGGGGTATAGCGCCACTCTTAAGGAAAATGTTCTTCTGTATTTTCACAGAACTGACTTTTGACAAGTTTTAAATGTTTATTATATGCAATGTATCTCAACTTATGGCCCAAGTCCTTTTTAAAACAGGTAACAGTTCCTTGAGAACCTCCATCAGCAATAGGTACTTAAGATTTCTTTTGGTCACTTAAAGCATGTTTTCTCCCAAACATTTGTTTACAGGCTACATCATTCCTAATACTAGAATGAATGCACATGATGCAGAGTAACACTGTTCTTACCTGGGCTGTATATCTCAAATGATGCTGGTGATGTAGCAGCAGGACAGAGATCTGACAATACACAAGGGGAACTTAAACTGCTTGAAAATACAAGCCTGAAAATGCTAATACTGGTGAGTATGGACCTAACTACTGTAATTCTGCTGCAAGATTCAGTCAGGCACAGTGGCATAGTGAGGTTTTTCTTCTTTTTACAAGAGCCGCAATGACAATTCATCTGGAATACAAGGTACAATTTGGTGAATCTTAAACAAGCATACAGCTTTGACAGCTGCTTTCAGAAGAGCAACTAATCCATTATGTGGGTGAGAAAGCAAATGGAAATGTGAGTATTAGTAAACCTGGATGAACTGGATGTCTTAAGCCTAGAGGTTAAAAAGGATAGTGGGATACAGTGCTCACAGTTGTACTGGCTATGCCAAAGGGTACTAAAATGATGCAACTTATTTACTGATATAAAACAATAATATGAAGTGGCATGAATCTAAGCATAAATACTGTAGGCCTTCTAAAACATATAAAAATGACAAACAAAATTTAAGAAGTCTAAAACTAGATTACGTAGCTATTCTAGGCTTGAAACAGAGACAGTACTTCAGGGAGCTTATGACAGTGCACTTGGACTTGCTCCTCTGAATCAGGGATGGTAACAGCCTTCACAAGAACAGGACAAAGTATGCAAAAGAAAACCTGTCTCAACATAAGTCTGTGGAATTGCCAGTAGCCCCCACACATGAAACTCCAAAATGCACAGCCACAGGTATACAGTTTCTGCAACTCCTTTAGAAAGGATGGACCCAGATTTTGAAGTGCAAAACAAATAAGTCAGTATTTTAATAACACACTTCACTGAAAATGGCAGCCAGCACAGATCCAAGACGATCAGCACATTGAAACTACTTCTAGATGTGTATGCAAAATGTCAATAATAATGTTAAAGTCTTCTGTACCACCTGCAGATAAGCAAGATCCCAATTAGCTCTCAGTAAAAGGCATTTCCGTAGTCCAATCAAGACATAATCAGAGTCTCATCTATGAGCACAAAGACAGTAGAATGAATTTAGGTTCCTGACCATGGATACGTTTCTAAAATGAAAAAAAGGATGGTGTCTTAACAGTTGAAACCTGGTCATTGAGAAACAACTCGTCATTAAGAAGTATACCCAGATCACCGACAAGGGACAGAAATTACAATCAGTTTAACTGTCAGTCACTTTAAAGGGGGAAGCAGAAGAACTTGTAAAGGAAGGACTGTAAAATTAATTTAAAAAGCCTAATTTTTTTGCCAGTTGGAATCAGTTCTACACCAATCAATTCAGGATAATCACTCAAGCATTCCTCTAGCATACTTAAATCAGGTACAGAATTCTGCAAGGAGATGTTTGAAATGGATGGTCTCGTTATAGGATACATTTCCCTCCTCATAATGATATCTTTTAACAGCAGCAGCTCATACTATGAACAATAATGGGGCCAAAATGAAGACCTGAGTACACTGCATTCATTTACTCCAGACACTATCCTCTGGAAGTGACCTTATAGCACCTGTAATAACATAAAATTTCAGACATGTAAAAGTATCCTGTGGTCCACTTTGTATAAGGCTGCTGAGAGATCAAGGAGGATCAGAAGGGAATACAACCTTTGGCGCATCACCATCAACAGGTCAGTAATCACTTGACTACGGAACACACTAGTTTCAGGTGGAATTTCAAGCATTAGAATGTACTTCAGACATCAACAACAACAATTACAAATTTAAACTCCATCTCTTAATTAAAAAAATGAGAGATTGGATACTATGCATAATGGATGCTTTCAGGAGTACTAAACAAGATTATAATTTTTTGGAGGCTGTAAAGAAGCAGCAGTAGAAAAAGGAATGCTAGATAAATAATCGGATAAGTTTGAATGTCTTTTTAAACAATGCTATATGGTGCATGGACAACTAATTAAAATTAATTTCAGACTGTTTTATTTTAAAGCAGTAGTATCGGACTCAAGCAAGGCAAGGGCCACCATCTCTAGAACAAAAAGAAATGCAGGCCTTGTAACTAGAAAAGCAGAGGTAGTCACTGCTTTCCTCTCTAAGTACACTGGTCTGAAGACTTTTTGAGGTCTGACAGCCAGGAGTTTGAATCCCCATTTTTAAACAGTCTCCCCCCACCACCAAATAAGGAGTCACCAATAAACAACTACTACTTTCCCTTGCTTCGAAAGTTGCTGTAAATTATAGTGCAGAGGGATAATCTTACCACTTGCTTGCTGTGTGGAAATGTTACATTATACTTCTTAAGCACACTGAGATATAGCAAAGACGTATATACAGTTAAACAACTACTGAGTCCAACCTTGAAAACATCTCTGAGGTATCACCAGTAAAAAGGCAGGGAGGAAGAACTGGTCTTCATCTTAACTTACAGACAAATGCATTTCTCCTTCAAACAAATAATCACTTCATCATCTTTACATGGATATGACTGAGGACAATACTGAAAATACTAAGGACTCCTAGCAAGAAACAGGATTTTAAGGCAAACAGAAAAAGAAAAATATTTCTTTACTGTTTAGGTATATGGAAAACCGGCCCTCCACTAGGAGTACTATTTCACCTTACCAGTTAAAAAATAAAGCAATTTTATGACTAAAATAATGCATTACTCCAAATAGCTACTCAAATACAATATCATTCTGAAATAAATGTCATCTCAGGAATTAAACAACTCATGAATCACCTACTTGAAACTTGTTTCAGTGTCCTCAATATGATAATTTACTTGGAAACTACACATTTCTAATGTGGATTCTACATTAACTCATGCAAAAAGAATTCAACAGTGGCAAAACAAAGGAAGAACTAGGTAAATAACACCTGCAAATAGAAACCACAACAAACATATACACAAGGGCCACCTGACTGTTTACAAAATGAAACAAAATGGGAGAGAAACAGAAAGACAGAGACCCTAAAATACTTCAAATTGTAATACTTCTTCCAGTGAATATTAAAATTTATGATATCTAAAACAGCTACTTTTAAGACTGTAATCAAATTTTCCATTAAAACGTCTGACAAACAACTGACAAAGAGGTCAACATTTCATTTTAGTCATAGTTTTCAATGACAAGAAAAGATGTGAAATGCTATACCCTCAAAAATTATTCACGATTACACCACAGGGGAATGCTAGCAACAATTATGGACTTGGCCGTGCACCTTAAAGGATGCTCTTTCATCTAGTTATGAAAGAAATGAGTTAAAATACTCAGCTGACTGGTACATTTTTTGCAAACAAACTCTAGGCAGGATGCGACGCCGGTGCCCTGGCCCAGCAATCAAGGAGTCTCAATCCTCACCACTAACACCAGAGAGGTCATCTCATATATGAGGAAAGGATAACAAATACACACAGTAAAGTGCAATTTCCCTTAAGAGCACACAGAGATCAGAGTCAGTCTGGGGCTGGTTGCTCCCTTGCTCTCCAGGTCCCCAATAAGACTCTCCACTGGCACAACTATAGGGTCCATATCTCAGCCTAGCTGGCAAGCTAACCTCCAGTGCCCTCTCTGTCCAACCAGTGCTTTGTGTCCCTGCCCACGTAGCTGACAAACACACTTTGAGATAAGTATTTATATAACTTCACAGACACTACTGGAACTGCTCACACAGATTCTCCAGCTGTGCCCCTATACCCAGACTATACGGTAGTAATTCCTGCCACCACCAGCTAATAATTATCAGCTACCCAAAGGCCCTTAAAAGGGTGTCCGATTATTACTGTGCAATATTATTATCCAAATGGTAAGTGTGACTAATCAGTCAAGGCTTATTAGAGTGGCTTTGTACAATAAACACTATAAATATGCAATGTACTCTAGAGATTAACTTATCTCCATATAAACCAGCCACTTGAAAATGTTTCAAAATATTTAATAATAAATACTAAAAACACAAGACAATACTACTACACCACAGTGCTATTCAAGAGTTCAGAGCTCACACAGAGACTTGAAATAATTCAGTAATACAGTTCTGACATAACAGAAAAACACTTAGTCTAATCTTTTCGAATTCCTAGCTACTTCTAGGAGAGAAAACAGTTCTAACATACTACTAATATTAAGAGAGCATAAGGCAGTGCTGCATTGGATATCAAGACAAAAATGCTTACAGTCTCTCTCTGAGCAAAAGTTTTTAAAATCACTAACAAACATTTCTGCTGGGCCCTCCCAGATTACATCATGTTTGACAGTTAGGTTTTCCCAGTATACACATTACATCATTTTGACACTTAGCTTGGGGTTCTCGGGCCAACAGGCTAAATTATTTAGCAAGCTAACACCTGCTCAGGAAGCTACAACAATAAATGACATTTCACATGTACACTTTAGTAATTATTCCTTAAGTTAAAACAAAAGAAAGAATGTGCTAGCCCAAACAGGATGACTCCAAGCTCTCCAAATCAAAGGATAGATGTTAAATAATTTTAATTTCAAAAGAAAGATTTGAAATGCTTGACTTAGTTTTCCTTAAAGCAGATGACAATGATGATACAATCTTAAAGCTCAACATTTTAGTATTTTCTTTCATTTAAGAAACAAGCCTGTATTTTACATTTATATTTACAAATGCCAGAATGATGTATCAAATTCTATTTGGCTAGGTTGGCAGCCTTCACCCTTCTCTACCAGTCTTCACAACCCCCCTTCCCCAGATAACTCAAGCTAGTTTTTCAAGTGACCCTTGAGAAATGCTGCTTGAGAGGGTTAGGTCTATCTGAGTGTACCTTACCCCATATTCCCTGTCTTGAGAGCCCATCTGCATTGGCATTGCTAATCCTACTGTGGTGCTGCACTGACATATATGCTTGCAACCCCAGGCTCCACCTTAGCAACTTGACATTTTGCTGGCTGGCTCTGTTTAACCATATTAGGGGGTTGTGATCTGTCATTACAGTGAATTTTCTTCCATACAGGTAAGGCTGAAGTTTCTGCGGTGCCCACACTATGGCTAGACATTCCTTTTCTACAGCTGCATAGCATTCCTCCCCGGGTTGGAGCCTATGACTGAGATAAACCACTGGGTGCTCTTCTCCCTCTGAAGAAAAATCTGGTTAAGTACAGCCCCCATCCACAGGTTCGAAGCATCCACTTGCACAACAAATTCTTTGCTTTAATCTGGACTGGCTAACACAGGAGGTCCTCTCAAAGCTTCTTTAAGCTTCTGGAATGCCTTCTCACTTGCTGGGGTCCATACTACCTTACCTGGCCTATTCTTCCTTGTCAGGTCTGTGAGGGGAGCAGCTATGGTACTATAACTCAGGACAAACTTTCTGTAATACCCTGCTGCCCCTAAAAATGCCCTCACCTGCTTTTTGGTAACAGGTGCAGGCCATGCCTGAATGGCTTCCAGTTTTGCAGGTTCTGGCCTAATCTTACCACTCGCCACTCTATGTCCTAGGTAGGAGACCTCTGCCATACCCACCTGATATTTGCTCAGCTTAATGGTCAACCCTGCCCTCTGTAGTCTGCCCAGCACCTCCCCGACATGCTGAAGGTGCTCTGGCCAGGAATGGCTGTAGATGGCAATATCATCTAGGTAAGTAAGGGTAAACCCTCCAGCTCCTACTAGGATATAATCTACCAGCCTCTGGAAAGTCGCTGGGGCATTCCTCATCCCAAAGAGCATCTTTGTGAACTCATACAAGCCAAAAGGAGTCACAAAGGCTGACTTCTCTCTAGCACTGGGAGTCAAGGGCACCTGCCAGTAACCCTTGGTAAGATCAATGGTTGTAAGATACTTAGCCCTACCCAGCTGCTCTAGGGCCTCATCTGCCCTAGGCATGGGATAAGCATCTGACTCTGTGTGACTATTTAATTTCCTGTAGTCCACACAGAACCTGGTGCTGCCATCCTTCTTTGGCACGAGCACCACTGGGGAGGCCCAGGGACTGTTGCACTCTTGAAACACCCCTAGTTCCAACATCTTCTGTACCTCCTCCATCACAGTCTGTTAGACTCTCTCAGGCACCCTATAAGGGGCCTGCCTAATAGGCCTTTGGGGTCCTGTATCCACCTGGTGCTGCACCAGGTGGGTGCCCACTGGTTTTCCAGAGAACATGTCCCCAAATTCCTGCAACACTGCTTGGATTTCTCAAACCTGGGTAGGAGATAGCTGCTGGGACACTGCTACCCCTTCCACTGAGGTTCAACCCGAGCCTCACTGAGGAGATCAGTCCCCAGATCTCCCTCAGACTCCTCCTGCAATCCACTGCAAATGCTCAGCACAAGGGCCTCCCTATCATGGGAAGGTTTCATCATGTTAACATGGCACAATTTGTGCCCCTGCTGTCTGCCTACCAGTTCCACCATGTAGTTAACCTTTCTTACCACCTTGTATTGTCTCAGGAATGAGAACCATTACCTACTGCCCCACAGCATACTCTCTAGCTCGAGCATTCCTGTCATACCACATCTTTTTCTGTTGTTGGGCTTCTGCCAGTTTCTCCTGGGCCAAACCCATGAATTCCCTGAGCCTTGTCCTGAGGTTTAGGTCACCTTCCCACTCATCTCAAATTAAATCTAGAGGTCCCCTCTCATCCTATGCCCACACAGCAACTCAAAGGGTGAAAAACCTGTGGATTCCTGGGGAACCTCTCTGTAAGCAAACAACAGACGGGGCAAATATTTGTCCCACTCCCTCTTAAACTGATCTGTAAATGCCCATAGCATGGACTTGATTATAGAGTTTAACCTCTCAACAAGACCATTAGTCTGGGGATGGTAGGGGGTGGTCTTCAAGTGCTTCACCCCACAGGACTTCCACAGACAAGCCAGCAGGTCTGACATGAAATGGGCACCGCTGACAGACAGTATTTCTTTTGGGAAACCCACCCTGCTGAAAATCTCTAACAAAACATTTGCCACCTTCTTGCCTCAATGAAGGATAAAGCCACCACCTCAGGGTATTGTGTAGCATAATCCACTACCACTAGGATATACTTTTTCCCTGTGAAACTTGGGGTACTCAGAGGACCTACAATATCCATAGCTACCCTCTGAAATGGCTCATCAATCACAGGCAAAGGCATCAAAGGAGCTCTCACCTTGTCTCCGGCCTTGCCTACCTTTTGGCACTGCTCACAGATGCTGCAGTACTCTGTTATATCTCTGGAAAATCCAGGCCAATAGAAGTTCTGCATAATATGTCTCTTTGTATGTTTTATGCCCATATGAACTGCAAAAGGAATATCATGGGTATGGCTAGAAGCGCCAGATGGCAGGCTCTAGGCACTACCAACTGCTGTACTCTCTCACCTTCTCGCCCTCCCTCAAGGGTCCACTCTCTGTATAGTAACCCTTTGTCCCAGTATTCAGATTTCCCCTTTCCTTGAGAATCAGGTGCCTCCCTAGCTACCTGCCGCAGGCCTTGCAATGTGGGGTGTGAGAGCTGAGCCTGTCTCAACTCTCTCCTTGTATCCCTTCCCAGCTCTCCTTCCACAGGAAGTCTGGCATCCACTGACAGCGGTGCCTCACTGTCAGCCTGTGTACTACTACTCACCTCTACCTTTGCAGTCACTCTCTCCAAGGGAACATCAGTACCTACAAGCAGCTGTGGCTCAGATTCAGTCTCACTGCTACAGAGTAGCTCCCTTCCTGAAGTAACCACTTCACCAGTCCCGGCTGCAAGTATGCAGTCTTTCTGGGTCTCCCCCAGGCTACCAGACCCACATGCTTTTCTCCTAGCCTGACTGCGTGTAAATGCACAAGCACTTGGTACTGCCTCATCCAAATCCTTCCCTCTCAGGACATCTGCACGATGGTAGTTTAGTACCTCAGTTGTCTCAAGACAACCTAATATTGGCATTTTGTCTTTCCCAATTACTGGCACCCTCACCTTTGGCTCCCCACCTTGCCTCCGTGGATACCTGTATGGCACCTGGCCCCACTGGTTGCATTCAAAACATTTAAACCTAGCACCTGGACATGTACCTGGACTAGTGGCTTCCCCTGCTACTGGCAGATTCTGTTGTGGCAGTCCTTTAGACCCATGAGTAGTACTGGGGGACCCTTTCCTGTGCAGGGCTGCCCTGCTTGCCAGGTATAGGTCTCTCTTCTTTCCCAACTCATCTGAAGTAACACATTGTCTATCAGCTAACCAGATCCTCATGTCCTCAGGCAAACTGCTAAGGGCTTGTTCCCTCACTAAAAGGTCTGCCAGCCCTTCAAAAGTGGTGACCTGACATCCACTCACCCATCTATGAAAATAAGTGCTCAGTTCAGCAACATATTCCCACACACTTTCAATTGCCTTGCATCTATGCTCATAAAACATTTTCCTATACATTTCAGGTGTTAGCTTAAAACATTCTAAAATACATTTGTTTACAGCAGTATAATCAAAACAGACAGTGTCAGGCATTTTTGACAAAAAGTTACAGCTTTCCCATGGAGTAAGTGGGTCAGGAATCATATCCAGAGCCTTTGGTCAACACTATACTGTTTGAACACCCTCTCAAACATATGACTGAAACTATCAAAATTATCCTCCAAGTTGCGGAAGAAATTTACTGACCGGTTGTGCTTCTGGGGCCCAGTTATTCCCTTCTCCATTACCTCCATGACTCTGGCGAAGAGTCGGCATTTCCCTCTCATGCCTCCTATGATGCTCCTTTTCTTCATCTTCTATCTCCAAACGCCTGGCCTCCAACTCAAGTCTCTTTACCTCCAGCTGGATTTTTAAGTCCACTGTAGAAAGGTTGAGGTGTCCATTCTTTATTGTATCTCCACTGCCAGTCTGATTGCCCTTCCTAGAAAGGTTGAGCTGTCCATTCTCCGAGGATAGTGCATCTCCACTGCCAGTCTGACTGCCCTCCTGGATGCTGTTTTTTGATGCAGCTGTAACCAAGGCTGCAATCAGGTCTGCCTTAGTCAGGTTTCCATGCACCAGTCCCCTAGCCTGGCACATCTCTACCAGCTGGCTTCTTGTCAGCTTTCCATACTCCTCTGCTGACATGTTGCCTGCTCACCCTGACTAACTAAGCTAACAAAAGAAATAAAACAATTGTGATCTGAACTCTAAGTATTCACTGAGTGGCTATTTTAGAGTGTAAAACACCTTCAGAGATCACTGTACATAAGCTACATGATTCACTCTACCCACAACACTACAAGCCAATTAGTATTTGCCAACTAATTAATGTGATGTGGATATTCCACCACTGCCACCAATTAACAGGTGACGCCCGTGCCCTGGCCCAGCAATCAATGAGCCTCAATCCTCACTACTAACACCAGAGAGGGCATCTCATATATGAGGAAAGGATAACAAATGCACAAAGTAAAGTGCAATTTCCCTTAAGAGCACCCAGAGATCACAGTCAGTCTGGGGGTGCTTGTTCCCTTGCTCTCCAGGTCCCCAATAAGACTCCCCACTGGCACAGCTATACAGTCCAGATCTCAGCCTAGCTGGCAAGCTAACCTCCAGTACCCTCTCTGTCCAACCAGTGCTTCGTGTCCCTGCCCAAGTAGCTGACACACACACACACACACACACACACACACACACACACACACACACACACACACACATACTTTGAGATACGTATTTATACAACTTCACAGACACTCCTGGGAAAGGCTGACACACAGATTCTCTAGCTGTGCCCCTATACCCAGAATATACGGTATTAATTCCTGCTACCACCTGCTAATAATTATCAGCTACCCAAAGGCCCTTAAAAGGGTGTCCAATTATTACTGTGCAATATTATCTAATTGGTAAGTGTGACTAATCAGTCAAGGTTTATTAGAGTGGCTTTTTACAACAAACTCTATAAATATGTGAGTTAACCAAAGAGTGTATTTGCCAACATTCACAGGATACATTAATATATATATATATATGCTATAGAGGTGTTTAACAGCAAGTATAGCAGGAAGCTAGAGTAAATAACCTCCATAACTCATTTCTACACGAGAAACATGCTAAGTCCTTTAGCTTTCTTTACAGTGTTCAGTGATACTATTACCCCATGCAGACATTACAAAAGCAATAGATAAGCTGTTACTCAAGTTGCTGGAAACAGAGACATACAAGTTACTATCCAGGGATAGTACAGGTACATAATCTATGATTCAGGAAGTGTGATTTGAGTAGTTTTTTTGAAATGGGTGGTGGAGTTATTTATTATGTGGGCTGCAAGGGAGTTCCAGATTTTAGAGATGAAGTGACTATAAATGGATCTACCTGCCTCATTATTAAGTTTGTTACTTTAAGGAGGTGTTGGGTACTTGATCTCAGGGATCTGGTAGTGGTGTAAAGCTGGAGTAGTTGCTGCAGGGCTGGTGTGTTGCCTGGATGATGAAGTACTTTGTGAGCAAGTGCTAGTTGGTTGACTTGAAGGGTCAGGGGGAGTTCTAGTCAGTTGAGTTTTCTGAGGCTTTCACAATGGTGGGTTCTAGAAGGTGATCCTGTGGCGAATCTGGCTATTTTATTGCAGCAGCTATCTAGTTTGTTAAGCTTAGTTTTTTGGAGATTGGTAAGCATGGGGGAGGCATAAAGTAGGGTCAATAGGAAGTGTGTCCCGGCTGCTGTATCCTTAGAGTGACTGGTGAGAAACTGTTTGTTGCGATAAGAGTATGCCCATTTTTCTGTGGACTCTTTTTATAGTCTGGGAGATATGAATGTCAAATTTAAGGCTATTGCCAATTTTGAGGCCTAGCAGTTTGGCGCGACTGCTGGGTGTGATTGTGGTGTTGTTATGAGAGGAGACTGAAAAGTTAGATGAGGAGGGTAGAGATCTGTGAGGGCTGAAGAGGAGTAATTTAGTTTTGGCTGGGTTTAGAATGAGGTTTTGGTTAGTGATCCATGTTTCTGCCAGGGAAAGCATTCTTGTGTTAGGGAGAGGAGATGGTCAAGGGAGTTGGCTGCACAGATAATGGTGGTATCATCTGCATATTGGATTATTGAGGCTTTGGCCATGGTGGATGTTAGTTGATTAGTAAATAGGGTGAAGAGTACAGGACCCAGGGTGGAGCCTTGGGGTACCCCTAGGGAGACAGGCAGCAAGGGAGAGAGCAGATTTTGCCATTTTACAGCTTGTTGCCTACCATCTAGGCAGCTCTTCAACCAAGAAATAGTAGAGAAGCTGATATTTAGGGTGGTTAATGTATGAAGCAGTTTTAAGGCTTTAGATAAGTCTAAGAGAGTTGCAGATACTAGCAGTCCATTGTTTCTGTGGTTATTGATGGTATTAGTGAATGATGCAAGTGTGGTGGTGGTGCTATGAAAGGGTCTGAAACCATGTTGCTGAGTGGATAGTAATTTGTTTTCTAAGAGGTATTTCATCAGTTGCATGTGGACAACCTTCTCTAGAAGTTTTGATGGGTGGATAGTATAGCTATGCTTTGATAATTACTAAGTTCTACAGAGGTACCCCTTTGTGCACTGGTGTAATATGTGATATTTTGCAAAGATGGGGTACTTTGTACTCTGAGATAGATCTGTTTATTAATATGGAGACAGGGTAGGCTATTGCTTCAGCTGCTAGTTGCAGATATTCAGAAGGTATATTATTGGCGGCTGTAGAGGCTGGCTTAAATTTTAGGAGTAATTTTTGTATGATTTTGGTTGGCACAGGGTTTAAGGTGAAGATGGAGTAACTGAGATTTGTTTTGGGTAAAGAGGGTGTTTTAGTTGGGGACGGGTTGTTGGCTAGGTTTTGGATAGTTTCTGCGAAGAATTTGTTGAGCTGAGTGGGGATGTTGTCATGGTTGTTCACTACTTTGGGGGTGGGGGTGGTTGTTTTCCCTGATTGCAGTACAGTGTTGACAGCAGCCCAGAACTTTTTTGGGTTGTTAATATATTTATTCTGCATATTTTGGTAGTAGGAGATTTTGTCTATTTTAACAAGTTGTTTGACTTTTTAACGTAACTGATGGTGTTTATTTGTTTGGGATTTGCTTTTATGATAGCTTGTCCACTTAGTCTAATCTTTTCTATTTCCTAGCTACTTCTAGGAGAAAACACAGTTCTAATATACTGCTTACATAAAGAGAGCATAAGGCAGTACTGAGTTGGATATCAAGACAAAAATGCTTACAGTCTCTCTCTGAGCAATAGTTTTTAAAATCACTAACAAACATTTCTGCTGGGCCCTCCCAGATTACATCATGTTTGACACTTAGGTTTTCCCAGTATAAACATTACATCATTTTGACACTTAGCCTGGGGTTCCCAGGCCAACAGGCTACATTATTTAGCAAGCTAACACCTGCTCAGGAAGCTACAACAATAAAAGACATTTCACATGTACACTCTAGTAATTATTCTTCAAGTTAAAACAATAGAAATAATGTGCTAGCCCAGACAGGCTGACTCCGGGCTCTCCAGATCAATGGATAGATTTGAAATAAATTTAACTTCAAAAGAAAGATTTGAAATGCTTGACTTAGTTTTCCTTACAGCAGATGGCAATGTTGCTACAATCTTGAAGTTCAACATTTAGTATTTTCTTTCATTTAAGAAACAAGCCTTTATTTTACATTTATATTTACAAATGCCAGAATTATGTATCAAATTATATTTGGTTCGGCTGGCAGTCTTCACCATTCTCTACCAGTTTTCACACAGGATGCCTGATTTTGTATTGACTTGTATCAAACTGGTTGAACTCTGAAATGAATTAATAACCTAAAACTCAGCACTGATGAGTACTGGGTTCTCTCATGACTCTCAGATCATCTCTGTGAATCTACTTCATATATTCAGGTTCTCCAGGACAAGCTAAAACTGTCTAGGTGGCGTGCATTCCTAATCTATGGAATGCACTTATGAGTTGCTTAGAACACACATTATATTTCTTCAAGCACAGCTTAAAAATTCATGAAGAAGAGTCACTGCTCCTACCTGCAAAGAAAGGGAAGTACACAGCAGACAAGTATAGATCTATAAGCTCATGTTTCACATTTCCTAACTTTCTCTCTTTCTACTACCCTTTCTCTTGCTATCTATACTGGCTCATTCTACATTCATTTTCAATGCTCTCTTCTCTAGATATTGTTCTATGCTGACTTAATGAAAGATAGAGCTCACTCTTCCTGTATCTACCAATACCTCCTTTAATGTGCCCACCCTTCTAATGTAATGTTTCCCTTTCTGCTCTATGGAAACCAATTTATTTCTCAATAAATTTCTGAATACCCTAAGGCAGAATACTTCCTTAGCTATTGGTTATAGTATTCTGTTCTAACTTCCCTAGAAGTGGTTGCCACTTTTTCATTACTTCAAAGTATGAGATGCCATAATCTGGTTTTAAAAGCCAATATGGTTATATGTTTTAGTTTTTGTGCATTACTGTACTTCTCCTTTGACACATGGAAATGTACAGATATCTATACAGCATTTTTTATGTCTTCACTTTTGTGCTGAGAAGTGTACTGGATTTCCTTACATACTAGACTTCTCAGCTTCTACTGTGATTTTATGTTTTTTTACTGCATATGATTAGTAAACTGTTACTCAGTGTCGCCTTTCTTCTTAAATTCTCACACTCAACTACCAGTGGGACAGTCATCTATGAATGGGGATATGGTAACTCATTGTTTTCAGAGAGGTACAGACACTGGTACTGAACACTTGGTAGATAATCTTGAAGTAATGGAGGGACCAAATGGCAGAGTTTTAAAGTGGAGGTATGAATGACTTATCCGCAATCTTCGACATTTTCCATGAGCTGATCTTACTGGAATGTGAGCATATGCATCCTCCATATCCAGTTAAGTAAAAATGAATTCTCTGTAAAGTGCCAGGACTGGTGTCACTGTCACCATACAAAGTTTCTTATTCTGAATGTTTTGAAATTAACTCGAATAAACTCAAAACTAGATAAAACAAAATAACACCAGAAAGAGACAATAAATCCAACAATAGGACCGTTGATAAGTTAAGCGCTTTCACTCACTTTATTTAACATGAATTTCTTCAGAACAAATACTTTACTCACTCATTCCCTTTATAAACTGTAACCAATTACATCACATGACTTTCTTAAAGGAAATCAACATTTTTAAATAAAATAATCAGTATTAATGATATAAATCTGTATACATGTAAAACTTAGAAAATAATATACATTAATAAAATATCTTCTTATAAATAAATGTATATATGTACATGTGTATGTATATAATCAAAATATATATATATAGTAATGCAAGTAATATAAAAAAACAATACACAATAAACGACCTATTCCTGGCCAATGTTAAAAAACATTTGATGTTAATAGTACCATTAAGGCCAGGGGTTTCATCAGCAACCAAAACAATTTGCCATAGACTTTCTCTACACTCCAAATAAGTCTTGTAATCACCTGTGAACAAATCAGTGTTCACCCTAATACAAAGAAATAAAACTTCTTAAAAAGTGGGCACTCTGTGGCATGTACAGCCAAAGCATTCGTTCCATCCCTTTTTCTGATGGCTAAACAGTGCTCATAGATTCTTTTGAGAGCTCTAATGGTTTTGCTAATGTAAAACTTATCACGTGTCACACATAGCACAATAAACAACATTAGTTGCGTTACAGGTGTAATGATCCTTAGACCAGAACCTCCTCCCTATGTGTTTGAATTCAATACTGGACACATTGCTCATAAATCTACACAGTCTGCATCGTCCACAAGAAAAACTACCTGCAATGTTAGATGTTGTATTTAAAGCCATTAATTTGTTATTCTCTAAAATGGACTTAATACTGGTAGTCTTTTTATAAGAAAAGTATGGTCTAGCCCCCAAAATCTTTGCTAATTCAGTGTTTCCCATCATAACTTTCCAATGGTCTAATAAAATTCTCTTAATATAGACCATCTCATTGCATACTGGAATAGGAAAAGCCAAAGAAAATTTGGAAGAATCTTTCTCTGAGCAATAAAGGACACTCCCCTAAAAGTGTCCCTAATGCTCAAAATAGGACAGGCCGAAGTGTCCCTAAGCACCAAAACTTCCTGAATTGCCTTTTTAAGCCAAGCTAAGTCATAACCTCTTTGAAGAAAAAACTGTGTCAGTTTATCTACCTCATGTAAAAAACAGAATATTCACTTGTCAACCTGCTGAGATGTATAAATTGACCTTTGACTACTCCACCTTTCATGTGGATGGGATGTAGACTATCCCTATGCAGACACTGATTAACAAAAGTGGTCTTCCTAAATAGCGGACTCTTGCAATTCCTTGCATTATACAGCACTGCACTGCATATACTGGGGTTGTCTTATATTGCATATCTCCTGTTATTCCTACATTGCTTTACACTGCACATATACTGGGGTTGTCTTATATTGCATATCTCCTGTTATTCCTACATTGCTTTACACTGCACATTTTTTGCTGTGCCTGCTTGTCAAGTCATTTTGTACTCCTGTGACATGCAGCCTAATACTGCTCTTTGGCTAATGCACTACATTTTGTAATATTGTATTGTTTAACCCCCAACACTTGGTGCGCTGGTATCTGCCACTCTGGTTTGCTGGAATTCTTCTCTTCTACTGCATATCTGTGCACTTAATTTCTGAAAGTTCACCCTAGTATCCCCCCTTCACTGTGTGATCAGGGCAAAATCTGAGAAAAATTAGAGGTCTTCAGCAAAACACTGGACAGTTCAGACATGGTTACCTGCAGTATGACTGATCATATTCTCAGTAATTATTCCTCTCAAATGTCCACATTATTGAAGAGGTTCTTCGTGAATGGGGGACGAGATATAAGCCCCTATTGGGTAGTTCTAGTGCCGTGGTTGGACCAAAAATGGATGGAGTTGGGAATGGAATGGATAAATCTGGGGATGCACCAGAACAGGACACCCTTCTGAATTCTAATATTAGAAACTACAATCAGGCATGTCTTATTCAACATAGTCCCTTGTCTAATCAGATTAAACAGATTTTACACAAAAACTGGGGTATATTCAAGGTGAATAATGAGATTTACAAGAAGGTAGGGGAGAAACCAATTTTTTCTATGAAGGCTGGTAGCAACATTAAGTTAAACTTGGAGAAAACTAGGGCACATGATGGAGGAAATACTAAACCTTGTGGACATTGTTCATATTGTGGATACATCCTTCAGGTACCCTCAGTATCCATAAATAATAGAATTGGAAGTGTAATATATTTGAGGAAAGGGAACTGTTATACTAACAAGATAGTCTATATTGCATTGTGTAACACCTGTGATGGGTTCTACATCGGGAAAACAGAGAGAGCCCTGAAATGCAGGATATACGAGCAATTGTATGAAATTAAACATCAAAAGGAAACAAAACCCTCTACAGACACAGTCAGGATTGCAGTGGAGACACTGGTTTCAAGTTTGCTATTATTGATTCAGTGAGTTTGGATGTGAGGGGGGGGGGCGATTGGAAAAATTATTTATATAAAAAGGAATTAATGTGGCAGCTCAGGTTGGCTGCAAATTTTTACCCTGGTTTAAATTATCACATTTTTCAGTTTTAAAGGAAAGGGCTAATCAAATTAGATAGTGTTTATAGCACCACTTTAAGACATGTTTTAGTTTATTGACACTGGCATATCAGCTGTTTTTAAACTGAATACACTTTCACAACTATGTATTATTTTATACAGACAAAACTTTATATTAGATTGATGAAATTATGAATTACATGAACATATATACAATATATGAATTTTATAAAAAATGTATGAGAATTTTATTTAATGCATATCTATTTTATGCTCAGAATTTAACATTTGTTGTACTTGGTGCTTTAAAAGTTCAAAGGCTGACTAATTAGTTAACTGACTGGTTTGCAGTTATTGGTGGGAGAGTATTTAAATGTGGAGTATATCCTTGGTCAGTTTTTCCGATTAAGTCATTTTATGGTGATGAAAGCGCTTAACATGAATTACTTTGGATGATTTTATTTATTTATTTTATTAAAAAACAGTTTGGTCCCTTTGGTGCTTTTTTCTTTGGTTTATTGTCTTTTCTGCACCAACACACCCATTTTTTGTTTTTTGATGGAATTCTTCTCTTCTACTGCATATCTGTGCACTTAATTTCTGAAAGTTCACCCTAGTATCCCTCCTTCACGGTGTAATCAGGGCAAAATCTCAGAAAAATTAGAGGTCTTCAGCAAAACACTGGACAGTTCAGACATGGTTACCTGCAGTAAGGCTGATCATACTCGCAGTAATTATTCCTCTCAAATGTCCACACTTGCAGAATGCCCCAAATTTTCCTCATATTTTTGCCCTGTCCCTCAAAAGTTTTTTATTTTTCTGGTAAATCAGTGAAGATTTCTGTCACTGAATAATGACACACAGTTATATACTTCACTTTATAACAAAGAGAGAGAGAGAGACACACACACACACACACACACACACACACCACTATGGGGGTCCTCTCTTGCACTGGACTGTACTTAATGTGTTATGCAAAATTTGTTTTGCTGTGATCTTTTTTTCCCAGGCCTCACAAGCAAGGAGACATTATGTATCATACTCATGCAGAGAATATCAGCAAACAGTAAAGAAGGCAGAAGAACCCTGAAGTGCCATTGTACAAAGACATTATTTAAGAAAGGTAAGCAATTTCTTTCTTAAATAATGTCATTCTATAACAGTAATAACCCACTCCTGGATCTGGGTATCACAGAATTTAGTCATGTTGTTGTTACTACGCTAACAACCACGAGGGCCCTTACAAGCCTAGCTGTGAACCCTAAACAGTAGGGAGGGAACTAAAAATTGGGGGGGGGGGTGAAAGGGTAATTTTTTTTTTTTAATTGACGGCCTGATCTATTAACTCATTATAGAGTGCGTTTTTACAGTTACCTTCTACTGACGCCTCTAGGCATCAAATATTGTTTCTTCACATTAATTCCAAAACCATGGTACATACAAGGTATCAAAATATTTCATCTTAAAACACACATGATGGCAAACACAATTCTATTGATATTTGACCTATGTCTAATGCGGGTAAAAAGATACTATTTGCACACTGTATTTGTATTATACTAATTTTTACATTTCTCTAAATATCTTAACATTCAGGTAACCCAGACAGAACTGCATAGTCTCACATGAAAGCTCACAGCTGTATGAAGAAAATCTTGCAGGCAGTATATGTGCCTTGCTTGAATGGTCACTGAGATATCATAAGCTATTTATACATTACAAAATTAATATTCACTGTCTTTACTTTGGCTTACAAAATGAATGAATGCAACTAATGTGAATATTAAGTTACCCTGAATAGTTTGCCATTTACAATTTTCTAGTAACATTTATTGCTCCAGACATATGAATATTTGTTTGAACTTTAAGGACATAACTTCATTATTTTAAAGGCTGCAGCCACATCCACTGGGAGTTAAAAGTACACACTCAAAAGAGCTGTACTGAAGGGAATGAGTTAAAAGACATGGTGACCAGGCCGGCAGTAAATTTACAATTTCCCATCCAATTGTCAAGGTTTCATTTGAAGAGGGCCAGGGATGAATCTTATTGTATCTGTTCCTCCAGCATGCTCTGTGTGTGTGTCATGTGCAGGTCAGTGAAGTGATAAAGAAAAAAAAATTGTTTTTGTTTGGTCACTTAAGCATCACCATTGTGATCAAAGCACACCAGCTATGGGTAAATCTTGAGATAACCACATCCACTTATGTGTTATTACTAGAATGTATACACATATATACATATATGTGTATAAATACTATAGATAGATAAAACACACACACACATTACCTTTTCTCCCTACACACAAAATATATACACACACATTTATTTCATTTGGTAACTAGGCTATGCCAATTGAGGCAAGGACAAATGGCCCTTTTCAGGAGCAGCCCAGACAGAAAAGCTACAAATACACGAGAAGCAAAAAGCTTAAGCAGTACTAAATGTTCAAACATTTAGACAGTCAACAGTTTAGATTTTGCATTTTTTCCATTAATGTATGCACTTGATAGAATTTAGAAAAAATACTTACAAATATATAGTTATATTTTATTTACAGTCAATCATCATCATAGAAATAAAGAGTGACTGGTAACAAGTACTGGCAACAGAAAATGTATAAATAAGAAACCTGCATACATTTGAATAAATGTCTTTCTGTTGAGACAGGCAAGTAGGTGATGAGATAACCTCAAGAGAACAGAGTAGTTAGTAAGAGGAGAGATGAAAGGTGAAATGATTGTAAGAAATGGAATAAGATGAGGAAGGAAAGATACACCAGATAGATTTGAATGAATTCTTGCAAAAAAGGAGACTGAAAAACTCAGATTAAGGGTCAGTGTAAACGTTCTTCATTAACTAGGTCTTGAGGTTTGTGTGACCCACACACGCACACACACACACACACACACACACACACACACACACACACACACACGTTTTTCATTTTGGTTACATCTTTGAAACTCAAACTAATAGTGTAAATAAGTTATATCCATAAGGCAAAGCTACTTAAAGATGAGATTCTGCACCCCCCCACACACATTATTATTTTTTGCTATATCATTTTTTGAGATGTCCGAGATGGTAAGTGAATCCTGCAGAGAAGAGTTTGTTCAATTCAACAAAGACAGGCGAGGGACTCATTCCTGCAGATTATTTTTTGGGTGAGAATGGAAGTTGTACAGTTTTTAAATGTTAAAGGGTATGTTGTTCATTCGGATTAAACTGTTACTATAACAATCGAGTCTGGGTTTTAATATCTACATCAAGGGGTTTTTTTTTGCGACAGCAAGTGTAATGCTCTTACCTGAATGCACTGATCATGGACAACAGAAACGGCTTAGTTTGTTACACACAATCTCATGTCCAAGGTTTTCATATTTGTAAGATGTTAGGCAAGACTTGCAGTTTTTTTTCCTTTCTTTTTTCAGTATAATAGGCATGTGTTATAGAACTGCACTCTATGAAGCTTTAATACTGGAAATGGAAGTGCCATTGTAATCACCACTGTATGATTTGTACAACTAAGTTTTTGATGTAAAGTAGTTTTAATGGTTTAAGTTTCAACGCTTTTTCATATATACGAGTTTAAAAACATTACATCTTACCAGGGTACACTGATAAGGTGGCGTGGTAAATATGCTCAGACACAACATGTAGATGTATTCGATATCTTTTATCAGGCATTTATCTTCACTTTGAGAGTAATTAACCAATCAAACAAATCAGCAATTACTGAGACAGACAAACTTGAATGTGCGTGTGCACACACAAAAAATAAGCACATACTGTACAAAAACGAAAATGCACATTTAAATTTCATATCAACCCCCTCTGTATAAAGGCCTACAAAGGAATAAGAAATACCACATGAGAAAAATTAAGATGAAACCATAATAAATAAAGAAAAATCACAATTGCCACTGGAAACCAAATAGCATTAATGATCCTAATTCAATTCTAAATGTCTGAAATACATAGGACTTTCTTTGTGAAAAAATAAATGAAATGATTAAAGCAAACATAACTGACCATAAACCTCACTATACCACAAAACTAATACCAGAAATGTACCTGATGCTATTAAAATATGAGTTTAACAGTGTTGTACTGGCTTTGATTACAACTGCACTGGAACACTGGTAGCTAAAAGTGAAGGATTGTGGGGAAACAATATACTGCATTACAGAATTGAAAAAGTATATACTGCTTTCACAAGCCCTGTCTGAAGTATTAGCCAACAACAAAATCAATGTTGTATACTTCAAGAAGAAAATAACAATGAAAAAGAAACGTATAGTATTCTTTTCATGATAAAATGCCAGCATCACTATCCTTACAAGCACGAACAACAGAGCTAGCAAAATACTGAAAATGATCAAAAGAGAAAAAGATCACATAGAAGGAACATTCAGCATTCTGTGATTGATAAAGCAGTGAACTGCAATGCTTTCACAAATGCTGACAAATGATCTACCAAAAAGCTGAAACTGATTTTACACCAGCCAAGCTGATACATTCTTGCTTTGCAGTTTACAGCCCTGGGAAAGCAGTAGTCATTTTAAAACTATCACTGAAACGCATCATACAAACTTCTGCACTTGACTAAAAATAATATTCCCTTCACAAGTACTGTCAGGTTGATTAGCAATGATGACCATATCGAAGCAATGCACAGCAGTTTGCACTTCATAAAAAGTTACACTGTACTCGTTACTGCTTAACTGCTTTTACCCAAGATGAATTGAAACACTTCTGCTTTGTAACTTACGACTGGGGAAACACTTGTATATAATTTTTGCTCTTGATAAAAAAATACACTGTTTTTACAAAGTGGTGACAGATGGGCAGAAAACAAGTGTTATGACTAAATGGTTAAGCAGCAGGTGCTTGATTTAAATTGAATTGCTTTAGTAAGCACTGTAGGTACTAACAACTGAAACTGATTTTACACAATTCAAAGAAAAGAGATGATCAGAAGGAAGAAACCTAGAGTGCCACTTTGATCATGATATAAAAATCAATTATATTACATACAAAAGTGCTGTCAGGAGTACTATAACTGATTTTACTGGGACGAGCTGAAATACTCTTGCTTTGTAATATAATGGCATAACAGAAGCAGCATACATCATTTTGCTCTTGATAAAAAAATAAAATAATTACAGTGCGTTCACAGGTGCTTCTAAAAGCACTAATGAACAACGTGTCACAGACCTAGGACTTAAGCATTATGCTATAAATCACATTGGCAGATTACTGATACCACCACTGCAGGACAGTAATCTGTGTTCAGTATGCTGATAAATCAATAAAAGTTGCCATGCTCTAAGATGAGGATCTGTATTACACAGTAAAGCTCAAAACACCTTTCTGGAAAACCTTTCCCATGTTTCCCCTCATTTTAATGAATGCTATGTGTCACTGAAATAATGGGTTGAACTTGCATAACTCAGCACAAATATTTGAAAATTGCCTTATAAGTAGACCACCACCAAAGAGACATCCCACTCATAAAACCCAAAGAAAAGCCCTGTTCAACAAACACTAACAGAATTACCGCATCTCAATGAAATGAACAGGAAACAGTAATTCATATTAAAATAAATATTTTCCAGTGCTAAATACATATAAATATGAGGAAGAATGAAAAGGACAACACCAGATCTTGTACTTCTAAAATCTCCCGTCAAAGAGCTCTTTAATCATTACCTCTATTAGAGATTATAGGATGTGTACATATTTCATAACTTACTGATACTGCTTGTTTATTAATCTTACATATTAGATATTTCTTTCATTGTGTATTTGCATATTCAAAATGTTTGCTCTTCTTAATTCTAGTATTACAAGTAATCTTGACTATATTTAAAGGAATTCCCACCTGTTTAATACGAATATGTGTTTTTAGTAATTGTGAACTGCTGTTCTGGTCTAAGCTTCACATCCTGACAGAATTTGATTGCAGCATGTGAAAAATGACAACTCTCCGCACATAGCAGCTGATAATTTCTTCTGTAAGTTTCTCTTTTTTTCTTCTTTTAAACTGCTCAAATCAGTAACATCGAACTTTACTTCTTTCCATTAATAAGTACAGGTACACTTAACACAACACAAGCTATTAACATTCTGCAAAATGTAAGCAAATTTATTTTTATTTTACATTTGCTTACCGGGAGAGTCCGACTGGACACAGGTCCATTTTCAGCGGAGGCCTGGGGAGAAAAGATCCAAAAAAATACAACACATGGGAGCGATCACACAGTAATGTAGAAAAATCACAATCCCATACAATAAAATAAAATTAAAAAAAAAACAACATAAAATCAAAATTTCAAAACGTACATATTTTTTTAAGGATTATAACCTGGAATGTAGTAAGCACATACATGAGTTTTAGGATGAAACATGCAAGGTGGTTAAGAACAATTGGCGTATGGTAGTTTCTGGCAACAGGTAATGGTAACTATATAGTAGATAATAGGTCTTAGTTCTATACAATAAATATCCACAGTAGTGACAGTCTTTGAGGTATGATTAGCATAACAGCCTTTCCAGGGGAACTGCCATCACATAACAGTATCCTCATTGCAATGCAATGGTATATATTAACCTGGGGAGTAACAAGAACATAGCCAGTTGTTTGAATAGTGGGTTTTCAGTTTTCAGGAGTTTTTTAAATTGTATAGTAGAGCTATTAGAAGTTATCTGGCCTGGTAGTGTATTCCAGAGTCTTGCGATAGTGCAACCAAAGAAAGACTTACCAGCATCATTCTTATGTTTGATGACATTTATGAGATTCTGGTCACTAGATCTTAAGTGTCTGGTAGTAGTGCAGGGTTGAATTAGATGTTGGAGTGCAGGGGTTTTCTCAGGATGGCAGTATAACTTGTGTGCTACTGACAATTGACTGAGTAGCAGTAGTTGAGGCAGCTCAAGCCAGTTAAGCTGTTTAGGGTATAGACAGTGATGGGTCCTATATAAGGCTTCTGTAGTGAACTTGGCAATCTTTTATTGAAAGATTCCATTTTGCTTAAATCAGCCTGGCGAAGATTAGGATAGGAGAGGCATTGAGGAGGATGGATAAGAGAGAAGTCCTTGCAATTGTGGCTTTGGTATGTCTAGTGATAAACTGTCTGTTCCTGTAGAGGAGACCAAGCTTTTTGTTTACTTTCTTGATGACTTGTGCAATGTGGATGTCAAATCTTAGGTTGTTGTCAATTTCTACACCTAGCAGTTTAGTGTGTGTGGTTGGAGTGATTGGGATATTATCTTTGGAACTTATGCTAAAATTATTGCTTAACCGGGGGGGGGGGGCTACCTGGGCTGAAAAGAATAAGTTTTGTTTTATTTGGGGATTAATAATAAGTTTGGAGTTAGTGAACCATGTTTTGGTTGGAGTAAAGTTGTTTTGGGTTAGGGCATGAAGTTGTTTCATTGTGGGGGCGGCACATATATGGCTGGTGTCATTGGCATATTGTACTACTGAGGCAGTGAGTTTGGAGGAACAGAGCTGGTTGGTAAATAGAGAGAAAAGAAGTGGGCCAGGGATGCAGCCTTGAGGTAGTCCTAAGGATACTGGTAACAGAGGAGATGACTGGTTTTGCATAGGACTGCTTGTTGCGGCCTGATAAGTAGCTGTTGAACCATGAGATAGAGGAGGAGCTAATGTTTAGGGTAGATATAATTTGAAGACGCATATTGTGGTTAACCATGTCAAAAGCTTTTGATAAGTCTAAGAATATGGATGATACGAACAGGTATACCATCAATTCTAATGTTATTTCACCTCAGTCGATTTTCTATATCACCAGCTTTATTTATGAGAGAGTTATTTTGTTTTAAAAGAAATTCAGTCTGAGACTCACCTTCAGTTATTTTCCCTTCAACATAATTTAAAGCTTCTTCCATACTGCTGATTGGTACACTTTGTTCTTTCATAGGAATTTCTAAATGTTCCATCTTCTTTCTGGTCTCTTCTTTGCAATGTTCTATTTTGGCATACAGTTTGTCTATTTTAAGTAATACATCTTGTATACTACATGATATTGATTGGTTGTCTTTAACATAAGAATCCTGAGTACCATTTCTTGAGTGGCTCATGTTAAAGTCTTTTTTTCTCTTAACCAAGCAGCTGAAACTGAGAAAAATTACATCTTTTTAAGAATGTGAAGCTATAAATATTTTCTCTGACTATTAATGAATAAAATTAGCTAACAAGTATCTCCAAATTTAAATTTTTTAATTATATTTTCTGTCAGAGAAAAGTTTTCAGTCACAGAGCTTTCATCAGTTACTGCTCTCACTTAGCCATCTTGGCCATGAGCAACTACTTATTCTAACAGTGTGTGACTCAATGCAACTGGGAGAGTGAGTGCCAGAAGTGAGCTGAGGAGGAAGAATTTGAATTTTTACTGGATAGGTCCTTTCCTCTGGAGTGGCAGAAAATAAGGTAATCAAGCCTTGTGAAGGTTGTGATTATACGACTTTACTGCAGTATTAGCAAGTACTTACGCGTACTGGTACACACAAACAGATGAACACCTACACAGCACGAGAATTCAATGTACTGTCATGTCCAAGAGATAAACACTGCAAATATCCTTCCATACAATTCCACTACAAAGAATAGATAATTCACTATACTCTGCTCTCTTCAAGACAATCAGAAGTAAAAGAAGTGTGTTGTTGGCTGTCTAAAAACACAGGCAACATAAAGGCATGTATTAACTACAAACTGGACATCACCAGGGTTGCCAAGAGAATCACTTGTAGTTTCAATAGGTTTCACTAAGGACTCGCACTGCAAAACAAATTACTCTAAATACATGCACAATTCTTACTGCATCTTTCTTTTTGCCATCAGGCAGGGCTTCATAAACATTAGGCAAACCTGCCTTGATGCTGTCAGTGCACCACCAATACCTGTCAGGCAGAGTGCTCCAGTACCATTACTGGACTGCAGATAAATCCTGCAGTAGTGCTGGTGGTAGCAATGGTATACAGAGTTAACAGCCAGTACTAAAACAATAGAAAAGAACACACAGTACTGTAATGCATTTAGTAATGTTGTTGGTGGTATCATCTTAAGGGTAAGAAAGTCGGGTTAGGCATATATTTACAGAGGAAAATAAACACACGTGAAGGCAATCAATCTGGTTAAAAACAGAAGAGGGGAACAACCCTTGCTATCTCCTTTATTATAAAGCACGTGGTCATGTGACCTCTATTGACCTCTCCACACAGACGTCAGTGTAAGAGCACACATATGATCATTCACTCTCTCTTTTATTATCAGCCAACAAATGTGAATTCTTCCAGTTTACACCACTACCTCTTTTGTCCGATTTGAGACATCAAATGAGCTATGACAATGTATATGTTCAGTACATCTAGATCAGGCATGGGCAAACTACGGCCCGGGGGCCACATGCGGCCCGTTAAACGTTTTGATTCGGCCCACCAAACTTGAAAAAATTTAATAAATTAACCTTGTTAATGTTTTATTTCCCCTGCAATTCTGATGTTTCCTCACTAGATGGCGCCCTCTAGATATATTGGCTTTGTTGAGGTGAAGCGTAGGCTTATTACCTGACCCATAAAAATTTCAAACCACAAATCAATTTCACGATAATAAGGATAAACTAAAGACATATACAGATTTAGATAAACATCATGGTAAAACAATTCAGTATTCAAATAAGTAACTATATAGTAGATAATAGGTCTTAGTTCTATACAATAAATATCCACAGTAGTGACAGTCTTTGAGGTATGATTAGTATAATAGCCTTTCCAGGGGAACTGCCATCACATAACAGTATCCTCATTGCAATGCAATGGTATATATTAACCTGGGGAGTAACAAGAACATAGCCAGTTGTTTGAATAGTGGGTTTTCAGTTTTCAGGAGTTTTTTAAATTGTATAGTAGAGCTATTAGAAGTTATGTGGCCTGGTAGTGTATTCCAGAGTCTTGTGATAGTGCAACCAAAGAAAGACTTACCAGCATCATTCTTATGTTTGATGACATTTATGAGATTCTGGTCACTAGATCTTAAGTGTCTGGTAGTAGTGTAGGGTTGAATTAGATGCTGGAGTGCAGGGGTTTTCTCAGGATGGCAGTATAACTTGTGTGCTACTGACAATTGACTGAGTAGCAGTAGTTGAGGCAGCTCAAGCCAGTTAAGCTGTTTAAGGGATAGACAGTGATGGGTCCTATATAAGGCTTCTGTAGTGAACTTGGCAATCTTTTATAACAAGATTCCATTTTGCTTAAATCAGCCTGGTGAAGATTAGGATAGGAGAGGCATTGAGGAGGATGGATAAGAGAGGAGTCCTTGCAATTGTGGCTTTGGGATGTCTAGTGATAAACTGTCTGTTCCTGTAGAGGAGACCAAGATTTTTGTTTACTTTCTTGATGACTTGTGCAATGTGGATGTCAAATCTTAGGTTGTTGTCAATTTCTACACCTAGCAGTTTAGTGTGTGTGGTTGGAGTGATTGGGATATTATCTTTGGAACTTATGCTAAAATTATTGCTTAACGGGGCTACCTGGGCTGAAAAGAATAAGTTTTGTTTTTTGGGGATTAATAATAAGTTTGGAGTTAGTGAACCATGTTTTGGTTGGAGTAAAGTTGTTTTGGGTTAGGGCATGAAGTTGTTTCATTGTGGGGGCGGCACATATATGGCTGGTGTCATCGGCATATTGTACTACTGAGGCAGTGAGTTTGGAGGAACAGAGCTGGTTGGTAAATAGAGAGAAAAGAAGTGGGCCAGGGATGGAGCCTTGAGGTAGTCCTAAGGATACTGGTAACAGAGGAGATGACTGGTTTTGCATAGGACTGCTTGTTGCGGCCTGATAAGTAGCTGTTGAACCATGAGATAGAGGAGGAGCTAATGTTTAGAGTAGATAGAATTTGAAGACGCATATTGTGGTTAACCATGTCAAAAGCTTTTCATAAGTCTAAGAATATGGATGATACGAACAGGTATACCATCAATTCTAATGTTATTTCACCTCAGTCGATTTTCTATATCACCAGCTTTATTTATGAGACAGTTATTTTGTTTTAAAAGAAATTCAGTCTGAGACTCACCTTCAGTTATTTTCCCTTCAACATAATTTAAAGCTTCTTCCATACTGCTGATTGGTACACTTTGTTCTTTCATAGGAATTTCTAAATGTTCCATCTTCTTTCTGGTCTCTTCTTTGCAATGTTCTATTTTGGCATACAGTTTGTCTATTTTAAGTAATACATCCTGTATACTACATGATATTGACTGGTTATCTTTAACATAAGAATCCTGAGTACCATTTCTTGAGTGGCTCATATTAAAGTCTTTTTTTCTCTTAACCAAGCAGCTGAAACTGAGAAAAATTACATCTTTTTAAGAATGTGAAGCTATAAATCTTTTCTCTGACTATTAATGAATAAAATTAGCTAACAAGTATCTCCAAATTTAAATTTTTTAATTATATTTTCTGTCAGAGAAAAGTTTTCAGTCACAGAGCTTTCATCAGTTACTGCTCTCACTTAGCCATCTTGGCCATGCGCAACTACTTATTCTAACAGTGTGTGACTCAATGCAACTGGGAGTGTGAGTGCCAGAAGTGAGCTGAAGAGGAAGAATTTGAATATTTACTGGATAGGTCCTTTCCTCTGGAGTGGCAGAAAATAAGGTAATCAAGCCTTGTGAAGGTTGTGATTATACGACTTTACTGCAGTATTAGCAAGTACTTACGTGTACTGGTACACACACAAACAGATGAACACCTACACAGCACGGGAATTCAATGTACTGTCATGTCCAAGAGATAAACACTGCAAATATCCTTCCATACAATTCCACTACAAAGAATAGATAATTCACTATACTCTGCTCTCTTCAAGACAATCAGAAGTAAAAGAAGTGTGTTGTTGGCTGTCTAAAAACACAGGCAACATAAAGGCATGTATTAACTACAAACTGGACATCACCAGGGTTGCCAAGACAATCACTTGTAGTTTCAATAGGTTTCACTAAGGACTCGCACTGCAAAACAAATTACTCTAAATACATGCACAATTCTTACTGCATCTTTCTTTTTGCCATCAGGCAGGGCTCCATAAACATTAGGCAAACCTGCCTTGATGCTGTCAGTGCACAACCAATACCTGTCAGGCAGAGTGCTCCAGTACCATTACTGGACTGCAGATAAATCCTGCAGTAGTGCTGGTGGTAGCAATGGTATACAGAGTTAACAGCCAGTACTAAAACAATAGAAAAGAACACACAGTACTGTAATGCATTTAGTAATGTTGTTGGTGGTATCATCTTAAGGGTGAGAGAGTCGGGTTAGGCATATATTTACAGAGGAAAATAAACACACGTGAAGGCAATCAATCTGGTTAAAAACAGAAGAGGGGAACAACCCTTGCTATCTCCTTTATTATAAAGCACATGGTCATGTGACCTCTATTGACCTCTCCACACAGACGTCAGTGTAAGAGCACACATACGATCATTCACTCTCTTTTATTATCAGCCAACAAATGTGAATTCTTCCAGTTTACACCACTACCTCTTTTGTCCGATTTGAGACATCAAATGAGCTATGACTTAATGTATATGTTCAGTGCATCTAGATTAATGAAGCAAAAAGAAAATTAGCAAATGCTTCTTCTGTTATTTATATTTGCATGGCAGGGTCCATGGTAATTTTAGCTACCTGTGTTGGTTTGTGAAGTTCATCTTCCTTAGCATTAAGGAATTTTTTTTTTTTTTACTGCAGGTTTCTGAATGTTGTTATTTCTGGAGTACCACCATTTTACCTTTCACCTGCTGCTGAACAATGCTCATTTCTTGTCCTCAGCTAACAGGAACAACTTCTGCTGACATGCACTCTATTGCACTGTGATCCTGATGGGACAGGAAAAAAAGAGGTAAAACTATGTCAGTATTTCTTAGAAAGAGGCCCATGCATGCTTCAGGACAGGAGTAAAGTCTGAAAATGTTGCAAATGCTACCAGCTAACTATTCAGAATTGTTTTACATATAATCTAGCTCAATTTAGCTGGATAAAAGCGAGTAAATACATGTGCATTTGACTGGAAATCAATTAAAAAAATGTAATAATCCAGATTACGGCTAGTGAAAGTTTGTGTGCGCAACTGTATGTTTTACATTTTATTTATGTATTTTTTGTGGGGGAGGGGGTTATCTTGCACAGATCAGATTATGCTTTGTTTTTGTTTGGGAAGGCCAGGTTTTATTCCAAACAAAACTTGTATTTCAGAATGTTCCTTATCTCTAATTCTGAGCAACAAAATTTTATCTATATAAAGTTGTTGTTGTTGTCTTTCTGCTTTTCCATGTTAGGGGTCGCCACAGCGGAACTCTGGTCCGCTAATTATTGCCAGTAGATTTTGACGAATGCCGAGGTGCCAGCTCGACATTCAACATCAAACGAAGGCAGGCCCATTTACGCATGTCTTTCGAACGCCCACCCAACCGCGTGGAGGACATGCAGACTCCACACAGAATCCCCGCACTCCAGCCGAGAATCAAATGGGAGAACCTCTTGCTATATAAAGTAAAACATATAAACAGGAAAGCCAGTATTCAAAAGTGCCACCAAAAGTAATCATATAAATGGCCTCAGAAATCTGTACTCAGTTTTCTGACATCTAGATAAGGAGAGAGAATTATCACATCTCAGTTCTCCAGTTGTGAGAAGAGACCTGCTTGGTATCTCAGAAAAAGCTTCCATAACTGCACAAGCCAAATGACTAGCGCATAAAGAAATGTCATAGGACATGGATGTGCACAGTTTACACAGCAGAAAGTTCACGTTGATCTCTTGCAGAATTCGATATGGTTGCTCTCTACAGCAGTCTGCAAAGCAGCTGCTATGCTATGGCGCCAGTGTTAAGTGAAGAGTTGATTACAAACGAGCAAAGAAACTCAAAAAATAATAAAGGAAGTAAAAGTGACAGAGTGATAGCTAGGACCAAAAAATATGTCCAAAAGTTATTCATGCTCTATACAGACTAGGATTTTTATGAATAGAAATAAAATGAAATAAAGAAGCAAGCCTTAGAGTAGTCTACAGAAGCTGCTTGGGCTGCTGAGGTTTTGAAAAATATGGTACGTTGTCAGAAATTAATATTGTAAGAAATATTACTGCAGTCTGGATATGTAAAATGTCAAATGCAGACCTCTCATGCTGACGGTCTCAAACAGAATTACCACTTAGTTGATGTTGTATATTATCTTTAAGTAAAGGTGAAACACAAGTAGAATTTTTATAACAGGAATGTATTTACTAAAATAAGTAGTAATTTAATGTAACAATCCTATATCACTTTGCTCGCTTACCAGCACACTATTTTTATTGCTGTTTCACAATGCTTGACTCTCCATTTCATTTCTTGGCTGGTGTCTTTTCTGTATTCCATATGCATTTTTTATCTGTTTCTATGTGGGTTTACTCTAGGTGCTCCAGTTTCCTTCCTCCTACTGCAAATGTGCTGTATAAGAACTGGCAACCCTCCAAGCTGCCCAAAAACTTGGGTTCTATTATGTGAGTAATATCCTGGGACAGAATGATATCCAGTCTGGAATACTTTCTCTGCCTTGCACAATAGCTCTCCCACATCAAAAAATGAATTAGGCTAGTAAATGGAGAACAAAGGAATTATTGCTTTTTATTTCCCTCAAGCTGGTCAAATTACCCTACCCTACAAAATTAATTTATATGTCTAAATGCACAAGGTGTTTGTTGGGCTGCACCTTTGTGAAGTATTATAGTACAGGTAGTGCAAATCCTGCAAAGAACATACTGATGTTCTTCACATTAAAGTCTGCTGGGGACAAATACTAAATGCCCTCTATCACGACTCTCTATAGATATGGGCATCCAGTTCTGGAATGCAGACTCAACTCTCAGTGAATACCCATAACTAAAAACACTTTGTACTTCACCAGAAATCAATAGGCAAGAGAAGTACATGTGTTTGCAGCACCCCTGCAACCTTCTAAATTGGTAGAAGTAAAATTCTGAGTCTGTTTTATGAGGATAATTGCACCAGTTTTGGAACCTGAAGAGACGTGTGCAGATTTCAATGCCTATGGGTCACTGTAAGCAATTTCCTGATCCTCACTGGAAAAAAGGTATATATAAAGTCATGTGGAAGTGGGACATGAGACAATAGAATCTAATGTCAAGGAGGAAGAATATCTAACGGCAAGAAGTGAAAGAAGTGCTAGACACTAAGTAGGAGTCTTGTTTGACTTCAGGATGGCAGCATTAGAAAAATACTTGGTTTTCAAAATCACACCTGCACGGAAAGGAAGACAGAAGAGTGAGGGATATGTGGTAATATACTAAGGTTGTCTTTCTAACTTGACTACACAAGATACACAACATGTCAGTCTGCATTGTATTGTAGGAAGTATACGGCATCACCATACATAGCACTGCTTCTATCACTTGTACATTCTCAGCCAAGTGCAGTGTCAATGACAAAGGGGTGTATGACAAGTTTTTACTTGTAATTCATCTTTAGTCATTTTCAGCAATCCACACTGCATGCAAGAGGTGGAAAAATTATACCATTCAATGTGTTTCTTGCTGATCTTGACCTTAAGTCAAATGCATACAAGAGGGCAGATGGCAAACTGAAAAGCATTAAAATTCAATCTGTATGTAATTTGATTGCTAAAACAATCCACTAAGCAAAATGATATAGCAAGTGATGGTGGAGTTACAGGTTTATCCCAAAGGGGGTTACAAGTTGTGTCCTCAGGACCTTTGCCATGACCACTTCTTTTTAGGACTATTCTTCTCAGATATAAAATTGGGAAATGGTTTATTGATAATGAAAATATGTTGAAGAGCTTAAGCTTGTAATATTATTTTAGCAAATGTTGCTGATTTATCCAAGATGGTCTACAAAGCTACATACCTAGTATAGTAGTAATGACCTTGACTTTAAGTTAGTACGTGCAACACAATGAGAGTTGGAAAAAAGGACAAATTAGTATTACAAAAAATGGTCAAATCGTGAAAGACACCTTAAAAACTTCAGGACAACAGTAAACAATTTAAAATTTGACCAATGTGTAACTATAAAAGTCAGAACACCACATTCTGTACCCTATCAAATTATAAATACTTTAGTCACTCCAGGGAGATCCCTGTGCCACTTTTAACTCACTTGGATGACCAATAAAATGCTGCATTTCTGTAGCCTGTCAAAAAGCCAACAGAACATTTTCCTTACTAAAAATATTACTGAGTTGAAAAACCTGAACTGTTCAGGAAGGTTCAAGAATTGCCATTATACTCCTTTTTTATTGGTTACTAAGAGGTGATCTCTGATCTCTAACATAACATCTGATTTGATTCCACTTAAAAGTCTATACCAAGAACACAATGTTAGGATAGCTAGTAACAAGGACCTAATAAATATTAATTATAGAAAAAACATGACAAGCACATCACACATCACCTTCCAAAAGTATGGAAAAAGCTCTCCATTACCATCATAAGTCAGATACTAACCCCATCAATAAAAAATAAACAGTGCAAAACTTCAGATGTTTAACACACAATTATATACACAATTATACACACACACACACACATATATATATATATATATATATATATATATACATACATATGTGTGTGTTATATCCATGAAAGGGTAAAAAGGTAACACAGATAAACCATTCCGTAAAAACTGCAAGAATGGTGCAGCCAAGCTAAACCCTTCACTGTGCAATACCTTAAACCTTCTGTAGCACAGGCCTGTGGGATATATGAAAATGACCATTAAGGTCATATCAGTGTTTTGGAATGGCTTATGAATGCCCATGAATTTTTGATTTTAATTCTTTCAGGGTACATTCAGGCCAATAAAGCCAAACCCCACTAGCTGTAGACATGCCATGTGTTATCCTACTGGGATTAAAGCCCAGTGTTTGAGGTATAGCTAGACAATCTACTTATGCTCTACTCATAAGGTCATAAAAAGTCTGAACACAGCATACTGGAGTTTGGTATCTGCATCAAACCCTAATGCATCTTCACAGGTGTGTGTGTGTGTGTGTGTGTGTGTGTGTGTGTGTGTGTGTGTGCGTCCGAGACTGACACTCATCAAAATGGATACTCCCATTAAATCTTTATGTTCAAATCTGCACACAGAAGTAAAAAAACATGCATCAGAAAATACATACACCATAGCTTTTTTACGCTCAAGTACATGCCTGCTAAGTCAGCATATACATTAAATGTGGACATATTCTGTTCTGAGATGGAAGTTGGACTTGGCCAATAGTCAAGACCTGTATCACAGAAAGTAATCCTTACTTAAATCAAAGAGAAAATTGTATTCATGGAAAGACAAAAATTCAAGAAACAAAAATTAAACTCTGTTTAAGTGACAAGTACATGTCAAACCAGCACCTCACCAGGATGACATCATTTAAAAGTGTACTGTCCTACTGTGTATACCATTTAACTGTAATACTGTTAATAGGGTTGCCAGCTGTCTGGTTTTTGACCGGACTGTCCGGTTTTCTGCAAATTGTCCGGTTACAAATTTCATTGAAAACCAGACACGTGAAGTCCGGGTTTTGAATGAGCCAAAATTAGGGACACTTTGTGGGGTAAACAGAGGCGAATTTTTCCTTTTGCATAGGCACCGGAACTACAGAGCGAGGGGGAAGGGGCTTTTACAGCTGCAGCCTGCAAGACTTGTAATATTTTAGGACCCAACGAAGGACTCATGCGTGTGCGTGCATGATCACACGCAAACGTGAATTTTAAAAAGTATGCGGGTTCCCTATCAACACTAAGCCTGCTATCAGAGTCATCCACCCATGGTAAGCAAACTCCATTTGATGTCATAAAGCAAAGTGAGCTACCTGTAAGCAGCTCCATTTTTTCTGAAGGCAAGCAGGGTCCGTTTTCTGAAGTGTGTGGCTGTGTAAAACATACTCATGAGGAACATTATCTTTGTCACAAGAAAAAGTTGTGGTTTGGTGATGTTACTAACTTCCGATGTGGCTAGGCTTGTCCTCGCTATGCAGCAGTTCACAGTGAGAAAAGAAATCATTCACATTTTTTGCTTTGTCTGACTTTTTTTGGGGGGGTTAGTTTTTGATTGTTTGGTATAAATTTTGATGATTTATAAATCATAAGCCTGTAAGCAGCTCTGTTTTTCTGAACAGGGCGTGCTCTTGCTATTATTTTACAAATGTGTCAGACTTTTTTTTTTTTTAAATTCTAAGTACGCTTGTTTCATTTTTCTAAATTTGTTTCCGGGGTAGTGCACTTTGCAACTCTGACCAAAGTAAACTGAAGAAAGTGTTTTCATAACTAAACTAAATCATAAACATTTTAGTGGGTGTACTGTGACTTGTGTACTGTTGATGCCTGCACTGTGTCTCATATGACTTTAGTTTCATGAAAAATCTTAGATAGTTGTTGCTTAGCTGAATTAATATGATTTTGTATTATTTACCATGGGTATCGCTCAAAAAAGTCTTAGCACTGTATGTCTGACAGACCCTTTCAATGTGGATTGTTGACTATTTAAGACTCAGAATGAGGTACACGTGAGAGCAATGCCTGCTCCAGTAATTCTGTCTACTTTATAGTAATTGCACTTGTTTTCATACCTCTCAGCTGTTCCTGATTTTGGCTCAGAATGTTGCTTCCCCCATCGCAAATAAAACTGGTGATTTTGGAAGAAGAGGAGGTGGACTGCACTTAGTAAATAATAATAATTAGTGTTGTAGACTAATTTTACTTCAGAAAATGCATGCTAATTCACATTCACAAATTGTCACTTTGCAAGTTAACAGTACTAATACTTTTAAAAATGTCCCTATTTTTTCTGGATTTTTCCCCTGATTCTGTCAGTACGGATTTGAGAGCTCTGCTCACTTTGAGTTCTATTACTTGTCTTGTGACCTTTTTTGCTGATGCAATGCCTGGCCTGGTGAACATTAAGCCCTGCCTAATCCTTGCAGTTGATAGCAGGAGTAAATGATGAGGTCTGTGAGTGTGACCTTGAGTGTTAAGGATATCTGCTATTTTAGATTCAGATAGGAATATAGTAAAGCATAGCTTAGATGTTTTCTTTATTTATTTATTTGAGACTGTCCTGCAATGTTGTTTTAAATATTTTCTGTGATTTTGAACTCTGAAGTTACTGTGTTGATTTACTGAGTATTATCTTGTTCTTTTATTATTAAACATATTTAAACCAATCTTTGTGGCTGATATTTGTGAGACATATTGAAGCTCTTAGAGTACTTGCATATCTATATGGTGACACTGTACAGGCCACATCTAAATAGCCTTGCTCTTGGTCAGACTACCATTTGGATAATAGTAACATTACACAGTAGGATTGGACACCCTTTAACAGCCTTATAGTAACTGGCCCTTAACAGAAAAGCATAGTAAATCGGCTGAAAGCAAGCAACCGGAACAGAAAAAGAGGGTGTTCCCATCAGCTGATGTCACAAAACAGGTGGAGCATGGATGGGAGAGGGAGTGGGGATGGGTGGAGTTATGGGTGATGCGAGGGGCATGACCTTAGTCCGGTTTTAGCCACAAAGAAAGCTGGCAACCCAAACTGTTAAACATTTTCCAGCAAAACCTGTTTACTAGGATCCCTACTAAGTAAATTCAATCAGGTAACAGAAACTGTCAGACTTGGTTACAATGCAGAAAGCTCATATGAAGACTGCATTGTTGCATGTAGTGTCAAAATATCTGACTGGCTGATGCACACACTAAATGGAAGTAGTTAAAATAAAAATTTAACTTCTAGTACCTCAAGCAAGGAGGCGAGAATAATTTGATGATGCCACACTATGCAAACCATCTTTGAGGAACAGCAAAGGATAAAAACTACTACAATCACAATCTCATGACATATCTCAGAATTCAGACTATAGAAATCTGCAAAATAAACATTTTTTTATGTGTTAACCTTTACTGCAAATACAAGACAAGCACAAAGACAGACAGCACTAGGTCCTGAATATAAACAGGTGTATTGTATGCAACACATTGTATTGCCAAAATCTACTTGGTGTTCTCAACCATGTTCGGTCACAGGGAAGAGATAACCATTTTGGCACAAGAACAAAGAAAAGTGTTATTTAAAGCATTTGGCTCAAACTTGTTCAAACACAAATTCTCATCTGACTTCAGTATTTGCTGGAAATCAAGCAATGTTTTTTTTCAAATAACAGAAGAGCTTATCTCTTGTAAATAAAGCAGAGTCAAACAGACATCAAGCAATTTATTTCATTAACTCCCAAGAGCAGCAAATGAAAAGAAGCTACTGCTCTTTTTCGGGTATACAAGTAAGGGTCAAACACACACATAAGAGAACAATATGTAACAATTAGTCATCTCAATCAACACCTCAACAAACCAGCAAATCGCATTTTGTTTTAAGCGTCTATTTATTTTTTTGATGTTCAGCTGCAAATAATCCAAAACTGATATTCCAGTAATATAAGTTAACTCAGAGAGAGAGATAAGGCATCAAATATGTTAGCACTGGTATACAATATGCACTCTGAAATAAAAGATTTTATATATTTGATATTAAAGTGATTATGTATCTCTAATGAAGAATGGTTTTCTGAGTTTGTTGGAAAGTATAAATGCATGACCTGGGAAATGACTAATGATCACTTATTTCCTGCTACTCACCTGACAGCTGGTGAATACAACATAGAGGTGAAGTGAGGTAGGTGCTGCTAAGAATGGAATGACAGAAAAGCAGAATGTCAGTGACAAAAAAAAAAAAACAGAAGTCAGTGTCAGATTACTGGAAACTTGACAGACTTCAAGAACGTTTAAAACAGGTATCATCAAAAGCTTATACTCCTTTCAAAGTCATACCTATTTGGAAAGAAGTGCATATATGAGTGTGAATTTGATGATAATGTTCTAATGTTATCATTCTCATCAGGGAGACACATTAACTGCATGATGTGAGACTGACATTTAGGACTGAAACTATAACTTAAATTCTGAAACCTTTGTAGTAAATATTTCCTTATTTACTTGTTCTGACAGACTTAAAATTCAGGTAGAAGACAGAACATCTTTTTTTAAGAACTACAACTTTTCTTGTTGCTGTCATTGCTGGTGAACAAATCTGAAAGAGGCGAATGACCATTTCAAGTTCTACTTCTGTCACCTTCAGTTCTACAAATTCAACACTAAATGTGCAAGTTTTGTTATTTATATATAATATGGAGCCACACATGCCCTTTTTGATTTATCGCTCCCCAAGACAGTTGGAGACAACCTCATCCCACATAACCTATTAAAAACCTGGTAAGTTACCTTATCTACTAGTGTGCAACACACACAAACATAGTATCTGTATTAAACTAATTAATGATAAGGGAGAGGGTTAAAGAAAGGAAAAACTGAGAAAATGTCACTTCTTTATGAAGGGAGGTTGTCTGCAGGCAAAGCATAAAGGGTGGTTAGCCAATTAAAAATTACACTGAGGCAAACCACTATCAAATTCCTTACCCAAGTAGGATGAAATATAAGGCCAAGTCTTTTCAAGTCAAACATGGCACTAGTAAAGAAATGAAACACACCACTTGGAGTACTATACCTATGAACACCAGTGGAAACACAAAGCTATCAAGGAAATGAAAACTTGAAGCCTTATAGATTGTCACATCAAACTGCATGACAAGTTTTTTGATCTGCATTAACGCAATCAGTAATAGTCTCTATGGAATGCACTGGACCAAAGCAATACATTTTTAATGCTGAATGCTGTAGAAATCTGAGATAACCAACTTTGAAGACTTTTTCTGCTATTGGAAGAAATTTGCGTAAATATCACTATAGACAAGGAAGTGCTGTGCTTGCATTTGTGCAAGCTTACACACACACACACACACACACGCACACACACACATCAATGGAAAAAAAAGATTTTCCACATCCCAATATAACTTTAGCCTTCCTCTTTGCCACTACACTCTGCACATCATATGGAAAGAATTCATGGTTACCACTCCGTAATCTCCACATACTACAAAATACAGATCAATTTCCATCCTTGCAAGTACTGGCAAGCTATCAGAAAAATGCAGAAAGTCCTACAAAATCCTACTCAATATAAACATGGTTTCTGGAAAGGTAGAAACCCCATCACAGCATTCTGGACCCTAACAAATGACATGTTGATCAACATGGACAAAGGCTACCTGACAGGGACCATGTCCACAGACTTAACACAAAACATTTTATCTTAATATACTTCTGCTATATGCCTAAAAAACCCCACATTAAATCAACTTAGAAAATACCTGCGAAACAGATCTTTCTTGTTGCAAATTAGGGAAACTGTTAGCAGAATCCTCTCCACTTTTAGAGTCCAAAGCTCAACACTTTTCCTCCTCCTGTTCTGACTTTTAATAAATAAACTCAATCCCAGCATACCAAAACTCCTAGACTGGTGGTACAGTCATATACAACTGCAATCCCCCCCCACACACACACACACAAAAGTTTCTGGAAACTGATCTTAGCCACATTTCAACCCTGCTTTCATACAGCAGACTGCTTTTTAAATTCAGAAAAAACAAAACCCATGATTTTCTGAGCTCAACAGAAAGTTAGATTAATTCCCAATATTTGGAATATTGCAGTTCACAACAATGGACCCCTCAATTCCATTCTTATTTTAAAATATCTTGGACTGCAGTTGGACCAACCCCATCTTTCCATTATTTACAGAGCAAACTAAGGCCAACATTCATACTGGTTAGGGAAGAGCTCTACTTCACATGAATGGAAAACCTGTTCCAGAGGAGGGGTAGTCTCTGAGGCACATACCTTTCTCTCCCAACATGTTCTATTTATATTGCACATGAGGTTTAAGTCCTGAGATTGGGTATTTCTGATCCTATTTGTTTGTTTTGTGGATGTGCAACAGGTCCATCAGTATGACGGAGACTGAGATTAAGACTTGGATTTTGAGGCAGTCTACACGTCATGCTGTTTAAAGCCCCATATACTTTATGTGAGGAACCTCTGTGGATGCTCCAGTTGTTACAAATGCCTGGCCAGACACATACTGAAGGGTACACTATACACAATGATTGGTCTGATGATGGCCAAGTACAGCAGAACAATGACATCTTTAACCTAGACAGCTGTGCAACACAGAATGATTTTTTTTACCACCACAGATTCATGACGGCCAAAGGCCAGGTTACTGACTAAATGCTTTCTTAAATCCCTGATCACTGGGTCTACTCTTAGGTGTGTATTATGAAGGAAATGTAGTAAATTCCAGGGATGGCCATCTTTCAAATGATGCTACTATGCATTTCTTTGCACTAAGTTTTAGACTATGGCTCTGACACCAGTTATTTTTGTGTGTCAGGCCTTCTTGAATGGTGTTGTGCCTAGATTGCAGTCATCTGCAAACTTAAGTCAGCAAGAGGCCCTTGACATTGGCTTTGGCTTCAGAGGTTGGTCCCAGCAAAAAAGCATTACAGAACTCTGCTAGTGACTAGCCTCTGTTGATATAGGACCCAAGAAGTTAGCCTCTTTGAGGATATAGGACTCGAGAAGTTAAGACAGGGGAGGCTATATGAGAGACCGTTAGCTATCCATTGGATGACATTTTCTGGCTAATTTAGTGAGTTGGTCAAATCAAGATAAGCAGTGAGCACTGCTTTGCCCTCATCCATGGCTTGACTGACCTTTTTGAGTTAGTCCGCCATATTGAGTAGGCATGACTTACCTTTAATGAAACCAAACTGGGTTGAAGCCAATGTCCGCAGGTTTACTATGTCATTGTTCATCATTTCCATGCCTTTGCATATAGGACTAGTATGTTTTATAGGACTGCAGTTGCCAGGGTCCATATATGCCACCAGACTCCCTTGTGCAAAGAGATAAAAGCTATAGTCCTCCATTCACTTAGTTAAAAGCCTGTCTGGAGGCTATAGCTGAATAGTGGCTCAAGTGGGCCTGAAAGGTCATGTTTCATGTTATTTAGGAGGCATCCTTTGATATTATAGAGGCCCATCAATGCAGGGTTCTTGGACTTAGGGAGCGCACAGAGGACATGCTCCACACTGATAACTGGAGGAGTCTGAAAACTATTCCTTTTCTATTCACTGATTGAAAAGGAATCAAACCTAGCTAATTATTGGGAGGAGCTGAGAAATATGATTTCTTATTTAGCTGCATTACTATTTGGCTGAAGTGGCATGTGACTTCTCTGTGGTCTGGCTGCATTTGCTTTTGGATTTTATTTATTCATTTAAAGTTGTTATACTTCCATTATTATTATTATTATTATTATTTGCTCTTATATTAAAGTTGGTTTTATTTTACATCTTGTTTTATCTCAAAGTTTTATTTTGTTCCTGCATATTGAAAAATTCTTGGCTAGTATCAGTTAAAAAATAATTCATTTTACATTCAATGATTGAAAAGGAATCTAACCTAGGAATGAGTGGGAGGAGCTGAGAAATCAGACTTTTTTTAATTTAACTGTAAGTACTTAGGTGCACTATTACTTAGCAAAAGTGCTGTTCGACTACTGCTGTTGTCTGACTGCATCTGATATTTCCCTACCCACTCGTCGTATCCCTATTGTGCTTTTAAACTTGGCAACTTTTGTCCATCCCTACTATACATTTGATTTTGGATGCTCTTCCCAGTCTTATTTGATAGCCTCACTCTTACTGGGCATGATTAACTTGGAAGGCCCACCTCTTAAGGCTCCAAAAGCTTGAGTTAACTTCTGTTTTAAACTTTCCAACTTGTTTACTAATGAATATACAGCTCACAGTATTAATCTTTTTTCCTTCTTTTAAAATCTGCAACATCTGGGAATTCTGGGAATAAGCTTCCAATCACTGGAAAATTTAGGAACCGAATCTCAGGAATCAGTTTGGGATTATTACTTCTGTTTTTGCTCCTAGTGAGAGAAGGAGCAGAGGGACATTATTTCCTATTATTCCTTGCGATTACCAATCTTCGGAATTCCTGAAAATGACTTCTTAGGCACCATCTTAGGATTAATCCTAATGCTTTTCTCCTGCTGAGAGGAGGAGAAGGACATTGCTTCCTGCTGGTCTCTGATAAGGCATAGTGTATGGGGTTTCACTGAATGGTCTGGTTGCAGTTTTACTGCAAACTTCTTCAGGGCCGTTGTGCAGCCTCTCTGTTGTGTTAACTGCTACTGATTTTATCCAGACTACCGACTGAGAAGTCAATAGCAAGTGTACTGAGCCCATAAATATATGGGTTACTAGTACTCCTCAAGAAGCGGCTTGGGACTAGTGCTTCTGGTAAGAGAGCGAGCAAAGTGCACTTTAAACCATTTTAAAGAGTGATGTTATTTTGCACTGCATTTAAACTGTTGAATTCTGCATTCCTTCCTATTTTAAATGTTTTCTTCTTGAGATACTGCGTAAGTTAATTATTTCCTGCACTTTCAGCTTGGATTACTGTTTAAGCTGCTTACTGCATCTATGAGCTGTTTTAGTTATTTAAATGTAGAAGGGGTAGGTCTGCACTCTAGTGGCAACAGACAGTAGCCTAGTTTCATCTTCTTCTTCTTCTTCTTTCGGCTTTTTCCCGGTTAGGGGTCGCCACAGCGGATCACCTTGTCCGCACATTGAATGGCAGTGGAGTTTTACGGTGTCGAGTTGCCAGCCCGAACCTTCCACAGAAGGCACACTCACACGCACACCTAGGGCCAATTTAGAGTGTCCAATCCACCTGCAGCATGTCTTTGGGATGTGGGAGGAAACCGGAGCACCCGGAGGAAACCCACGCGACCACAGGGAGGACATGCAGACTCCGCACAGAAGGCACCCCAGCCGAGGATCGAACTGGAGAACCTCTTGCTGTGAGGCGGCAATGCTAACCACTGCACCACCGTGGCCGCCCACAGTAGCCTAGTTTCATACTGTGCCGAAAATCACTAAGAAAACCTTGGTGTGTGCTTACTGTGATTGGGCAGAAGGCTACTTTGCTTATTTACTGGACTTCTGAGCCTGTATAAAGGCATCTTGTTTATACCAAGCTTGGCATTGTGCAGTGGCTGTCAGCAGTGCCCTGTATTGATGCAGGCATTTAGAATTTAAAATTTCCCTATAAAACTACCTATGTAATTTCCTCAGTGTTTATAGCAACTAGTTTGTGTATTGAGGAGCATCGCCCCATGAGTTTAATCTTAGATTGTCTTGATTATAGTCTATAGTCTTAGAGCACCCAAACTAGCCACCAGTAAATTCCTCTTGTGCCATCCCCTTGCAGATCATATAATAAAGACTTCTAGCCATGGATATGCACTTTCCTACCATTTATGCAATAACTATCTATATCTGTATATATCAGAGTATGTGGGGATGCACTATCTTTCACTTGATGTGTCTTTTCATTGACAAATAAAAAGCGAGTACTTGTGACTGGAACTTACCAGCTTTTTCAGCATGAGACTGCAGTACAGTGGAGATCAGGGAATATGCCATTTCTCTACTGTATTGCTATATCAGAGTTGGTATATATAATTAACAGGGTAGGTGTGAAACAATGCTTGACCCTTTTTCAAAAAATCCTTTATGGATCAATGTTTTTTATTTTGGCCATATACTTTTGACCATTTGCTGATCAATGTTTTGGAAGTTCAATAAGAAGTTAGGCTCCTACATACGCATACATTATTTATGGTGAAAGGTAGCACAGTGGGACAGACAATAGCACTGTCACCTCAGAACAAGAGGTTCTCTGATTTGATTCTTGGCTGGGATGCCTTATCTGTGCAGTCTGAATTTCCTTCCTGTGTTCGCATAGGTCTCCTGCAGGTACATCGTTTTTTCCCACATTCAAAAGACATGCACTAGGTGGATTGGACACTATAATTGGCCATAGGTATGAGTGTGTGTACAAGTGTGTGGTGTGGACAAATACTGTTGGCAGGGTTAGCCTCCCAGCAGTGTAAACCTTGGCTCTAGATGGCTGTCACTGTTGAGTTGATATTCTGACCCCATGTGCAAAAGGGGTTGTGGATGGACAGATATATTTATGTATTCCATTCAAGTGGTCTTTCACTTTATCTAATCACAATTGGTCTAACAAAGTGATTTAATGACAGCTGATCTAATGATATTCTTACACCAATTAAAGCTCTGATTATAAGAAAAGTTTATGATTTTATCACTTATTGTTCTTACAGGTTTGTACATGCTATTTCGGTTTGCTTTATCACAGTCTGTTGGATTGTGCAAGCTTGTGGTGTACTTTCAGTGTTTTTCACTTTCTTCCACTTAAGTGGAACTGCGGAACTATGACACATAACAGGGTGTGTGCAAACCCCTGATGTCAGAGTAAAAAAAAAAAAATACAACAAAACACTTCTGCTGTACTGACAAGCACCCCCCCCCCCCCAAAAAAAAAAGAGACAGAAACAAGAAACATGCATGTCTGCAGCTAATGGGGTTTGGCTTCACTGGTCTGGATGCACCCATAAAGACTTAAAAGTCATGGCCATTCAGAAGCCATGTAGCTGAAAACACTGGTATATCCTTAAGGAATCACTTGCATATATCCCATATGCATTCACTACAGAAGTTGTAGGTTTTACACAGTGAAGAGACTAGCTTGGCTGGGGCTTTCTTGCAGTATTTCTTTTTGTTTGCTTGTTTTTTTAATATTCTGATCTTTAGATCAAATTACATTTTTTTTAAGATATTCTGCTTTTTGGATCAAATTACATAATGTATATAAAACAACACTAAGAAAACTTTCTTTTACATGCAAATGTTCAAGCCTCTGACATCAGGGCACATAAACACGAGAACAATGCTACCATATATTAAGGTGGATGAAGGTACTGATTAAAAAAAAAAAGAATGGCATCACATGGCAGACATAAAAGAATAAACCCATATTGTGGCATACAGACTTCTCTTTAAAGAAAGATGACAGGGAGACAGATGAAACTATTAGCAGAATACAAATAACAGTACTAAAGACAAACTACTACAGGATTACCATCTATTCCTGTGGTCTTTCCTGTAGATTGGTTATACACATCACCATTTTTATCTCATCTCTTCCTAGCCTGTTAGTAATTGAGCTTCCACTACCTCTAACCTTGGAGTATGTAATTCTTCCATAAACATTTCCATTTGTACCTTTTCTTGATTTCCGCATTTCTCTGCTTCTTTCACAGAATTCCCAAAATATTTCTAATACTTCTACATGATCCATTGTTATCTTCCATGGTATAGGCTCCCTAAGCTTGCTGACAGCCCTTTCTACTTTCTGTTGCCCAAACTGTTGTGCTAAAAGTTTTTGTACTCTAGAGTTAATAGTTGCAAAACTTTCTAAACTCATGTATATTAAGCTAATCCCTTATTTTCTGTTTAGTATTCTGCAGTTGCACTTCTTCTTCTGTGAGATTCCCCTTATTTTGCAATACTTCAACATTTGTCAACTCCTCTAAATAATTTTTGTTACTTCTTAACCATATCTTCCTTTCTTTTATTTCCTCCCTATTTTTAAATTCTAATTTAATTTTATCCCACCCCCTAGCTATATTTTCAGAAGAAATGTATATCTTCTCTAATAGCTTCTGAATAATTTGCACTACCCATTAATTAAAGTCCTCTCTTTTCATCAGCTACATGGGAAATCTCCGGTCGCTCGTTTTTATTTCATTACCATGTGCTTTTATTTTAGTTATTATTGGCACCTGATCTGAAACAGTTATTGGGTGCATATCAATACCTTTAATTAAATGCGCATGTTGCTTTGAAATGTAAATTCTGTCTAGCCTAGGCCAGTTTTTGTAGCTTGGGGAATATGTAAATTCATTCCAAACTCCTAGTACTGAATTCACATCTTCCATGCCAAATATTTTCATAAATGTCTTTAAAAATCTACCCTTCTTTGCTATATTGTCCCTTCTGGGCCTCCAAGACAAATGTTCACTATTGCAAATCAAATTCTAGTGCCCACCTATAAATATTTCTTGGTGAAAGCAGATTTCTCCCAGAATTTTCTTAAGCTCCATTATAGCAGTTTTCGGTGGAATATAAATCCATGCCAGTCTAATCCTCCTCCCTTGCCACTAGCTCCTTAGTACTACAAATCTACCATTATTGTTTTTTTATCCTCTTTGATTACTATTGGACCTCTTCTTGTAATTAATATAAGTACTCCTCTCTTCCTTTACCTTAGGTATTCCACTGAATAACCATCCTAAAAACATTTCTATATCAAATTCACATATTCTGTTCTTACCAAGCCTGTCTCCTTTTTAATATAGCTCACTTCTCTTTTTTTGTATTTATCTGCAAAACCATTAACATTTAAAGACATTATAGAAAGCTTCATATTCTTGAGAAATTACTATTCCCACCCTTTATGCATAATAGCTTTTTTTGATAAATGTGTAGTTTTATCTTTTGTGTTACATGCATGTACTGTCTGGCTGGTTAATCTTTTATACAGTTGTTTCTTGTTATCGCCATTTCAGCCTATGTCACATCTTACAGAATTTTTGTTTTATTGAAAACCCACACAAAACCCACAAACAAAAATGCACACAGACACACCCAATGCCCCCTATGTACATTCTCAAATACTGAAATTCTACCCTCCTAATGGAACAAATATTCTAAACAGACAGCCACACACAGACTGGAGCTAACCTAAAAGAAAGGTTATCTATGCTACAATGCATGGCATAGCCTGTGATTCTATTAAGTGATGTCTGGTTTTGCCTTATCTTTAGAGCTCTCTTGGCTGGGAACACACTTGAATGCTTTCAGAAAACATTTTCTCAAAGTTATTTCTCTATCAGATTGTCTGCTAGAGAAATGAGAACCAGACACAACTGTTTACTAGAATACAAGCCATACAATATTCAATATTCTTTTTCATTTACTTGCTTTCTCTTAAAACTTGTTACTAGATTAAGCTAATGGCCTTAACCTAGTCACTCCCCTATGCAAGAATGAGAAAAAGTACACTAATCTTTCTTCTGTCATGCACTTTTAACCAGATTTGTTTACATTGCAGTGCCTACATTTCTTAAAACAGAAGAACAAAGAGAGAAGGCAGAAGGAAAAAAAAAAAAAAACAGGAGCACCTATTTACATTAGTATGCCCATTACACAAAAAAATAACTGAAAAAATACTTTATAACATGCAAAGACAACTATGCAATATTGAAATACTATTAAGAAAAAATATGTTTCACTTACAGTTACCAGACTCCCTCTTCACCTTTCCTGAGTATTTTTCCAAACATTAATGACATGAAGTAGGTCATAAGCTTTACAGTCCCCTACAAGTTTGACAAAGTCCAAACAAGTTTAATATTTCCAGATTTTCCTGTTCTGTCATTTTTCACAAATATAATTATTGCTTTGTAACCCCACATTTGTCAATTTCCAAGTTACTGATTGTATTCTCCACATGTTAATAGCATGGAATAGGGCATATGCCTTAGAATTCCCTACAAGTTTAACAAAGTCCAAGAAAGTCCAATATTTCCAGATTTTATTTTCCTGTTCATCTCCCAAAACCTGTTGTTGCTTCATTTTCAATGTACTCATGTACTCTCAATTCTTCTAGTCAACTCTTGTGCTTTTTTTCCTCTCTCAATCATTTTCCATTGAAACACTGGCAAAGATTTCACTGATACAGTCTCTCTGTGGTCTTTACTACCAGAAGAACAAGAAGCAGAATCATCTTCTGTTTCACAGCTCACTTTTTGTTGGACAAACTTTTGTATTTCTGCCTTAGCATGTACTTCATCAAAAAATGATTTTGTTCCTCCAGGGAAAAAATATTCTGAAGATAGCTGGGTACAGAAATTTGAATATTACACCTGCTCCTTGACATTCCATGAATAATGGGATAGATTTACTCCTCTTCCACCTGATGTACAATGAGTAGTCAGTCATTCTCCACAAACACTCTGCTGCCTCCCACTTTTAGTATTTTGTCTTTCTGCCACAGTTTTGCAAGAATCAACTCCTTCTGCTGGTAAGACTGCATATTTACTATGAGAGGTCTAGGTTGTTTTTTTTTCCATAGCCAGGTTTGGAGCATCAATACAATGTGCCCTTTCAATTAACAATTTCTGTTGTGGAATACCAGTCTGGTTGCTTATTTGTGCTTTAATAAAATTAATACAGTTTGTTCTTTCCAGCTTATCAGGTACAGCTGAAAATCAAAGGTTTGCCCTATGTGCTCTCTCCGCTAATTCTATTACTTTTTGAAACATCTCTTCTTGTGCAGTCTCATATTCAGCCAGCCTTTTCATTTTGTCCTCTGAGTTGTTCAGTTTTATCACCTTATCTGAATATCTGTTTAGAGCTTCTTCCATTTTTCCCAGCATTTTATTGTTTAAGTTGAATATATTCCATAAGTGTTTCATTTATTTTAATCAAGTTTGGGTGCAGTTGCCTTATATTTTCCCTCTACGTTAGTGGAAGTCATGTCTAGAGCTTGTACTGTTTTTTGCTGAACAGCTACAATACTCTTCCCAGTCAGTGTTTTTTCGTCGCTTTTTATAGCGGTTTTTCTTTCAGGTCCTTTGTATTTCTTTTTCCCGGCATCTAGACAGTGTACTTACTAGCTATTTACTGAAATTTACCCAGAAGTCTAGGTCCACTGGCTTTCTCTGCTAAGTTTCTGTTTTCACACTGGGAGAGCAAGATTGAAGATGTTACTCAACGTGCAGCTATCTGAGAAGTGCACAGAATTTATTGTTGAATGCAGTTGAAGAACACTGGACTGGCTGATGCACATACACACTGATAGGAAGTGTTTCACAATACAAATTTCACTTCTACCCCCTTGTGCAAGGAGGTGGGATCATTTTATGATTAAACGCTAGAAAAATCATCTTTGAATTATGAAAATAGTAAAAACAATGACAACAATCACATGACATCTCAAAAGTTCAGAATACTACACAAACCAACAACAAAAACATTTAAGCATCGCCCTTACTGCACATACAGGACAAGCAAATACACAGCTTGCAGGGTGTACTCAATAAAAAACAGCTGTCCATTCATCCGGATCATAAAACACACCAGAATGACAGAGACATTTTATTGTATAACAGTCGAGGACAACCAGTAGTGATGCCATAAATAATAAATATGCAATATATCAACAAATATCAAAAAATCACCTCAAGCTGGTTGGCATACACCCGCCTTTTCTAGATGCCACTTCAGAGAAACCCAGGTGCATATTCTTAGCTACCTCAGACCTGGTGGCAAACACAACTCATAGTACCAAGTCACATATCCTTTGATGTGGCTACCAGTGAAATCTGGGTCAAACTTGGAGAGTTGAGGTTGCTGAACAACAGAGGGATCACAAGGAGGGGTGAAGGCCACCGTCAATCTGGCATGCTATGCAGTTACCCCCAAATCAACAGCATTGCAAATAAATTCTGGGTTAAGAAAGAAAATAAGTTAAAGAAAATTTTCTGACTAGCAACAACCATAACCAAATTCAACAAATCAAAACCCATATTATTCAAATGAACATTGTCCATATCATAGAAATCTGACTCCAGCCTGTCAATATGACTGTGCTCAATCACATGGAAACTGATTTGGCTAGCAGCCCACTTATCTCTGTGGTTGATGAAATGCTTTGCTTTCTCAATGGCACTAGCCCTTCTAGCACCCTTCCAGTACAGTCTAGGGATGACGGTCAACCAGAAGAAAAGTACCTTTGGATATAGCTGCTGCAAGTGGTTCACATCAGATAAGATTCTGGCAGGCAGTATCTTCTTAGGGGCATAACCCAGATCATTTCCCCCAAGGTGAATTATCACAATGCTGGGCAAGGCTTCTTCCATCGTAATCTTATGCCAGACTTTGCAAAGCTGAAAGAAACTAAGACCAGGGGAAACCAAAAGAATGAACTATCTACCGGTTACTATCAAAGGAACTTGAGTGGCTAGCTGGGCTAGCCAAGGCCCGGATGGATGCTCTCTGAATAAATAAATGGCCAAAGAGCCATGTCAACTCCTTCCCTGCAACAGAAATACATATTAATGCATGATATATGACAAAAAGGAATCAGAGACCTACCTTCCCATTCCTTGAATCACCTACACAGAGTGCCCTTCCATGGTCAAGTCTAAGGTACGACTTATCTGAAGGGAATGGGAGGTGTAACCATGTGGGTGAATTCCTTTCCCTACCCGGGCCTGCCTAAGACATGCATTAAATCTCGGACAGGTTAAAAGGCCTGCCTAAGGCCCACATGAAAACCAAGCCTGACCTTTTCTCTAAGAGGGTAATATTAAACAGCAAACTGACCCAATGCATGGGGCAAGTGACTAGCCTACTGGTCTCATCCAGATGCACCTGCTGTCCTTTACCAAACTGATCAGTCTTGGATTTATTTAACCAAATCATGACAAACTCCCTGCTGATGACAAGATCCTCCCAACAAAGGAACATGAGAAGTTAACTGGCATGGAAAGCACCCACATACAAAGAGAACAAAGCAGCTATACAAACAAAGTGAAATTCACCTATGATCCTGTAAAGACCTTGAATAACAAGGAGAAACAGTTGCCTCCCAATAGGTTTTCTGGAATCCTGGGAAGTCCCTGCATGTTCTCTAGGCCCTTAAGTATCTTCCCCATAATCCAGGCCCCTGACACAGCCTGAAGGCCCAAAAACTTTCCAACCATCCCAAAGCTGCAAGGTGTTCTTAGTTTTAGATGCATCCCCCTCAACAGACCTAGCCACTAAAAATTGCAGCAACAATTGTACTCTCCATGGCCTGGGACCAGGGATTAAAGACCTACATAATGCCTTGAAAACCTGGAGGGATGACTATTAAGCTTTCGGAGTGTTGCTGGCCCAAGAGTTTGTCAAAACAGATAATGCTAGTCTTCTCCAATTAGCAAGACTCCCACAGGAACTGGGATACAGTACCCTGTAGATCTGAATGCTTGGTCAAGAGGAGAAACCTGGTAAAAATCAGGAAAGACTGTAAACTACAGAATTAAGATGACCAGGGACATGAACACATGAAAATGACAAATTAATCTTTAGACTCAACAAGACTAAAAGCTTCATGACCGAGTGGACTTGCCTGAACCTGGAAGAACATTTTTAAGGGCATGAACCACTGCGCTATTACCAGAGTGAAAATTTTTCCTCTTGTCATGTAATCTATCCTTCCATATTAACACTACCACCCAAATGGGAAACTTCTAAAAAATGTAATATCCCTCCTCCACTCCACAGACCAACTTTCCGGCCACTTTCAGCAAACCAGCTGCCCATGAAATATCCCCCCATACTGGACTTCCCGGCTACATCAGTAAAAAGCTCACGGTTGGTGTCAGTGGTTCAAGAAGACTGCCAAAAAGAAACTCCATTAAATTGGTTGAAGAATGTAAACCATAAGTGAAGGTCATCCTTAACCCATCTGATCAGCTGGACAAGTGGTGCTTGGGCTGGCTACCTTTCAACAATCTGGAGAAACCACCCTGCAGGCAAAGTTCAGCAAACTGTGTAATTGCATGATATCTCCCACCTGAACTTTGCTGGAACCCAAGGATCTCCAAATTAACTGCCGGACTTGAAGTTTGGATGGAAGAAGCCTGAAGAAGTTATCAGTGGTGACTATTTCCAAACCCAAAAAAGTCAGAACTACACTCAGTCCTTGTGACTTGCCATTGGCCAAGGGTACTCCCAACTCGGTGTAAAGCTGTTTGAAAATGGACTTCCCTTCCAAAGCACCATCCTGACTCTCCCCCCACTATCAAAAATCATCTAGGTAGTGTACTGCTGACTGGCAGAGGGCTCATTTTTGACTGCACTTATGTAAAGCTATACTAAATAGTTTGAATCTTGCACTAGCCATAGCATACCTCATTGGCACGGCAGTGTCAAAAATATTTTCCCATTAAGCTGAAAGCCTAAATAAGGCCAATCTCACAGGAAGAAGATGGGAAGCAGATTGGATATCCATCTTACAGAGCCAGGGGTCAGTACAGCTCATGATGCCCTCCACCGCCTGATCCAAATAACAGCAGTGTACTTTGGTCAGTTTGGTGTCAACAAAATGATTGACTGAAGCCTCTGCTGTGTGAAACAAGTGATGAATCAACCTGAACTCACCCTCCTGTTTCTTGGGAGCCAGGCTGATAGGAGAAATTTTAAATAAAACCCATGGAGGGCATAAGAAGGGGCCAATTATCTCGCCAGCTTGTCACTCTTCCTCTATTAGCCTAGCAGTAATGTGTTCATGTCCTTTGATGAATGACAAATTGTTAATTAACTTGGAATCTAACGGGGCAGTGGAGTGGATAAAAAAGCCTTTAGAAAGCCTTTAATAGGGGTGTCTGCTGCACTTTGATCCAGGTAATTTGACAGTAAACAGGATAACTTATCTAGATAAAAAGGGGAATAAGCTCGGTGTGGTGTGCTCAGGTTTTCTACCAAAGCCCACCCCTGTGCCCACAAAAAGGTGGCTTGGCATGAAAGGAAGTGTTGCCCCCCTTACCAAACTCTGGAGATGTAGAAAAAGTTAACCTGTCCCTAAGCAACAATGCCCAAGACCTGGAAGCAGGATGGCCCTTCTCACATGGTTATATTTGCAAGAGGGCCAGACACATTTGTCCTGACTGAATGCCCAGCAAAATCGTGCATCTTTTGTATTAAAAGCTCCTCCCTCAATACCCGTAGGCACTTCCTTGACCAGCATGGCACTAAGCTATATGCCAGGGTGCCTAGACTCCCACCTGAGGGAACTATCGAGGGCTTTGGGCTTCCTGAAGTGTTGATCAAAATTCAACCACTCCAAACCCCTTTCACATGGTGAGCTTCCCTTATGGCTACAAAATAAGCTAATAAAGGCAGTGCTTGGTTGGGATCCTTTTCAATGATTATGCCCATAAATACCACAAAACCCAAAGACCAAGCATCCTAGTTCTTGACCGTTGTCCTGGCTGACACCTTCTTCCCAATTGCAGTTAAGGCTGCCATTAAGACCTTGTAGGACATGTTATCAGCTTCCAGTATACATTTTATTTTCTCATTATAAACTAGATCGAAGATGTATACAACCTCTCCTTTCATAATCATATCTTTGACCTTGGTGGGAACATGTATTGGGATACAAGAACCAGGTGATTTAGAATATGTAATGCTGAGGGTAGCCATAGGGGACAAGAGTTGGGGAATATACTCATTCACATAGAGTGGGACCTCCCTCTCTGAACCCATGACCTCTTCAGACTCCCTATGCAAGTTGGGTAAAGATAATTACTCCACCTGGTAAACATCAATACCCGCTTCATCTCCCGGCCTCAAAGCTGTAGAGGCAGCAAAGTTTCTCTCTAAGTTTAAATCAAACAGCCTAACTCCCCCCTCTTCCAGGAAAGAATTTATAAAATCATCTAAACAATTATCAGCAGATTGACCCCTGCCATTAATATTAAGCCTTGTAGACTCGGTGATGTTACCTTGTGCTTCTGTAGATATGTCTGACAAGCAGGAGAGTATGATCTTTTGGCCATAAAATCTCTGTCTTTTTCCAAGCTTTCTTAGGTGGTGAGCTGGTGCTTCAGTTGAGGCCTCCTCCGAATTCAGCAAAGGTCTTTGTATGGAATTCTGTCGCTGCTCACCTCTCCCCGCCATTTCTAAATCAATTAGAAAGCCTTCCACTTCTTGCAACAGACAAAAACCATCTCTCTTTAATGGACTGTACCATGGCTAAACCTGAAAGTTAGAAAATTACCACAGAGAACCGGAGGGGGGGGGGATACAAGAAAACAAACCACACAAACTTCCAGTTAACATTAAAGGACTGGACGTTGGGATGCCGTGCTGCTGAAAGGTTCTAGAATGTATAGTCCTCATGCTTTCCTTGAAAAATTGCCACTGTGCCTAAAACAAGCTGAGCTGATGCAGGGGGTACTGGAATGCCATGTCCTATCTTACACAAACCACTCTGCAAAAACCAAGGATGTGTCAAACCAAAGAATCAACTGCTGAGATAAACATTCTATTCAACCGGTTATCTGAAATGCCATGCCCTAAACTTAAAGTTTGACACTAACATTGCACTATATTATAAAATCATTCTACCCAAGATACTATCACACAAATAATTATATAATACCATTTAAACTATGCACAACTTCCACTAAAACATAAAAACAAAATTGGACTGTATTCCCTGTAGTCAGTCTCCAAAATTTACCCCCATAATAAATTAGGCTACACAACAGCAAGATGCAGCTATTAATCCAAATAAGCACGCCATTTCAACTGATGCATCAATCCCAAAGGATAAAATGAAACATGATACAATCTAAGGCTCCTACACCCAATGTGTTCTAATTAAAGCATGTTTCAAACTGCCTAAGACAGTTTACTAAACAACACGTTTGAAATTAAGAAGCAAACCATATGCAGCAAAATCATACAGATTCTAAAAATCATAACTATGCCCTAACAATTTTAACATTGACTTCTGTTTTAACTGTGTAACATACGGTTACCAGGTATTTACTTATGCAATTAATAAGATTGTTTATAAGAGCAGAATGCAGGAGTTTGCCCCAAAATACCCTTAAACATATTATCACCCTATGCCCTTAATATATATATATATATATATATATATATATATATATATATATATATATATATACACATTATATATATACACATATATATATATATATATATATATATATATATACATATATTTACATATATACAGACACATCCCTATATATTTTTATATTTATATATGTATGTATATATATATATATATATATATATATATATATATATCTATGTATGTATATATATATATATATATATATATATATATATATACACACACACACACACACACACACACACACACACACACACACACACACACACACACACAGTACTCACCCTTTATGTGTGTAGTGTAGCAGCTTATCTAAAAAAACAGCTCCTGACCAACAATAGCTAGTGTGTATTTTCTTTACACACACACGCACATATTATACATATATGCATGCATTCTGTATGAATGTAATTTCTTTAAATATCCTGCCCAGATAGATGTATGTTAATAGTATTATCTCTCTCTCTTTTTCCATACAGATATATATATATATATATATATACATATTTATATATACATATATATAGATAGATATATATATATATATATATATATACACACACACACACACACACACACACACATTTTTTTTTAAATTTAAAATACACCCCAGCCACCCCCACCCTATGGGATTCATGGTACGTTCGTTTATTTCTTTAATTACCTATTTTATACTAATCGTTATTAAATAAAAAAGGTGACAGCAATACCTGCAATGTAATGGACTAAACAGCCGCCGTACAGCCAAACCCTCACCATAACCTACGGCCTCCCAGCTGTGCGGTTGCTGCCAGCTGGCTCCATCTGCAATTTTTACATGTCTGCTGACGGATTCTGTAGGAAAGAACAGTAGCACTCCCTTAAATAGGGAATGCACTCCTGCACCCTGATCATGACTCATGGCTCAAGGCCAACAAGCTGTTACCACTAAGTTGTCACTACACTGCTGTGAAAGCACATTAAACTGTCAAGGCTCCTATACCAGCTTTACCTCACCCCCTGTCTCCAGTTTCAGACAGACACTGGTATGGTGGGGTCTAGATGAACTGCAAGCAATAGCAGCCTGACACAAATGGAGTGTCTGGATATTATACTAGTCATCTTAATTTAAAGACCCTACCCAGCTTCCTGTAACTCAGCATCAGGATCACAAATGCAATTAACACGTTCCTTACTATTATATTGTGTGCCGTTAGTGTTGCACTTGATATGTTTTTGGTAATTCTATTAATGTAGCAAGAAAAAAAGAAAATTCAGGAGTTTCAGGTAAGCCGGTCTATGATAATTGGTTAAGCCAAGAACTCTGGTAGAGTAAGTAATTTGAAAAAAAGAGAAATTCAATGAGTGAAGAGTGAGTAGCAAAGCATGTGGATGAACCAGACACAAACTGCAACCAGAGGTGTTCAGAGTGACTACATAATAGGAGAGCATCTGCCAGTTCTTTGAAAAACTACCAGCTGTGGCCAAGCATATTAAGACAATGAAGAGAAAGCTGGTGGGTTAACAGGAAGAGACACAACTTGAAAAGCCAAGTAAAGGCATTAGAAGTAGAGAGGGAAATTATGACTGTTGAATGAAAAGTCAGATATAAGGTGAAAGAAATTAGAGAACATCTGCAGTGGCACGATAAAAAGATGGAGGGCCTGAAGAATGGGTCAATGTGATCTAACATAAGAATAATGAGAACACCTAAATGAGCACCAGAACTACAGCTGACAAACCTTCTGACAGAACTGTTTAAAGAGAGATTTCCTTATACAAAGATTACCTGGTGAAATTATGTAGGGTATACTGCATTGTAAAAAAACAAACACAACCACTGAGATGCTACTGGCTCATGTGTATTACTCTGAAGTAAAACAAGAAATACAGCAGGCAAATGATGAGACATCTCTCACTTCAAAGAATGCTCTTCACAAAAGTAGATCATTTTTTCTGATCCCCTTTACAGAATGTGGAAAGCAAGGTTACAGCAGATAGAAGAGATGAAAGAGATTGGGGTGTAGGCTTAGGTCAATTTCCCAGCCAACCTAGTAGTATCATGGAAGGCACTTAAATGTTCATTGCAAGAAAAGCAATAGAAAAATAGTGCATGCAAAAAATGGCATAAGGACTTGGTTATATACTGAATACAAGGAGTACAACATGGAAATGGAATGGAAGGTGAACACAAAACAAAAGAGAGAAGAGTGGAGTAAAACAGGAAGTGCATGCAAAAAATGGCATAAGGACTTGGTTATATACTGAATACAAGGAGTACAACATGGAAATGGAATGGAAGGTGAACACAAAACAAAAGAGAGAAGAGTGGAGTAAAACAGGAGACGGTCACAAGACTTAAATGTTCTGGCAGAGAGAGACAGACGAGTGTCAAAATGTGGAAGGTAAGAGGCAGAAAGACGGAGACAACTGGGGAATGAGCGTCCATTAAATGAGAAACCAGGAAATGTGGAAGAGTAAGGGAAGTGTCAGAAGAACTGCAGAAGGGAACAAAGTCACACCAGTGTGAGAATAGAATAATGCAGACAGAGAACAACAAGCATAAGAGAAACAGTAGATGGATGGAAAAGGAACTGAAGGACACACATTACTCAGCTTAGAAGAGTTGGACAGCAGACAGCCTACAAAAGCTAAGAAACAACAAAGTAAAGAAACAACAAAGAAATAACAAAGTGAAAGAAACAGCTCCAAAAAGCAAACGACAAAACCAGTAAAATCCGTTTATTCTTCACTCTCACTCTAGCGCCTCGGCCACAGTAAGCCTGTAAGGTTTTTTGGAGCCTACAAAATCTAGCTTGAACTAATGAAGTCACTAGAAGGAAAAGAAATGGGGGTAAAGATGAGAAGAAGCACAGAGGACATAAAAAAGCTGTACTGAAGAAATGGAGAAGACAGAGTAACAAATGTACTGTGTTTTCTTATGAGTTTACATAATATACAATGATACATATTCTAAGTTATTGCACTAGGAGTCTACAGTTAATTTTCCCAAAGACAACAGGGTACAGAGAAATAGTGCTGAAAGATAAAGCACACAAAAAGGAAATGCACATCTAATCAAGGAAAGGTGAGAAGTGTCAACACACACACATGCACACACACAAATGCATATGGACACCAAGAAAAATTACAAGGAAACAAGGAAAAACTGGACACCAAGAAAAATTACAAGGAAAAACTGAGTTGGTTCTAAGATAAGAGATGAAACTTTTAGTTATGTACTCACCATAACTTCAGATGTTTGGGATCCATCTCGCCTACATTCTGACTGATGGGTTCGATCCATGCCAAAAGTCTCTTATTGGCTGAGCTTACTATATCCCAGGATGCACCACTACCAGTCCCCCAGATCTAGTTTGTCCGCATACATGCACACATGCATACCCTGCTTATATAACATCGTCAGATGAAACAAGATAAAAACAGTAGAACTCAAAACCGTTCAATCTCTTCTGATCTCCAAGGCAGGGGGAAGGAGGGTGGAGATGGATCCCAAACATCTGAAGTTATGGTGAGTACATAACTAAAAGATGTTATGTGATCTATCTACATTCTGACTGATGGGACAGCGTCCTAGCACCTGAATCCTGGGTGGCTCACTGGAAAACACTCCTGAGTACCGTGGAACCAAATGATGCTCGTCCTTTAGATGCCACATCCAATTTGTAGTGGGAAATGAAAGTGTGCGGGTTGGACCAAGTAGCCGCAGCACAAATTTCCGATATAGCGAGCTTGGAATGAAAAGCTATAGAAGTAGCCATAGCTCTGGTAGAATGAGCTTTGATAGATGTTGTAAGTTGCTTATTAGAAGAAGAATAAGCCTGAGTTATGCAATCTCTGATCCATTTTGAGATAGTAGCTTTTGTGATGGTTTGGCCCAATTTATTATCTGAGAAGGACACAAACAACTGGTCTGACTTACGAAGTTGCTGAGTCCTGTCTAAATAGAAGCGTAATTGCCTGTGAACATCCAATTTATGGAGAGTGTATTCTGCTTCATTGGAGAATTTTGGAAAGAAAACTGGTAGCTCTAGAGATTGTTGGAGACAGAAACTAGAACAGACCTTTGGGACAAAGGATGGATTAGGCCTAAGTGATACTCTATCCTTGTGGAAAATCAAGTATGGTGGCTTAATAGACAGGGCTTGAAGCTCTGAAACTCTTCTTGCAGAAGTAATTGCAACTAAGAATGCAGTTTTCCAAGACAGATATTTTAACGGGGAGATGTTAAAGCACCAAATCAAGATCCCACGGAGGTGCAGGATGAAAAATTGGTGGTCTTAATAGGCTCGCACCTTTAATGAAAGTTTTGCATAGTCTGCTGCTCATCAAAGGAGGATCCATGGATTCGTGGAATTTAGAGATAGCCGCTAGTTGGACTTTAATAGTTGAGACGGAAGATCCCTGATTAAACAGGGATGTTAAGAATTTCAAAACCTCTGGGACAGGAGCAGTGATAGGGTCTAAGCCCTTGAGTTGAGCCCAGATAGCAAACCTCTTCCACTTACTGAGGTACAATTTGTTAGTGGTGGGTTTGTGGGCGAAGATAAAATGTGAACAACTTCCGGGTCTAGTGTGTGCCTTCTAACTAAGGTCGGAAGTGGAGAAGCTGTCAATTTCAAAGATTGAAGGGACTGATGCGATGTCCCGACTGATGGATTAGCAAGTCCGAATTAGGTCTAAGGTCCACGGATCGTCCACTGCATGCTTCTTCAGGTAAGGAAACCATATCTGACGAGGCCAGTATGGGGCAATCAGAATCATTGAAGACCCCAGTTGAGAAGCTTTTGAATAACTTTGGGAAGAAGTGGAATTGGAGGAAAGGCATAAAGTAGCCCTGTTGGCCAAGGTTGTGCTAGAGCATCCATGGCTGGTACTCCCTGATGTGGGATCAAGGAGAAGAACCTTTGGCACTTGGTGTTTTGTGGAGTTGCAAATAGGTTCCCCATCTCTTGAAAACCTGAGCTGCTACTGCGTGGTTTAGAGACCACTCGTGAGGAGAGAGAATTGTCCTGCTTAATTTGTCTGCCAATACATTTGACTTTCCCGGGATGTGGGTCGCTACCAAGAAGCGGTTGGTAGCTACAGCCCATTCCCACACTCTCATGGCCTCTCTGTAAAGGGGGTATGATCTGGTCCCTCCTTGTTTGTTCAGATACCAAACCACCGACATGTTGTCTGTGTGGATGGCGATGATGCCCTGAGGAAGAAACTTGTGTAAGGCTTGTAAGGATAGAAGTACAGCCCTCATCTCCAACACGTTGATGTGGAGAAGAGCTTCGTCTGGAAGCCAGGAGCCCTGAACTAGCCTGCCCAGACAATGCCCCCCCCACCCTATCTGGGAGGCATCTGTCGTCAGGGTAACCACTGGAGAGGGAAGAACAAAGGGTTTTCCTTGATCCAAATTGGATGTCTGAAGCCACCAGCGAAGGTCCCTTTGCATATATCCGTAATCATGATGTGATGATTGAGGGAAAATCCTGAAAGGACCATTGAGTTGACAATAGCCACTGAAGAATCCTCATGTGTAATCTTGCCAGAGGAACTAAAGAACCGTGGCAGACATTGAGCCTAAAACTTGTAGAACCATCCTGGCTGGGGCTTTGGATCTCGAGATCAGAGCTTGAACTTGGCCCTGTAAAGTTTGGATCCTTTCGGCAGGAAGAAAGGCAGCATCAATCTTGAGTCTATCTCTGCTCCTATAAACTTTATGCGTTGAGAGGGCAGCAAGACAGACTTTGACCAATTGAATGTAATCCCCAGGGTAATACCCAGGAGATGGTGGCTTTGAGGTTGTCCATTAGTAGATGCCTGGTGGTGGCAGTCAGGAGCCAGTCGTCGAGATAGGGAAACACTTGGAATCCAAGACTTCTCAGGTGAGCCGTCACTACTGCCAAACACTTGGTGAACACCCTGGGGGCTGTGGTGAGACCAAAGGGCAGAGCGCAAAATTGGTAATGACTGACTCCCAGGCTGAAGCGCAGATACCTTCTGGGCGCCCGATGTATCGGGATGTGATAATTCCTTGAGGTCTATGGAGCACATCAAACATCCTTCTCCAACAATGGGAGAATGGATTGTGACCATTGAATTTGGATTGGATTGGTTCAGTCTGCTGAGATCCAATATTGGCCTCAGGTCCCCTGTCTTTTGGCACTAAAAGAACCTGGAGTAATTTCCTGATCCGATCTGGTCTGTGGGGACGGTTGGATGACTCCTTTTCTAGCAGCTTTAAAGCTTCTGCGGCTGCCATTTCCGACTGGGTGGTGGGTCCGGGATTCTTTTGGACGGTGGGGCGAGTATGTGAATGGGATGGTGTAACCTCCGGCAATGATCGAAGCACCCATCTGTCCTGAGTGATAGACTCCCAGGCTTTTAGGTGCTTGGCAAAGCGACACCCGACTGGCTCGAGCAGCACAGCCGGGCAATCCCTCATGGCGTGTGGGAGGCTGAAGAGCCACTAAAGGACGGTCTCCAGAATTGCGGGGCCCTCTGCCGCCTCTGGGACGGCGTCTCCCTGAAAAATTTCCCGTCCTCTGCCTCTGGGCGGGAATCTTCCTGCTGTTGGGAGAAAAACTTGCGAGATTTGGAACCACATTTTCCCACCTCCTTTAGCCTTGGGGTAAGGCCGAAGGGAGTGGAATAACGGGCACCCAGATAAAGTTTTCCCTCTTGCTCACAGCGGGTAAGGGTGTCTTTCACCTTGGGTCCAAACAATGAGGACCCATCAAAGGGAGCGTCGGCGAAGGAAGACTTGAAGGCCTCCATGAACTGACACAAGCGGAGCCAGGCTTGTCTCACGTGAGCCACGCCTGTGCCTGCCGCTCTACCGCATAGGAAATGAGCCTCATGGACGAGTTAGAAATGGATAGCCAACTGAGAGCTAACCGACTGGGCTAGCTGCTCAGGTAGGTTACCGAGAGGAATCTGACAACTCCTTGACCAGATCCCTCTGAAGCCTGGTAAAATGTGCCAAATAGTTCAGAGACCTTAAAGTAAAGGCCGCTGAAGTCAGGACCTGTCCATACTCCTAGACTCCTTATTAGGAGGATGGACGGACGTTGAAGCCTCTGCCACGTCCTGTTGTGTAGCAGATGCCACCACCATGGCATCTACAGCCACGCCATTAGTGAGGACCTCCTTCCAGACAAAAATTTATTTGGATGAGAAGGGACTGGTTCCACGGTATCTGGATGTTCCGACAAACTAAATCCAGAAGCTCGTCAAGGCGGGGACACCCAGGGGGCAGAGGGCTGAGCCCCAAAGGCCTTGAGGAGCACTGACTCGTCCGCAGAGGGGGGTTTGGATATCCAGCCGCCTCGTTGTTTGAGGATCTCTAAGATGTCTGCAAATGAGACATCATCCGAGGGGGACCCCTCTGCATCATCCATATCAGTGTCTGATGTAATAGACAGTCCACGTGCTTCCTCTTGCACGATCTCTTCCTTGGGGTTCCTCAAGACAACTCGAAGAACCCTCAGGAGGAGGAACCCCCACTGGGGGTAACCTCAGGCCTCGGGGCTCCGCTGGCTACGGACAGGGGAACTGCCAAAGACCCAGTCTCCACGCCCAGGGAAGGTGCCGGTAAAGCAGATGGCGAAGAGGACTTGGCCAAGGCACTCCTCATGTCCCTGAAAGCGGACCCCCAGAATCCTGGGAGTGTCCGGTCTCGAGCCGTGATAGCCGACGGAAGTCCCACAGCGAGCACCGAGGGAGGCTCGGAACGCATAGGTCGAAACATCACCCCGGGTCCAGCTGAAGAAGTAAACTCGGACGGTTGGAGTAAGGGTCGGAGCCGACCCTGAGATCTCCGGCTCCAACAGCACCTGCTCAAGCAGTCGGAGGAGGAATGGCAATGGGGTGGGCCAAGGTCATCGGCTCCGAAGCCAACTGGGTGAACGAAACAAATTTTGGAAGACTGGGGACTGGAACAGTCTTTGGAGCACCCTGTCTATATCAGAATCTGACATTCCCGAGAGGAAACAGAGCGGGTTGGCCCCAAAGGGCTAGGGGACCGATCAGTATCGGCGCCGAGGAATACACACACCAGATTCCATCGGTGCCGAGGTGGACTTGTCTGGCGGCGACCCTTGTCGGCTCCGAGAGCAGTGGAGCCGGCGGTGACCCGCCTCGATGCCCCAGCCATCGGCTCCGAAGCCAGAGGAGTCGATACTGGTGGCATCGAGGCAGACCGTTCCGACCTAGAGGCCTGCCTATGTCTCTTGGCGGTCGGATCCGGCGGACTGGTCGGAACCGGCCCTTTTCTTTAGCGGAGAAGGAGAGGATGCCAAGGCTTCTTCAAAGGAAGGTTTAATTAACCCCTTAAGAATCAATTTATTTTTCCTCTCCTGGAGGACCCTTGAGGAAAAAGCGTGACATACGCTGCATGACTCCTGCAAGTGTTTTGCACCTAAACAATATACACAGAGCGAATGATCGTCTGTGATAGACATTTTGAAACCACATTTCGAACATTTTTTAAAGCCCGAAGGCCTAGGAGTCTGAGACATTATATTCAACAATTCCAGTAACTTTGACAGGAAAATATACAACTACTGATTTACTGATGACAAACCTAAAAAAATAGGCTTACAGTTAAATGACAGGGAACTCTGAAACCCTGTAAAGTTTTAGAAGGGTTGACTGACCGGAAAGGCCCTAGATGAAGAGGGGGGCCGAAATCAAACTCAACCCAATCACACAACCAGTTTTCACAATCCAAACACACACAATAAGAGCGTTAGTCGTTAAAACAGCTTTTGAGACAAAAAACAGCAAAAAACTGACAGAAAAGTAAGTTAATAATAACTACTCAGCCCAGCCAGCTCGAGACCACGTCTCGAGATCTGGGGGACTGGTAGTGGTGCATCCTGGGATATAGTAAGCTCAGCCAATAAGAGACTTGAGCCGAGGGATCGGCTCCGAACCCATCAGTCAGAATGTAGGCGAGATAGGATCACATAACATCTATGAATCTTGATGGATACTATACTGCTATGCATGGAAAATGAAATTAAAAAATCAACTGGTTAAAATAAGAGAGACTGAAAAAGAGGACAAAACATATTGGCACCAATAATGATGCCTAGATATGAAGACAAGCTAACTGGCTTTAACAACTGGCTAGGTATTTTGTCTCATTCTAAGGGAATCCAGTATGTGCCAGGATGGTATGGTAGATATGACTTCCTGTTATGCCAGGGATGGCTTACATATGCCATACATTAGTTTGTGCACAATGGTTAGCCTTTGCTGCACCTAAACTGACTTTTTTTAGGCAGAGTCCACCTACTGGACATTCCTACACAGAAAAAACGAACTCAAATTTGGACATCAAGATAACACTAGTCGATGCTAGGAGTTGAAATAGAAAGATGCCAGAACTACTTGAAACGTTCTGCAACTCAGATTCATATTTGTGTAGTTGCTGTGACATGGTTTCAGTGCAATGACAGCACTCCTTCTTTGCTAGTGTTAGCAACTATCATGTTTTCAGACCCATGGGCAGTTTCTAGATTTGCTAGAAACTGCATTATGTCACATAAAATTACCCACATCCCACACGTGGAACTCTTGAATATCCAAAGCACCCTTAAGTCAACTATTACTTCATTACTAGCTACAGCTCCCCATTAACATCACCAAAGATAACAGAAATTCCTGCACCACCACTGAAGCATTAAACATCAAACTAACTACTTTCTTACTAGGGGATTTCAATTACTCAAACAGTGACTGTCACACTTCTGCTCAGCAGTTCACAGACTTCAGTAACACTAATGAACTGGAGCAAACTGTAAAATTACACACTAGAGGCTCTAATATCATTGAACTTGTCCTTAAAAAACCTATCCCCTGACTGCAGACCACCTAACATCTCTTCCCATCCCTGGCTAAAGCTAACCACAAATCGGGCATCTTCGCTGTCAGGCTTAGTGGTACCACCCCACCACCAATTGAGACCATCTTTAGATACTTTTCCAAGACAAACTTACTTCAGCTTGTCAAAGACCAGTGGAACATTCCCAACAATCCCCTGCCAAGGGACCCAACTGAGAGGGTTGCTGCATTTATGTCTGACTTTCACCAGCACCTGAGCAGCTGGATAGAAAAGTAAGTACCTATTTGTCCTAAATATAATGGTAAATTGAGGAATAAGCCTCCCGGGTTGTACTCCCACATTAATAAACTGTACAGCAAAAGAAAACTAATGAAAAGTTGCAAGAAATTCTCATCTCCCTTCAAGATTTAAACATGCCAGCAAGGAACTGAAAAACACTATTAGAAAAAGTAAATCACAGTATAAACGTAACATTGGTACAGATTCCAAAGGAAATTACAAAACTGTCTTCAGTTGTGTCAGAATATTAAGGAATAATATCCAACAATGCACTGACCTTATCCATACTAATATCAATCATTCTGACTCCAGTGATATAGCTAATATATTAGCAGACAAATTTAGTGCAAATTTTACACCGTCTATCCACATTGTTGACCCCTGCCCCAAACTGTCCCTGAGCATTTAGCTTCCTCTGAAATCACTATAAAACAAGTCTTGGAATTCCTGTCAAAGGCTAAAAACAATACTTCCATGGGATCAGACAATATACCAGGCTGCATTCTCATGAGTGCCAAGTATGCATTGTCTAGGTCTCTAAGTAAACTGTTCAACCTCGCTCTACATGGTTTGAACCTGAAGCCTGGAGAACGGCTACTGTGACTCTCCTACACAATGGTAGTCCTTTTACAGACCTAGGTAATTATAAACCCATCAGCCTTACATACAAAGCCATTGAATGTATCATAGCAGAACTCTTATGCAGCCACAGGAAACCTAACTGATCTAGACCACTATCAGTCTGGTTTTGTGAAAGGTGGGTGCTATCTCCTGAATCTAGTAAGCTTACTTGAAAAGGTTACAGGCACTGTGAAACATGATAATTCTGTGCACACTGCTCATCTTAACCTGGTCATGACTTTGGACACTATCCTCCACGCTGGTATTATTGAAAAATTAGATAAGCTTAATGCAAATCCTTATATTATCTGCTGAATTGCGAATTGGTTATCCAAAAGGTTCATGGGTACTTGGTTAATGACCTTTGGGAACTGTGTAAGCAGAGCCATGCAACCCAACCCATTTTTGTCCAACAGTACCTTGGATGCCTATATGGTGGGGGTATGCTAGTAAGGAGGCAGATAAGGGTTATGTAGGGGGTATGCTAGTTCGGGATTAATTTACTTACTATCAACCTCTGTCCATCAAAGACATGGTGCCAGACCAGGGGGTAAATTTATGATTTCCCAACCAGTGATCAACATTTTGTTTGAACAGGGTCAGGGCTGAACTCTGCTTCTAAAGTTGTGAATGGTGCTACCTCCCTTTCTGAATGTAAAAGTGTAACTAGTTGGTGCCACAAAGATCGGTTCCAGGTCCCCTTTTGTTTGGTACTTTGCAGACATTCAAGCCAATATTCCAGACATAAGGTTGACCAAGTCTGTTGATGACTGCAACCTGGGCCTTTTATCCACTGACACACTAATACACAACAGCTCCAGCAAGGGTTGGAATATGCACATAACATGGTATATCAAAAGTGGACTCTAACTAAACAAACAAGTACAGAATTGTAGCATTTGTCAGAAAAGTTGCTCTTACCTCATATTTTATAAATGGTACTCCTTTTTAGACAGCTATGGTCATAACAGACTTGGGTACTTATGTAGATTACCATCACATTTCCAACATAGACAGGAAATCCTTCAATCTGGCACAGTTGATTTCCAAAGGAATGTCTTCAAAATACAAAGAAGTTTTCGTACCATTGTACTATTCCCTTATCAGATCCATCAATGAATACAATACCGTTCTCTGGTATGTACAAATCCAAGCATACTGCTCAGTTAGAAAGGCCTCCTAACAAAGAATATTAAAGGTCTTAAATATTTCAACTATCCTGATAGATTAGCACAACTTCCTTTAAGAATCAGTAGCCTATGCTGCGAGATCTGTGTTTTGCTTTTCGAGCCATGAAATACCAAGTCCTATTTGATCTACTATTTCTTTGCAAAGCCAGTGGCTCTACAAACACCTGCACTACAGACCTATATCTATACCAACAAATAACCAATACTCACTGGAGAGAGAGTTTCCTAACCCAACATATTCCTAACTTATGGAATAAACTACCACTACAATTTACACAAAGTACTGCTCTGGCTAGTTTTAAAGCTAGTTTTGATGACTGGATGGATAGACACAAATTTACATCAGGGCTACCATTTACACCCCTGCTCAATTTTGGAGATGACCACTACTGAGTGCTGAAAAAGGGTCCACACCTTTTTGTCCCAGTAATTACTTGCCTAGTATGTCCCTATGTTTCTAAACCAAAAAGGAAAAAACACAGCTACAGACAGCCATGATGTGTATTGGGAGAGGAAAATACAGCTCTCTATTTTAATTCTGAGTCCCAGAATTATGAAAAAAATAAAACTGAAGGAGGACAGCAAATGGCAGCAACTTCTGTTCTCCTTTGAAGACACTTTGCAGGGGAAAGCTCCCCAAACCCTAACCAGTTACTTACAATGACCTTGAGCGAGTAATGTACAACTCATGGAAAAAGGAATACTCCAAGAGGTTTTAATCTTGGGCTTAGTGTGCATGTACGTCCAAATTTTCACATATTAAGTCTTGCAGTTCTGGAACTCTCACTTTCGAGTTTAACAATTTAAAACCATTGCAGAGGAAAACAAATGCTGGATTCCAGCTGTGGAACTACTTAAAGTCACACTGAAAGAAAGGGAAGGATCTATGCATAGGTTAAAGCCAAAAGGTGATGAATCTTGCTTGGATGGAGGTATCAAGGTTGGGGATAACACTGGGAAGAGATAATCTAGTGACATGGCATATTGTGGTGCATGTCAAACTAATAAAAATAATGGGAAATAGATGATAGACTCAACAAAGGAGACATGGTACAGGTATGTGAAAGGAAATGATAGATAACAGAAAACAAGAAAATACTAAACATGGAATGCCATGGTTAGACAAGAGAAGGGAAGTGCAGTACAAATTACATAAAAGAAAGGTCAAAAGATTACCACAGAAACCGTAAAAAAGAACAAGGGAAGATGGATAATCTACAAATGAATAAAAGGGGCAAGATGGATGATAGAAGATCTACAGCAGATAACAGTAGACACTATGCAACAATCTTCAAACATTGGGAACAAGTGTAAGTGGAGGGCATACAAATAATTAGGGGGACTTTAAAGTAAAACTGGAAAGATGGACTACTTTGTCCAAAGAGAATACAATACAAAGATAATGAAGCATCTGTCAAAACAAAGAAAGGAAGACAGAAGGACTTAAGAAGGGGAAAAACACAGACTCAAAAAGCACACATTCATAATGAACTGCATGGTGAATGCAAGCAGCATACAGAGATTCATAGAAAGTGAGAAGGAGAATCAACAGATGGAAAGAACAGAAATGCAGAAGTCAAACCAAGCTGCAGTAAAACTGACGAAGAGAATATAGGAGCAAAAGGATGCAATAGGAGGGATATGTGCTACCTAATAAATGGATGGATGGAAGGAAAGGGAGAAGCTGGGCAGGATTATATAACAGACTCTAAAAGGAAAAAAGGTAGGACAGAGAAAAGTGGAGAGAATTGGTGAAATGGAATCTTAGCAGTATTTTGGGAGAAAATGTATGAGGAGAGGAATAAACATAAGATTAAGCAAAAAGAAATTGAGGAAACACGGCCAGAAAACATTCATCAAAGGAGTAAAGACAACAAGAAAAAGATGGAAAGCGTACAAAAGAAAAAATACTCCAGACAATATTACAATATAATAAAAGTCATGAAGTCCACAAAAAGAAAGATGTGGCACTGGATGGAGGGTGTGGGGAACAGCACATAAACATCTTGTGGGGAAAACATTTATGTCAAAGAATGGGAAAGGAGAGGTGGTATGTATAAAGCAAACCAGAAGGTGGAGGAGGTAAGGCAGGATAGAAAGATCAGAGAACACTGGTAAAGCACTGTCAAATAACAGTCCAAGAAACACTCAGGTAACAAGGGAGGGGTGGAAGATGGGATGAAGACTGCCTATTAAAAGAGGAGATGAAAAACAGATCAAATGCAAAGGTAACAGTAAGGAGGCAGAGAAAGCAGTCCTTAACACTCAGGAGGAAAATGTAGGAGGCAGAGACCGATTCCCATTAGGAATTTTTTAACTGGGGGTGGGATGGGGATAGGGACAGCATATAGCAATAACCCTAAGTGAAGGATAGGGCAAATGACAGAAATCTCACCATCTATGATCTAGGACTGCAGTGTTGCCCAAGAAGAAGGGGGGGGGGGGTTCAAATCCTTGATAAATGTGTTTTTCTAGATTATGATAAAAATACTGGCAATGCTTGTTTATGTCCTGCCACCATTATATAAATGGTACAAAATGGATTCATCATAGGTTAATAGGTAGGTACTAGGCTATCTGCCCAAAGGCATTTATAAGCCTAGCCAGAATGTGTTAGCTTTCGCCGCCCCCTTAGATTAGTTCCCTGTGCCTCTGCCAGCAAAGCCACTGAAATGATCCCCGGGGTGAACTTTCTGTTTCCCATCCACTCATCAAGGTTTCTCTTGAAGAGTGTTCACAAGGAGCTCTGCCTAATGTAGATTGGAATCTTGTTCCAAAGCATGGGAAGTCTCTGTGACAGGAATCCATCCCTCCAGCACGTCCTATTTATTGTTGTGGTGAGGTTTAGATCCCTAGAGCATGTGGCTCTTGAGGATAAGCTTTTCTTTAGGTGGAGCATGGCCATCAGTTCTGGGTTGGACATGGCCTTATATGTCAGGCAGAGATCACCTTTGAGTAGGCGGCATGCAACCAAGTACAGCTGGAGTTTCTTCAGTCGAGCTACATAGGGCATCTGTTTGAGGCCAGTGATCCTCTTGGTGAGGTACTTCTGTGGTCTTTCCAGCTGTTCTGTGGTCTTTCCACCTGTTGCAGGTGTCTTGTAAGATACATCCCAAATGGGGCATTGCATTCTATGATGGGTCTGATGAGCGATGAGTAAAAGGGCACAATGACCTCTTTTGATCTGGATGCAAACCCTTTTGTGATAAGGTGGGCAACGTAGATGGATTTTCTAACCACTTTGGCAATGTGATTATCAAAGGAGAGTTTACTATCTACTTGGGTCTCCAGATCCATTATTACATCTTCCGTATTTAGGGGACTACCACCTATGTGATAGTTTGTGAGTACTTTGTTTTTTCCAAAGGGGATGACTATGCACTTTTTGGCATTTAGCTTGAGGACATGATTTTGACACCAGGTATCCGTCTCAGTGAGACCCTTTTGGAGGATGTCTGTGTCAGCTGGAGAGTCAATTATAGCCCCTAGTTTGCAGTCATCTGCAAACTTGGTCAGCCATTGTCCTCCTGTGCTTGCCTGTACCTCTGAGAGTTAAAGGCTGAACAAGAGGGATCCTAGGACTGAGCCCTGGGGAATGCCACTTGTAACCAGTTTAGAGTCAGACCTAGCTCCCGCAACTCTTACCATGTGGGTTCTGTCCATAAGCCAGTTGGCAACCCATCTTGTGACGTAGAGGTTTATGTTCAGGCTGGTGAGCTTGTCTATAATACCAGAATGGGAAATGGTGTCAAAGGCCTTTGCGAGGTCTAGGTAGGCTGTGTGTACCACCTTTTCCTCGTCTATAGCCTTGGTAATGGTCTCAAAGTCGTCCACCAAGTTTAGGAGGCATGATCTGCCCTTAAAGCCGAACTGGGTATGGTCCAGTGTTTGGAGGTTCCCAATGTCTCTGTTAATGAGTTCCATGATGATGCACTCCATAGCCTTGCAGACCAAGCTAGTCAGGCTTATAGGGCGATAGTTCCCAGGGTCTGTTGTGGCTCCACCTTTGTGGAGCGGAATAACCGTTGCTGTGCACCACTCTATGGGTACGTAATCTGTGGAGAGGCTGTGTTTGAACAGTGTGCTTAGGTGAGGAATTGGTTCATCTTTGAGCTTGTGTAGGATGCAACCTGGGACACCATCCAGTCCCATTGATTGTTTTTGGCTTTGGAGAGAGCTGTTTTAACCTGAGTGTCTGTGATTTCAGGAGCTCTACATTCTCAGGTATGGTTATGGGCCCTTTTGGGGGTGAAGTTTGCACTGAACCTGTCTGCCAGGATGTTGGCAATATCGGTTGGTTCAGTGTATTTTGTACCATTCTGCACTAACTCCAAGCAGATCTGAGCATTGCCACTTAGATTCATAACATAGCTAAAGAATACCTTGTGGTTATCTTTGGAGTCCTTGGCAATTTTTCCTTTGAAAATCGCCTTGGATGATTTTATGAGGGATCATAGTTTCTTGCTGATAAAGATCAGGGATGTCTTCCCTTCTTGGGATTTTACTCTTTTCTGTACTAATTTCCTCCTTCTATTGTATAGCTTGTTTATGTTAGGAGTCCACCAGACTGGTTTCCTTTTCTTGGAGGAGTGAGTCTTTGTTTTGCTTGGGATAGCACGATCCATGCATTCTTGTAGGTGCCCATAGAATGCATTTTGGAGCTTGGACAATGTTATCCTTTTAGCATGGGGGCTTTGAAACATTCCACCTCGGTCTTAAGTAACGTGAAGTTTACTTTTGAAAAGTTTTTCACGATGGTTTCCTTGTCTGGGGGTGGGGGCGGAATGTGGATATCCAAAGTGATTTGTTTATGGTCAGATCTGACCAGCGAGGTGTTGACCTCTGGTGTGGAGCACCGGTCGCCCATGTTGGTGATGACCAGGTCCAATATGTTGTTACCTCTGATGGGAGTGTTGACCAGTTGATCCAGGGTGTTTGAGTTTATAAATTCTAGGAAATGTTGGGCAAGGGAGTTAGTACTTGAGTAGTTCTCCCAATTAATGTTTGGGTAATTGAAATCACCCAATATTAGGGTGTTTGGTAGGACCTTTATATTTCCTAGTGTTTCCAGAAATGCAGAATGGGGGTCCTGAGACATGGTGGGTGATCTGTAGCAAGCTACAATTTGAATTGCAGTTTTGCCCGTTGTTAGTTGCACGTGGATGATCTCTGAAGCATCGTGCTGTCCCACTAACCTGAAGGTGTGGGTATCCTTGAAGAATATGGATACACCCCCACCTTTTGTATTTCGGTCTGGGTTCTGTGGCCGAAATGTATGGTATGAGTTGTAGCCTGGTAGTGCTGGGGTGCTCTCTGAAGCCTTAAACCAGGTTTCTGTTACTGCACATATATCGATTTCCTCCATACTGAGGAGTGCCTCGAGTGCGTGCATTTTAAGGTTTAGACTTCTGGCATTGAGTAGTATTACCCTCAGTTTTTTGTTACTTGTGCTATTTATGGTGGTGGGTTTGTCTTTTGAGCCTTGCCTAAAAAAGGCACTACAGTGGTGGCAAGAGCCTTGGCCAGTATTCGAAAGCCTAAGGGTGACAGGTGCAAGCCATCTCTAGCAAAGCAGCGTGGCTTGTCGAGCATGTCATCCCAGGCGGACAGACACTGGATTCCCCTTTGAATGACACCAGAAACTTAGCCAATTGTTGAAATTGATATTTTTTTCTTTACACTGTGGTATCATTCTTGGTGAGGGCAGGATGCTACTCAGGGTCAGGGCCATACCGGCCTGGGCTACAAGATCAGAGAGCTCTTCCATGTCTCTTTTCATGTAGTCCAGGGAGGTATGGCTCAGGTCATTCACACCAACATGGACAATGACAGAGTCGTATTTGTACTTGTTTGGAGTTACCTGAGTGCTTGTCTTATGTGGCAGATCCTGGCACCTGACAGGCAGCTAACAGTAACCTTCTCCTTATTCAGCCTAGTGAGTGGGACGTCAGTGTGCCTGACTATAGAGTCACCTATTACTAGTATGTTGGGTATGTTATTTTGCCTTAAGGGCTGTGATTGCATGGCACACTGGTTTTGTGAAGTATGTGTTTCATGATTTGCGCTGGGGGGTGGAGGTTGCTTGGATGTCTGCTTTGGAGGTCACTGTTGCTTTTGCAGATTTTTATTTAGAGCCTCTGAGTATGTTTTTGTGTATTTATGTGTGTTTTTTTTTTTTGGGACAGGCATGCAGAGGGCAATTGTTGTGAGTTAACAGATTTCATGCTACTGGAAAAAGTAATAGCACTAGTGGCACTTCTGAATTTACATAAAAAAGTACTAGATTCTTTGGGGTACAGCATCATATGGAAGGTTCTAGAAAACAGGGGAGTACAGATAAAAATGGCAGACATGGATAAAAGCCATCTGGAAATCACCAGAACTAGAGGTAATGGATACAGAAATCTATCAGGATCAGAAGAGATGAAGAGTGATGAGACAAAGGTTCTCCCCCCCATCCCAAATGTTATTCAGTCTAGTGTAAAGAGGAATTAATGACAGAAGTAAGGGGAGAACAGGAAGTGTTTAATGACAGGAAATGAGTGGAGACCAAATTCTTATTTTATATACAGGACTGCATACTGTTTTTAATGGACATAGAAAAGGATACAGGAGGTATACTACTAATGCTGATTTGAGAAAGAGGTAGACTTGAAATGTAATAGTACCCTCATCACCAAGGATGATGGTCAACTGGAAAGGGCCATCATTTATTAAGGCAACCACAGGGGGGGGGATCACCATAACCTGTGGTAGAAGTATGTAATGGTCGTCAGTGCTGTACCAGTTCTCACTTTCTCAAGGGGATGATATTAGTACAAATGTCCCTGTCCACCTTTAGTAGGCACCATGTGGTTGTTCTGCTGATCTCCACCAGGGAAATATGACTGTGTGCATGTGACCCTGGAAACATACACTTCTTCAAACCAAGGAGAGGCCATGCCCATCCTCTCTGGTTTGTGCTGTCACTAGCCAGAGCCACTAAGTAAAGTTGGGTCCTCCAGGCCATAGTCAGGGTTTTATCCCACTATGACATCTGCACTGGCTGAAAGGGAGACATTATCGTTTTCATATCCTTGCTTTACACACTAATCAGCAACAGTGTTCCAATTTTTAGAATGCACTGAATGAAACACAGTTGCTCTGAAGAGTAACAGTACGTCACTCTGGAAGCACCTGCTTTTCATTGTTTATTTTTATAACTACCATGTGTCAAACTGATGTACAAAGAGGCTGCAGAATAACTATCTTTTAAAACTTTGTCAATGTTATTTTAACTTAAACATCAGTAAACTACTACAATCACAGCATTCAGCTGTTAAACAACACATTATTTCTCCAATTAAGTATATGAAGTAAATAACACCCATTTAATTCACATAAATACTACTGAACATGAAATTTAAGCAGTATAATATGATTTTTACTTTTCCTATGATTAAAACATTTTCTGAATGTCTGCTTTATGTGAAGAATGGAGACAGGTCTATATTTTTATTTGTATTTACAGTTTATAATGGTATTATACATTTGCTATGGAAATCTCAGAATCCAACTATGACATGCTGTGATGCATGATACAGTCAAAGAGGGACAGACAGTTAATTCTACTAAAAGCAGAACTTAACTGCATTACAGGGACACCTAATGGATAAATGAAACAGAGTTATACAAACTACCTCTTGGTGATCAAAGCCCACCGAAAAAGCTTAGCTGTCTATGGACACTAACAAGCAAACTAGAACAATGTCCATTAATACAATAAATAAATAAGCAAACAAAATACATGCAATTCCAATTAAACCAACAATTCCAATTAAACCAACCAATGAACACCAACTATCAATCTACCGTATAATATGCAACTACGACCCGCTGTGCCTTCCTGTCAACCAAAACGTTAAACCTTAATTAGGAATATCTTGTTTCACCATCTAATAGATTAGAAAGTATGCAATTCCACAGTTAAGTAAATTAACAAGATGATAAATATATAGACAAAATTGTGCACAAATTACAAACTAAATACACAAAATGTTCTAAAAATCTAAAAATCATTTACCTTACATTTTAATACACTCTTAATTGAAATGTGATCATGCAAACCAGTTTTACATCCACTTTTAATTTAATCTGCCAAATTAGTTCCTTCATTTCTAATACTGAATTAATTAATGTCCCCTCCAGTTTCCTTTATACTAACTTGGTCCACCATAAAAAAGAAAAACTTTTTAAAAGCCATACATTCTTTTGTATGTCTAAATAAGGCATTTGATGTCTTACCCCTTCTTATATTGTAAATATGCTCATATATACGATCCTTCAAATTTCTCATTGTCATCCCCACATAAAAGGGTGGACAGGTCATGCAAATAGCCATGTATACCAGATATATGGTATTACAAGTGCATAAGTCAGGGCAGGGTAAAGATGTATTTAATTGATTGGAAAATGTGTATTTTCAGACTCTGAAGAAGCCCAGATTGTTCAAGGTGAAAGCACTTAGTTTGTCTGCTTTCAAAGGATTTTGTGATTTAACACCTGACGCACAGATTCTGGAGTTTGTTATTACAGGGAAATAAACCATGAAATTAAAGCAGAGGCCAACACTATGACAGAAGAGTTACGATCATGCTATTGAAGGGGTATGCACATCGTATAATAAATACAAACCGGACTACGTGGAGACCAGATCCTCTAATCCTGTACTAGAAAGAGTGCTGCTCTGGCCACTACACTACTGAGATGACGACAAAAAGCCCTACAACAGCTTATTTCTACTGCTGCAATGGTTGCAAGCATAGACATGATAGCAGTGCCTGCATCACTTTCAATGTTCAGGGCTACTACTCTATTTTGAAGTCAAGAGTAGAGACAGTCCACACAGAATTATCACCAATATTAAGATTTGGAATATTATAGGATTACAGTTTAACCAGTACCACCACTTCCTATACTGTTTATTGTCTATCCATCATCTAAAACAAACAAACAAAAAAAATATATATATATATATATATATATATATATATATATATATATATATATATATATATATAGATACACACACACGTAAAGATCTATAGTTATATATACACAGATACACATACACAAGCGCGTGTGTGTGTGTGTATTTTATATATATATATATATATATATATATATATATATAGATATATATATATATATATATATATAGATATATATATATATATATATATAGATATAGATATAGATATACACACACATCTATATATAAAATACACACACACATATATATATATATATATATATATATATATATATGTTTGTATGTACACACACACACACACACACACACACACACACACACACACACACACACACACACACACACACACACCGGATATAAAAAGTGAACACACCCCTGTTTAAATGCCAGGTTTTTGTGATATAAAAATGAGACCACAATAAATCATTTCAAAACTTTTCCTACCTTTAATGTGACCTATGACCTGTACAATTCAATTGAAAAACAAATAAATCTGTTAGGGGAAAAATATTAAAAAATAAATGTACAGTACCTGGTAGCATAAGTGTGCAAACCCTTAAACTAATACTTTGTTGAAGAACCTTTTGATTTAATTACAGCTTCTGCCTTCTTGGGTAGGAGTCTATCAGCATGGTACATCTTGACTTGGCAATATTTGCCCACTCTTCCTTGCAAAAGTGTTCTAAATCTGTCAAATTGCAAGGGCATCCCTTGGTACAGCCCTCTTCAGGTCACCCCACAGATCTTCTATTGGCTTTAGGTCTGGGCTCTGGCTGGGCCATTCCAAAACTTTAATTTTCTTCTGGTGAAGCCATTCTTTTGTTGATCTGGATTTATGCTAGGGGTCATTGTTATGTTGAAAGGTGAAATTCCTCTTCATCTTTAGCTTTCTAGCAAACACCTGAGGGTTTTGGGCCAAAAGTGACTGCTTTTGGAACTGTTCATAATTCCCTCCACCTTTACTAAAGCCTCAGTTCCAGCTGCAAAAGGCAACCCAAAAGCATGATACTGCCACCATCATGCTCCACCGTGGGGATGGTGTTTATTTTGGTGATGCAAAGTGTTGTTTTTGCACCAAACATACCTTTTGGAATTGTGAACAAAAGTTCAACTTTGGTCTCATTAGTCCATAACACATTTTCCCACTTGCTTTTGGGAGACTATGTACTGTCTTGCAAATTTGAGCCAGGCCTGGATGTTTCTCTGTGTAAGAAAAGGCTTCCGTCTTGCAACCCTACTCCATAGCCCAGACATATGGAGAATACAGGAGATTGTTGGCACATGTAGTACACAACCAGTACTTGCCAAAAATTCCTGCAGCTCATTTAGTGCTGCTGTAGGTCTCTTGGCAAAATCCCTGACCCGTTTTCATCTTGTCTTTTCATCAATTTTGTAGATGGACATCTAGTTCTTTGCAACATCACTGTTGTCCCATATTTTCTCCACTTTTTGATGACTGCCTTCACTGTGTTCTATGGTATGTTTAATGCTGTGGAAATGTTTTTGTATCCTTCTTCTGACTGATACCTTTCAGCAATGAGATCCCTTTGATGCTTTGTAAGCTCTCTGCAAACCATGGCTTTTGCTGTAGCAGGCAACTGAGTAAATGTCAGGAAAATCTTACTAGGACAGCTGAACTTTATTTGGGGTTATTTAGACTCTCTAAGTGATAGCAGGTGTGTACCCAAGAAGACTGAATACTGTAATTAAATCAAAAGGTGCTGCAACAAAGTATTAGTTTAAGGGTGCGCACACTTATGCATCCAGCTTATTGTACATTTTTTTATTTTTTTATATTTTTTCCCCTAACAGATTTGTTTGTTTTTCCAATTGAATTGTAAAGATTATAGGTCACATTAAAGGTAGGAAAAGTTTTGAAATGATTTATTGTGGTCTCGTTTTTTTATATCACAAAAAACTGGCATTTTAATAGGGGTGTGTACACTTTTTATATCCACTTTGTGTGTATGTGTGTATATATATATACACACACACATATATATATATATATATATATATATATATATATACCCACCACACACACACACATACACACACAAGTTTACTACTGATGCACTGTAGATAATTACACTGAATGCACTTATACCATAACAGTAATATCTTACCAAAAGGAGATATTTCAAACATGAGATCACTTTGATAAATTTATTTTAGTACTATATTAATTTTTTTTAAAAAGTCATTACTTAATGCATCACTGCAGCAAATGGTGGCATGGAGGAATGCATTTTCATACCCCATTATACTTGCCTTACCTGTAATGACAGGCAGACGAATGAAAATTACATGCCAAAGTATTAAGTTTTATTTCACTGCTATGAATATGTCTGTGGGGCGTTACCAGTGGGTAGGAGTGTATACAAACACACTATGAAGTAGTACATTGATACTACTATATGTAAGATTGTCTGAAAGAAATGCATACTATTTGTGACCTAAATACATTGCAGTTTAATGTAGAAATTGTCATCTGTGGAGTTGACCACCACCTTTAAAACATAGCATACCAATACTTTTTTTCCAACACTATACAAGTGCAATATGCAATAAAATAAAGGAATTGTACTGCATTTCTTAAGTGAAATTAATTTGTATTTGAAAATGTATTTTCTCTGCCTGCATATTGCTAGCTTCGACCTATGTTATTACGTTTTTAAGAAGCAAATTTTAAACTTTCACACTTTATGTACTGCATGCTTAGTAACAATTTCCAACATCAACATTTCCTGTATGCGTCATACTCTCGCTGGAGATATACCCATTTCACTGGAAACTTTCATTGATAATTCATGTTACCAGCAACCTGATGTATGCATCTACAATCTTCAACAGCCTTCAAGTTACATTAATGAACAAGCTTGAACAGTGGTGTAATAAAATAAGTACATTTGCAACTAATCTCCAAAACCAAACCCATCACTGCTTTCCCCTGCGGAACCTGAGCTGACCACCGTAAATACTATACTATATATCACACACACAGCTCATAAAGGCACAAAGAATACTTTACCATCCCTCAAGCACCTCAGCCACTTGTACTATAATATAATGGTACAAACCCAAAAAAGACTTTTGATTAAAGGACCAATACCTAATAAAATCTCAAAAAATCCAGTAACTTATATGGGGACTCATACTCAGTAAAGCAGCTAAAGAATGGAACAGCATTCATTTCATCATCAGTCAAATAAACCACTTTCTCACTTTTAAGACAAACCTCAAACTGCATCTACATCATACTAGAATGTGCAAATGGGATCTCAAGGATAAAAATGGTCATCTAAAGATTTCTTCATACTTACTAAACCAGTTATTCTCTGCTGTCTTTTAAGTCTTACTGAAGGAGCTTACTGCACTCCTCCTATGAGAAATGTATGCTTTACTATTGTCTTATGAGCTTATGTACCAGCATGACTGCAGATCCATATCACATTACCTTAGCCAAATGTTTACATTCTCTAATCCTTAGTGATGCTGTTACATCTATATTGAAGATTTCCTGCTTCAATGGTGTTATGCAATGTGAACCAATCTCACTACAATTTATAATTCTGTGATATTTCTTATTAATTTCATTTTAATGGATTCCATTATTTTAGTGCATCTTTCATTACAGCTTGTTTAAATTTTGTAATATTGTAGATCTACTATTTATTTGACCTCTTCTGGGGAATGTATCCAGGAAACAAAAGTAAAGAAAATAAATAATGCTATACTTGTGATGGAGTGGAAAGTATTGTACAAGTTCAAAAGTTATGAAGTAGTGTTTTAGGCCACACAGCCATATTGGTACATTAACTCCTTAAAACCAGGACTGAAAACGTTACTGTTCATCCAACTGTTGCACTGTCATTTGAATATGTTGAGGTTTTCAGACTTACTTACAAGGTAAGCGGTATTATATTTTTGGAATACAATGAGTAATAAAATTACACCTTAAAGCTGTTCTGTTAAGAGAGATAAAGTTAAAATTGTCATATTTGACACATTGGGCTTGAACACATTTATAAGATTTAACAGAACTCCTTTTTGCCTCATCCTTGTATGGCGCCAGGACGGCCTTACCCCTAAAGTGTCTACAGTTCAAAGTGTACAAATGCAGTGTGATAGATTTGTCTCTGTAATATAGATCTTTTATAACAGGAATGTTCTTTACTTATTATTTATTTATTTATAGTCAATTGTTTACAAGGAAAGTCCAACTGGGTCCACACTGTACCCATTTTCAGTGTAGGTCAGGGGAGCAAACCTCCATGTTACATCACAAAAGCATTCTACAAATATACATTCCAAAATTATTGCAAAAGACATTTTATATTACAAAGTCATATTACATTAAATGTAATAATACAGTAATAAAATATTTTTGTTTACAAATATACAGCAGCACAAACATTTTCTACATGAATAGCGAGTCTGAAATAAAGGAGGATAGGGGATGTTAAGAAAAAGTAGATATCAGAAATGAGGTAAAACTTCAGAAATATTATAGCAAGATATAGTAACGGTTAGAAAGTAGCTCAACTTCGAGGAGAGTTAGATTATAGGTTAAAATAGTTGATATAAAAAAGTCAGACAAGAATGATGGAGTAGAGATTGTGAGAAGGGTGTCTGGATGGAGTAGTGATTGTGGTAGGGAAAGGGGAAGTTTATAATTGGAAGGGTTCAGTCTGGGATGGAGCAAGAGGAGAGCCAGGAGTTAAAAAGGAAGTCTTTTAGCACATTTAAAAGCATGAAAGAATTTGTTCTGAATGCTAAACGTAGCGAGTGCTAAGCCTTGCAAACATTCTCTGCACTGATTCCAACCTAGAAAGGAGTGAACTTGTATACATACAGAATAACTGTATTTCAGCAGAAGTCAAATGTTGAGTTTTGCAAAGCATAACTATGCTCTTTACACCCCTGAGTGAAATACACATTAACATGATGCCTATTTGTCTTAATGCTTTAGTCCTTATGATGTTACATAACATGTCTGCTCAAGGATAAGCTAATTATCATTATCCTTAGATCAGATTATCTGTATACCATGGGTAACATAGATCTGTCCAAGGATAAAGGAAATTTTAACACATTTCTGTCAAAGTACATAACCTGGCATTTATTACTACTGAAATACAAGTCAATATCATTGCCCAGACTGAGATGTCAAGTAAATACTTGTTAATGGCAGTGTAGTCATTTTTTTGACACTGCCAAAAAAACAAACTTGCAGTTCATCTGCAAACTTATTAACATAGCAAAATCTATTACCAAAGAAGATTGCCATGATTAGTTGAAAATAACAGCGCTCAAAACAGAGCCCTGTGGGACACCTTTAGAGATAAGTTGGTAGCAAGAAAAAAGTACCTTATAGAACTACACACTCAGAGTGACCGTTGAGCCAGTTATAAGTCCATCTAACTACATAATGATTGAATTTGAACACACTGATTATTGATGAATATGGCAGTGTGTCAAAAGCTTTGGCAAAGTCTAAATATATAACACCAACAGTCAAGCCTAAGTCTAGGGGCAAACTGATTTGATTGTATAATTCTGTAAGTTGGTAAAAATAAACCATTGACCTCTCGTGTGTAAAACAATCTTGGTTAAGATCAAAGTGATTTTCATTTGGAGCAGGATCAGATAATTCCACAAGGCAACTCTCAAAGGGTCTTCCCCAAGAGTGTTGTTAAATTAATTGGTATGTAATTCTGAAGAATAACTATTTCCATTCTTGAGGATTGGAGTGATTAGAAAGGTCTTCCATGACTTCTGGATGACACCACTGTTTAGTAAACCACCAAAAATGAAAGTCAAGATAGGAAATAAAATAACTGGTAGCTGAAATCAGAACCACTGGCATATTATCCAATTCCATGGATGTTTTCTTACCAGTTTTGCTGAGTGAGTCAGCTATCACTGCACCAGCAATACCAACACATTTATATGGAATTAATAATGAGATGTCAATACTAAGATGGTCTGGATCAAGGCTGAGCTCACAGGACTACAAAAATACTTACTAAATTCATTCACAGTTAATCTAGGGCTGTCTACTGTTGCACAACTAGATATCACTTTAATGATCAGGCTGCATTTGGCTGTTAATATATTTGTAGCACGGCTTCTTATTTACCAGGTCACCAGCTAGTCTTGATTCAAATTTTTTGGGGGGAAAAAAAGATGTCCGGGTGCAGCATCCATTCGTGTGCATCCGAGGTGGTTCTGCTTAACATATCTGCTAGGGTATTTTCTTTTCCTGGCACGAAGGTTGCCTGTAACTGGATGTTGTAGCTCAGAGCCATGTTCCAAAGGTCCAGAGTCATTCTGCATAGGGGGTAAGAATGCGTGCCCCCTTGCTTGTTGATGTACCACATGACCGTGGTGTTGTCTGTCCTTATCAATAAATGGCCTTCCTTGAGGAAAGGTTTGAATTTCTGGATTGCTAGTTGCACTGCCAGAATTTCTTTTTGGTTTATGTGTAGGTGCAGCTGGTCTGGGGTCCACAATCCTTGTATGCATTTGTCCAACGTGTGCCCCCCAGCCTTGGTCTGAGGCATCCGTTGTGATGGTCTGGTTCGCTTGACCTTTGTGGAAGGGCAAGCCTAGGTTTGCCTGGCATGCTTGGGCCCACCATAGGAATTCTTGTTTCAGGCATGGGATTAGTGGGATTTCGGTTTCTAAGCTGTGCCTGTGTTGAGACCATAAATTTTTTAGGTACCACTGTAGTTTTCTCATATGCAGTCTGGCATGAGGAATCAAGATTATGCATGATGCCATGAATCCCAAGGCCTGCAGCACCTTTCTTGCTGTTAGTTTGTTCTGTTTTGTTAATGCCAAGAAGTAAAGGGGTAGTTGTTCTTGTTTTTCTGCAGTCAGGAATGCCATTTGTTTTACTGTGTCCAATTCTGCACCCAAGAAGGTTCTTGTCTGGGATGGAATCAGCCTTGACTTTTTTAAGTTGACTGTGTATCCCAGGGCTTGTAGCAAGCAAATGACCCTTTGTAAATCTGTTGTCAGCTTGTCTCGTTGTCCGCTTGTAGCAGGCAGTCGTCCAGGTATGGATAGATTTGGATTCCCTGTAGCCTGCAATGAGCAATTACTGATGCCAGGCATTTTGTGAATACTCTGGGCGCAGTAGATAAGCCAAAAGGCAATGCTGAGAATTGATAATGCTCTGATCCTGCAAGGAATCTGAGGTATCTTCTGCAAATTATTAGGTCGTATGGGGACGTGCAGGTATGCCTCCTTGAGATCTAGCGTTACTAGCCAACACTCCTTGCCCAGCATGGGAAGAAGTTGCTGTAAGGTCAGCATTTTGAATTTTGGGACGATGATGTATGTGTTTAAGATGGACAGATCGAGAATGGGGCTCCAAGTTTTTCTTTTCTGGACTAGAAAGAGTCTGGAGTAAAAGCCTTTGCCCTGTTGATTTACTGGCACCCTCTCCACAGCTCTCATGTTGGTTAGCTGAATTACCTGGTTTTGAGCTTCTGTTCTTTGAGTTGGAGGTAAGTTTGGCATTCCTCTTTTTACTGGTAAGGTGTGGAAGTGGAACCTGTAGCCTTGGTCTATGGTTTTTAAAATCCACTTGTCTTTTGTGATATAGTGCCAGTTTTGTGAAAATAAGGCTAGTTTTCCGCCTAAAGGAGCTGCTAATTGCTCTCTGGTAGGCGGTGTAAGGGACAAGTCACTGTGAATGTCCTGTTGCAGTGGCAGTGGTTGTGGCAGAGCCTCGCTGGTTATTACCTTGCCGCTGTCTTCCTCTGTAGGCACTTCCTCTGGGTTGGTTTCTGCCTCGAGAGCGTCTATACCTGCCTCTTTGGTTCTTTGATGAGTCTGGAAAGGACCAATTTTTGGCAGGCCAATTTCTGCTAAACCGAGGGGGCTGAACCTGTAAGAAATCCTTAACTGTTTGTACAGATTTTGCCTTCTCTTCCATTTTCTTCATTACTTGTTGAGCAGAGGTACCAAATAGACAGTCCTTATCCATAGGAGCATCCAACAGCTTTGCTTTTACCTGATCCGGAAGGACCTGCTCTTTCAGCCATGCATGCCTTCTTATCACTGTGCCAGTCATGGCTGATCTAAATGAAGCCTCCAGTGCATCATAGCCACATTTTAAAGAATGGTTACTAACCTGTTGTATGTTATTCACCATTTCTAAAATATATTTCTTATCTAAGGGTTCTTCAGAAGAAACTTTCTTAGACAACTGATCAAGCATAAACTCTTGGTATTGTATCATGTGAAACTGACAGTTTAAAGCTCTAGCTGAGAGAGTGGCAGAGGTGTAGACTTTTTTGCCCCATCTGTCTAAAGACCTGGCTTCCCTTTCAGAAGGAGAGGGTTTTTTGTAGAGGTAGAAGCTACTGCCTTAGGCCCCTGGGCTATAGTCTCAGGATCTGCAAGTGGGGCCCTGAAAAGGTGGTGATGAGTGTTGGGTACCCTGTAAAATCTGTCAGGTTTGGCAGGGGCTGGTGGTAAAGAATCAGGAGCAGTGCAAACATCATTAAATGCATCATCCACAACAGGCAAGACTGGAGGTATAGCTAAGGGCCTATGTTGTGGTAGGTGGAGAAAAGTTCTAAGCCTTTTTCTTGAGTCTGAGAAATCCTGTTCTTGCCATTGGAATTGCTCTCTCATGGCATGTAAGGTTTCAAAAAGAGAATTCTTCTGGAGGTGAGACCGATGGAATGGATTCATCAGCATCGGAGTCTTCATAAGTGGACAAAGGAGCCTCAGGCTGGTCTGTAGTGTCTGAGACTTCCGAAGAGTCATCAGAGTACTCCTGCTGGGGAGGCTCTGTTCTAGGTCTCTTTCTGGGGCTGAGAGGCCCTGTCTGGGTGTGATTGGGATCCCTGATTAAGGAAATCAAATCCTCTGCCAGAGTAAGCATTTGAGAACTAGAAGGGTGTCTGTGTGAGGGGTCTTAGCAGGAACTGTTTTAGCAGTTTTGGCTGCTTTGGCCCTGGCAAAGGCCTTGATAGACATGGTTGCAGGAGGCCTAGCAGCACCACGTGCTGGGGTGGAAACATCCAAAGGGATGGTGTCAGATAAATCAGTAGAGGCCCCAGTAGTAGCTAAAGTTTCAGAGGCCGATTCAGCTAAAGTAGCAGGAGCCTCGGTAGAAATCAGGGTTTCGGCTGAGGATTGACCGGTTTTCGGTTTCGGCGAAACCGAGACACTCAGCGTTTGCTTATCCGTGGTTTCAGCGAAACCGCGGACCATGAGCGTCGGTCCTTTTCTTTGCGTTTTTTAATTGTTTGGGTAGTCGGATGTTCCGACGGCATAATGTACGCAAAATCTGAGCCGAAAAACTGTTCAGCGAACTCCGACCGACGTCTAAGCGTTCGTCGGTTGAAGGATGAACAAGCTAGGCAGGCAGCAACGTCGTGGTCTGGGCCTAAACAAGGTAGGCAGTAAGAGTGGAAATCCTTATGAGGTATTTGTTTCCCACAGGTTAAACAATTGTTTACTTTTTCTGACATCGGCTGAGGCAAGAAAAGGTCCCCAACGGGGTACTTAGCTTTTTAGAAGTCTTCGAAGTAGTATTCGGTAGTAGGAATCTCTGGATCTGACCGACCGGCACTTGCGAACAGCTTCTGCTTCGGGCGCCACGCGGCAAGAAAGACTGAAGAAAATGGCGTCGGCCGATGCTTTTATACCCGAAGACCAACAGAGATGACGTCGGGTGAAGTGCGACATCGGCCGAAGCCAGACCCAGACTTTGGAATCCGGCCGACTGAAGGGCTGCCTGACGACAGGACTACCCATTTGTTATGACTGCAGATGCATCCATGAAGGACATCTACTACACTATATATCACACACACAGCTCATAAAGGCACAAAGAATACTTTACCATCCCTCAAGCACCTCAGCCACTTGTACTATAATATAATGGTACAAACCCAAAAGAGACTTTTGATTAAAGGACCAATACCTAATAAAATCTCAAAAATCCAGTAACTTATATGGGGACTCATACTCAGTAAAGCAGCTAAAGAATGTAACAGCATTCATTTCATCATCAGTCAGATAAACCACTTTCTCACTTTTAAGACAAACCTCAAACTGCATCTACATCATACTAGAATGTGCAAATGGGATCTCAAGGATAAAAATGGTCATCTAAAGATTTCTTCATACTTACTAAACCAGTTATTCTCTGCTGTCTTAAGTCTTAATGAAGGAGCTTACTGCACTCCTCCTATGAGAAATGTATGCTTTACTATTGTCTTATGAACTTATGCACCAGCATGACTGCAGATCCATATCATATTACCTTAGCCAAATGTTGACATTCTCTAATCCTTAGTGATGCTGTTACATCTATATTGATGATTTCCTGCTTCAATGGTGTTATGTAATGTGAACCAATATCACTACAATTTATAATTCTGTGATATTTCTTATTAATTTCATTTTAATGGATTCCATTATTTTAGTGCATCTTTCATTACAGCTTGTTTAAATTTTGTAATATTGCAGATATACTATTTATTTGACCTCTTCTGGGGAATGTATCCAGGAAACAAAAGTAAAGAAAATAAGTAATGCTATACTTGTGATGGAGTGGAAAGTATTGTACAAGTTCATAAGTTATGAAGTAGTGTTTTAAGCCACGGCCATATTGGTACATTAACTCCTTAAAACCAGGACTGAAAACGTTACTGTTCATCCAACTGTTGCGTTGTCATTTGAATATGTTGAGGTTTTCAGACTTACTTACAAGGTAAGCGGTATTATATTTTTGGAATACATTGAGTAATAAAATTACACCTTAAAGCTGTTCTGTTAAGAGAGATAAAGTTAAAATTGCCATATTTGACACATTGGGCTTGAACACATTTATAAGATTTAACAGAACTCCTTTTTGCCTCATCCTTGTATGGAGCCAGGACGGCCTTACCCCTAAAGTGTCTACAGTTCAAAGTGTACAAATGCAGTGTGATAGATTTGTCTCTAATATAGATCTTTTATAGCAGGAATGTTCTTTACTTATTATTCATTTATTTATAGTCAATTGTTTACAAGGAAAGTCCAACTGGGTCCACACTGTACCCATTTTCAGTGTAGGTCAGGGGAGCAAACCTCCATGTTACATCACAAAAGCATTCTACAAATATACATTCCAAAATTATTGCAAAAGACATTTTATATTACAAAGTCATATTACATTAAATGTAATAATACAGTAATAAAATATTTTTGTTTACAAATATACAGCAGCACAAACATTTTCTACATGAATAGCGAGTCTGAAATAAAGGAGGATAGGAGATGTTAAGAAGAAAAAGTAGATATCAGAAATGAGGTAAAACTTCAGAAATATTATAGCACAGATATAGTAACGGTGAGAAAGTAGCTCAACTTCGAGGAGAGTTAGATTATAGGTTAAAATAGTTGATATAAAAAAGTCAGACAAGAATGATGGAGTAGAGATTGTGAGAAGGGTGTCTGGATGGAGTAGTGATTGTGGTAGGGAAAGGGGAAGTTTATAATTGGAAGGGTTCAGTCTGGGATGGAGCAAGAGGAGAGCCAGGAGTTAAAAAGGAAGTCTTTTAGCACATTTAAAAGCATGAAAGTATTTGTTCTGAATGCTAAAAGTAGCGAGTGCTAAGCCTTGCAAACATTCTCTGTACTGATTCCAACCTAGAAAGGAGTGAACTTGTATACATACAGAATGACTGTATTTCAGCAGAAGTCAAATGTTGAGTTTTGCAAAGCATAACTATGCTCTTTTCACCCGAGTGAAATACACATTAACATGATGCCTATTTGTCTTAATGCTTTAGTCCTTATGATGTTACATAACATGTCTGCTCAAGGATAAGCTAATTATCATTATCCTTAGATCAGATTATCTGTATACCATGGGTAACATAGATCTGTCCAAGGATAAAGGAAATTTTAACACATTTCTGTCAAAGTACATAACCTGGCATTTATTACTACTGAAATACAAGTCAATATCATTGCCCAGACTGAGATGTCAAGTAAATACTTGTTAATGGCAATGTAGTAATTTTTTTGACACTGCCAAAAAAACAGACTTGCAGTTCATCTGCAAACTTATTAACATAGCAAAATCTATTACCAAAGAAGATTGCCATGATTAGTTGAAAATAACAGCGCTCAAAACAGAGCCCTGTGGGACACCTTTAGAGATAAGTTGGTAGCAAGAAAAAAGTACCTTATAGAACTACACACTCAGAGTGACCGTTGAGCCAGTTATAAGTCGATCTAACTACATAATGATTGAATTTGAACACACTGATTATTGATGAATACGGCAGTGTGTCAAAAGCTTTGGCAAAGTCTAAATATATAACACCAACAGTCAAGCCTAAGTCTAGGGGCAAACTGATTTGATTGTATAATTCTGTAAGTTGGTAAAAATAAACCATTGACCTCTCGTGTGTAAAACAATCTTGGTTAAGATCAAAGTGATTTTCATTAGGGGCAGGATCAGATAATTCCACAAGGCAACTCTCAAAGGGTCTTCCCCAAGAGTGTTGTTAAATTAATTGGTATGTAATTCTGAAGAATAAGTATTTCCATTCTTGAGGATTGGAGTGATTAGAAAGGTCTTCCATGACTTCTGGATGACACCACTGTTTAGTAAACCACCAAAAATGAAAGTCAAGATAGCAAATAAAATAACTGGTAGCTGAAATCAGAACCACTGGCATATTATCCAATTCCATGGATGTTTTCTTACCAGTTTTGCTGAGTGAGTCAGCTATCGCTGCACCAGCAATACCAGAGCATTTATATGGAGTTAATAATGAGATGTCAATACTAAGATGGTCTGGATCAAGGCTGAGCTCATAGGACTACAAAAATACTTACTAAATTCATTCACAGTTAATCTAGGGCTGTCTACTGTTGCACAACTAGATATCACTTTAATGATCAGGCTGCATTTGGTTGTTAATATATTTGTAGCACGGCTTCTTATTTACCAGGTCACCAGCTAGTCTTGATTCAAATAGCATTTTTTACCAATATATCTTTAAAATGCTTACTAATATTTTGAAGTTTAGCTTTGTTCTTTAAAGAAGAATATTTCATGAAATTACTAAATATTTTTTTCTTTTTGCACAGTTTATTTAGTTTATTGGACCACCATCATAATGTAATGTAAACTTGTTAGATTTAGCAGTGTTGGCAGTAGCATTTTTCTTCAACTAAGTCAGACAGTTGCTTCTCTGACATACAATATCCCAAGTAAGATTCAGAGTTAGCAAGTTCAAACTAATTAGTCGAGTCTAGGGCAGATAAATGTTAGCATACATAGTCCATAACCATATTTTTGATAACCTGTTGTTTAAAGTTGTTATGTTTTACACTGAACATTACATAGTAGTGATTAGATGATCAAAGTGGTAGTCCATAAGCCATGTCCTTTACAATATTTTCATAGCTGGTTATAATTATATTTAGACTATTCCCATCCCTAGTAGGCTGATGATGATGAGTTTGGAATTGCCATGTATGGATAACTTGTCTAAGAATTCTTATTCAGTGCTGGAACTAGAACTTAAATTTCTCCAGCCAGTATTAAAGTAGTTTAAGTCACCAATAAGAATCACATGATTATGAATTAGAATGTGCGCTAAATACTTGGGGTATTCCTGATGTCTTTCCTTATTCATCTGTCTCTCTCTCTCTGACAAAAATATTCTTACTCAGTTTTGCTTAGCTTTTTAAATTCAACAACCAGAGTTTCAAGGTAGTTAGCAAAAATTAGTTCTGCATGTAATGACTGGTGTGACAGTAGAGCTACACCTCCTCCATTTTTGCTTTCCCTCAAACATTCAAATTTCACATTACCAGGGAAAGTAAAGCTGCTTGACTCTCAAATTTCCATAAGTCCAACTATATATAAATTCTCTAATTGTAGGATACTGCTCAATTCATGAAATTTCCTAACTAGACTTTGGGCATTGCATAACTATGCTTTTATAGTATGCTGAGGTCCTTAGTATTACACATACTTTTTTTTTTTGGGGGGGAGGCGGTGACTGCAAAAAAAAAAAAAAAAAGATATGGGTTGCTTTTTTTAATTTTCCTGCCCTGTAGTGACACAAGTGAAATTGGTATTTTCTAAAACGACTTCTGCCCTCTGAAAATTCTTTCCAGTAGGAAAAATGACCACTATAGTAAGTTTTACAATGCAATACCAGACAGGCATTACATAGGGCATTGAATACATAATCATTCCATCATGGTGAAGAAATTATTTTGCTAAGTCACACTTTTTGTTTTATTTCAGGAACTTCTAATACATCCTACACAAACACTGTATATGATTTAGAGGTATAGTAAATAAATCATTAGACCCACAGTGTATCATATTGTGGTTATACCTATAAAGATTCCTAATAATTGCAGGTGTTTCTGTGAGTTTTAGATGAGATAAAGAAGAAATAGTAATCCTTTGATTATTTAAGTCAGTAATTTTACTGTGCAGGTTTAAACACAGAGTCTGTCAAAAGCAATATTTCATTTTTTAGAACAACCATCTGAAGAAGACAGTTTAAATCCTGTACTCTGATAGTTCCTGTTTTAACTATGTATATTAATTTGTGTTATCCTTTTCACTATAGCTAACTAGTATCTTTGCAGTCTGTCTCTCCTTTTCATCTTCTGTTGCTTTAGAAACACTTTTTCCTGCTTTTGTTCTGATTTTACATACAGAGGTGTGTTATGAGAGTTACTGGGGGAGGGTGGGTTTTTGGTCTGACCTCCCAGTAGTACTATCTATATTAGAAGAAGTGGCACATGAGTAAGGATCTCCAAGCTCAGTTTCCAAGGGTTTATTTTTTTACCATTTTTTGGTTGTTTGAGACTTGCATTGTCTCTGTAGTCAGAACTGTTATGTGGCCTCCTAGTCTTTGTAGTGTAGTCAGAGCTGTTATGTGGCCTCTGGCTTTGTTTGGTACAATTATTCCTTCAGTATATAAACGTGGGGTTGAACTCTGTGTTCACAGAAGTAATGAGCTCCTCTATGCGTACTTGTTCAGACCTACACTGTTATGGAGCTACATCAATGCTGCTTGTAATAATGTAAGTCTGTTGCCTTGAACAGAGGTAATGCCATCATGGCTTTTAAAATTTCTACCATCTATAGTGCATAACTTTCCAATGGCACTATATTTCTAAGTTACATCCTAGGATATTGTAATATATATATTTATATATATATATATATATATATATATATATATATATATATATATATATATGTTGCTTGGATTATGAGAAACTAAAATTAGAGACTAAATTTTCATTAGTCTCTTGATATGTTCCCAGCTGAGTGTTATTAGATAGTATTTTCTGTTAGGGAGGTTGTAACAGATCATACTTTCTGTGTTATTTTATTTCTAATGTTCAGGCTAAAAGGTACATCTTTAAAAACATTTTTACTCTTTTTCTTTTTTTACAGTAGAACTGCTGTGCTTTTTGGATGTACTGATATTGGTTAAATGTTTCTTTCATTGGAATGCCTTTAGTATGGTTTCTACTTGACTTATTTGGTAACATTGTATTGTTTTACTCGCTTAGAGAGCGTCTAACTGCATTACGTTAAATAATATTTTGTCTACATTCCCTTACATCAGCCATCCAGGATTCAATAAATGAAGAAATGGTGATCAAAGCCTGACTATTAATACATTGACAGTTATTGCCACTTTCTTTTAGCTTACCTTCGACCATCTTAATTGTTCAAGCTTGACTCAGTTTAAACAGTTAAGTACAGTCTGGTTTGCTGTGTTTTTAGTAAATACACCACAAAATGAACATTGTGTCACGAACTTATAATGAAATCTTCCATTGCATAGCTTTTGAGAGTATTACTTTCAGCCACTAGTCGCTAATGTAAACCAAAGTAGTCCAAAAACAAGAAACAAACAAATCAGGAATATTTTTAGTATTTTTAGATTCCTTTTATGACATTTACAGAATATTTTATCTAGACCACTTTAAAGTTTATAAATCATGTGATGATGAAGTTTTACTGTGATAGGCTGATACTTGATAAAAGACACACGTTCTAACAATTTTATTGTGCACTGAAAAGATCTTGATGGTTCGAAAGCTTTTTTCTTCTACTGCTTTTTATTTGTATTAAAATATACCTAGTGTTTTTTAACGGTCAGAACCCTGAGCTTGTTTCTTGTTTTGGTACTTTTCCATTATCGGGGCAACACTTTTAATGTGAGCAGTTATAATGCATAATTTTACATACCAAGTACCTTCCGCACTTAAAGTTTTATGTCCGTATTATGTTGTTCTTTTTCTTTTATTTGTTTTCATCAGACCACGGTTAGTGACTGAAAAAAAGTTTTTGGACCTGTGACTGTCCAGTCGTTGAAGTTTGAAAACTGTTTGCTAGCTCAAATAAATATTTGGTTACTGGACTGGAAAAGTGTGAACTTTTGTTTCTACTGGGTTGAATAACCTTCCAGTTTGTTGTTTTTATATAGACCACGGTTAGTGACTGAAAAAAAGTTTTTGGACCTGTGACTGTCCAGTCAACCAGTTAACAAATGGGATAGATAAGTAAGGGCGCAACTCCCCCCTCCCTAAAAAAAAAAAAAAAAAAAACAGTTTAAAATGTTCCGCACCTGCTGTTCTTGTCCGATTAAACCTTCGCTTAGTTTTAACTTGTCGAGATGTACAGGACATGTAAATAAAATATTCATGCAACTTAAGTGTGGACCTTGCAGTTTGAGCAGAAGGATATACCTTTAATGCAGCCAGCACATTCTGGTGAGATAACTATAGTTTTTAAGACTTCTGTCTGCATACTGGTGGCAGATTATCATGCTGTAACTGGGCTTTCTAGTGGCTGCCTAACTTGCTCAAGGTAAGCATGTGTTTCTCCCTAATTTAAGTTAATTAAAAGTGCAGAACTTCTGTGTGTGTGTGCTTTGAGTGAGCAAAATAAGATGAAAGGACAGGAAGAGGCTGAGAAGGATGGAGTTGTGAAAGGGTTCATTTAGTAAGTGTCGCTTTCTTACTGTAATGAAAAGGAGGAAGGCTGTGAATCCAAGTTGAAATATTGGAAAAATACATTCATTGTTTGTTTCTTGTACTCAGAATCCTGTGTCTTGTCATTTCATGTCTTTTGCCAACCACGTGTGTGCAAAATTCAGACGTGACATCTCCTTTTTGAAATATTATCCAGGAAAACATTATCACATACCCTATTTCTTCCAAAATCAGCAATAATTGATGGAACTTGTGTTTTGCTGGTAGTAGGCATTATAGGAGGAGATTAGCAGGAGCTGCATCACTATCCTCTATTTTTAATATGTAAAAAATACATTTCTCAGTAATTTAGCCAATAAAAAAAATAGGTACAGTGATAACAATTATCTGGCAGCTGTGATCAGAATCCGTGCACAGCTGTTAGCCCTGAAGCACTTTCAGCTTGGAATCGTGGAACAGCAGTTAGCTCTTGAAGTTTTTTTTAAAGCAGCAGCTACTGCTTTGAAAGGGTTGCCCTGACAAAGTAAATAACCATGTTATCAAGTACAAAAAATGTATAGGAGTTAAACAATTGACAGTGCTTCTTGTTGTCATGTACGTAATACTTAAATAAGAAATGAAATTAAAATTGCATCTCAAGTACCTCAAAAGTAAAAGAAAGATAGCAGACATTTTACATATTGGGAAGTGAATCCGGACTTTAATTAAATATTCAATTCAATTCAATTAAATATCTTCTACAATACATATAGATCAAAACACAGCAAGTAACACTTATGCAGCATGCATAAAAGTTGAAATGTCTTTCAACATACTTGAAAATAGGGAATTCTTGGGATTGGCATGTCTCCACATAAATTCTGCCAAATAAAACTTTAGATGATGTCTAGCACTGCCCCAATGCCTTTTATTCCACCACTTCGCACTTCCCATAATCACTCCACAGTTTGTGTAGGACATCCACTATCTGGATCAACAAAATTATACTTATGGTTCACAGTAAAATGATCATATCCAGCATCCCTTAATTCATCAGTCTTGTAAGCCTTCCAGCAGTCTGAGTAAATGATACTACCTTCTTCTATGTTGTTCTGGATGACAGACAGTAAGCTTTGGGCTGAGCGCTCAGGGACAGCCACCAGAAAGCACTGTTTGGACTCCCAGCACAATCCTCCAACAACCCACTGTTGAGGAAGAACACGACCAACGTTGCCTTGTCTCCTAGTAAAAAGATTTTCATCAACTTCAACAATTTTGTTTAATCCTACAAATTTTATAGAAGACTGTGAAAATAATGCAGTAGCACACACTTCCCGCATATAATTGTTCCAATCTACAGTAGTGATATGATTCATGTGTAATTGAAGCTCACAAAAGTCTGCAGATGTCAATTCCCGACACCAAAAGTATATAAATCCAACAGAAGTAGGGAAAGGGATGCGTGATCCCTCAAACCAGTTTTGACTTTGCGTAACCTTCTTCTCAAGGCATCCACGTTGTGTACAATGACATTTGGGTGCTTCCTTACTACTTACACATAGCTTCATAATGCAGCTGTTTAAACAAAATCTTTCATTATGGAGTATTCCTTTCTCCTGTAAAAACTGAATTGCCAAGTCTTCATTTTTTAGCAATTGCCAGATAGTATAATCCATGACATGCTGGAAATAAGTGTAAATTTGACACAATCTGTGAAAGACGCATCATCGGCTGATATGACCGAATTCCAAGCACGGGGCAAATATTATAGGTAAAACAATTTTTTACTTAAACTACTATTCCACATTCCTTTCCATCGAGGAATTGAAAACGTATATAAATCCAGTATTACACTGTCTTTATAGGTCTTCACATAGTAAATATTACTTGTCTTTAATTGTCTTGAAGACAAGGTTGTTACAGTTGTCAAGGCAACACTTTAAACCAAGTAGCTGAAACAAGGAGTTCTCACACAGCTGTTACTTTCCCTATGTCTCTTGCCAACCAGATCTCAGTAGGATTCAGGTGTCATATACGCTAATAAAAGTTATGTAAGCAAAACTATAATGACATACCATACAATTTAGAAATGTAGGCAAGCTTTGAAAATGATTAAATGAGAACTCAGTCCTACCTAGTGTTTATCCATACCTATAATAATGACATATTAGCATGGAACATTTGGACTCCTGGCAAAATTTACTGTACGGTGGGGGGGGTCATAGGTGTGTACTACGCTAATGGCCCTGGAGCCTTTACATGCCTAGCCCATAGGATTACCCTGGCATCATGCCACCTGACCTTAGTTCCCAGTGCCTCTGTCGAGTAAAGCGATTGGAGTGATCCCTGGGGTGAATATTCTATTTCCCATCCACTCATCAAGATTGCTCTTGAAAAGGGCCAGTGTGGTGCTCGGCTTGACATGTATGGGAAGTCTATTCTATAGCACGGGCAGTCCCTGGGTTATGAACCTGTCCCTCCAGCATGTTCTATTGATTGTGGTAATGAGGTTGAGATCTCTGGAGCATGTGGTGCGGAGGGACTGGGATTTCTTTAGATGTAGCATTTCTAACAGAGCTGGGTCAGACATGGCTTTGTAAGTCAAGCAAAGATCGCCTTTAAGTAGGCAATATAAGATGGAGAATAGTTGTTTTTTTAGTTTGTCCATACTGGACAAATGTTTAAGGCCTAGGATCCTCTTTTAGAGGTACTTTTGTGGTCTCTCCAGTTGTGCAGGGGTTGATATTAGATGCATCAATTATCTATGCTGTTTTTTATATTTTAAAAACATTTGTAATATGGAGTAGCACTCACTTAATTCTCCATAATGTAAGCCTTTTTAATGAGTGTTTTTAGAGATGGAATATGTGATTTGCGGGCAACACTTACTGTTGGGGTGATTAACAGGAGCTGGATATCTTTTCTGTGTTTTTTATTTACACAAAGCCACTTGTTTCTGTGCTTTTTTATTTTCTCTCTCTGTAATGTAAAAGAGACTAAAAGCGATAGCTGGCAGTTGGAATTCTCACACAGCTGTTAGCCCTGAAGCAGTTCTTTTTTTTTTTTTTAAATGTGTACGAAAGCATTATTATTGTGCAGTACTGTTTCTTTGATTTACCAAACTAAAAAGACACACTTTCTCCCAGTTTATTCCCTGGGATGATTTAGCTTACAATACACAAGTCGAACACAAAACAATCAGCTGTGCGATGATTTCAACCACCAGCTACCGCGTTTAAAGTGTTGCCCCAATAACAGAAAAGTGCCCTTGTTTTGGTCTACTCCTGCTTTGTTTTTTGGAGTCTGTTCAACTGCCTACTGAGGTTACTTTGCTGTTTATTATAAAGCAAAGTTGCAGTGTCAGACAGAAGAGTAGGTAATAAAAATATACCAAAAGAGAGGCTATGCAAACTGCAAGCTACTATAACTGGGTATTAACAGATCGGAAACTAACAAACTACAAGAAACTGATCATGTATAAAATGGCTGTTACTGGTTTAAGAGCTTGTAATAAGTCAACTTTAGTATTACAAGATAGTACAAAATTATTTTGAAAGCCTGCTAATACAATGAACTAATTACATAAAATATTTAAAGTTATTAAAAATCAAAATATTACGTGAAATTTCAACTGAGAAAGGGTGCAACAAAACAAATATCACTGAAAGGAGTACAAGCCAAGCCATACAACCTGAAAATGATAATATTTCTATGTTACTAAAATTGGCTACTAAGAATGCTCTGCCTTAAAAATTATGGGTAATAAGTGCTCATTTACAGAAAAGATTTAGAAAAGTACTCCGCAGTTTAAGGCTTGGAAAAAGTAACACAGCTACATACAGCATATAACATAAGCAAGCTAATCATACGCCAAGTAGTTTTCAGGTATAACAGATGTTATATTTACTCATAGGCTCATAGTTAGGTACTAGGCTATCGGCCCAAGGGCCTATGTAAGCCTAGCCAGCAAAGTAGCATAGCTTACGCCACCCAAGAAAGTTATTTTCCTGTGCCACTGTCCAGCAGAGACACAGATGTGATCCCCGGGGTGTATTTCCAATTTCCCATCCACTCATCAAGATTTTTCTTGAAGAGTGCTAATGAAGAACTTTGCTTGACATAGATGGGTAGCTTGTTCCAGAGTATAGGAAGTCTCTGGGACAGGAAACTATCCCTCCAGTGTGTCCTGTTTATTGTGGTGACATGGTTTAGGTCCCTAGAGTGTGTAGCTCGGAGGGATTGGGATTTCTTTAGGTGTAGCATGTCCAACAGCTCTGGGTTTGACATAGCTTTATATGTTAGGCAGAGATCACCTCGGAGTAGGCGTTATGCTATGGAGTAAAGCTGGAGTTTTTTGAGGCGGTCAGTGTAAGGCATTTGTTTGAGGCCAGTAATCCTCTTTGTGAGGTACTTCTGTGGCTTTTCCAGCTGCTGCAGATGTCTTGTGAGGTACATTCCAAAAGGGGCATTGTACTCTATAATGGGTCTAATGAGTGACGAATAGAGGGGAACAATTACCTCTTTTTTCCTGGATGAGAATCCTTTTATAATGAGGTGTACCACATAGAAGGATGATTAGGGTAAAATTCTCCAGTTCTCAGTTTTGCTAGATTTAGAAACTATATTTTGTTTCCAAAGGTTTTGACCAGCAGGAAAAAGGCTTTCTGTAATATGCTATCTATTAAGCAGCTGAGGAACTACTGTGGAATAAATGGAAGACATAGCGGATTAGAACAGATTTATTTAGAGTGGCAGTGAATCCTAGATTCTAAAAAAAGGTTTATGAAGAAAGTACAGTTGTTTAAGATCTTCACAAAACAGCAGATGTTTGAACTTTCTTGTACTTTCCTCATATGCTAGATGTCCAGCAAGGAGGAGTTTGTTCTCAAGGTAAGGCTTGAGGAACCTTTAAAAGTCCTTAAACTAAAGTAAATCAATCACCTTGAGTGGCATGAGGAATAGATTTCTCAGAGGAAATTTGCTTCCGAGTAGGAGAGGATATGTTATCTGCTGCCTCTTATATGCAACATCTGCCTGAGGTTTAGGTGCTAAGGGACAGACCTCTATTTCACAACCTTCAATCTCTGCTCAGATGAGATCTTGGTGAACACTTCTACTATTTTCTGTAATAAATCTAGAAACTCATTCTTGGATGGTTGAAACAGAAAAGAATGAAAGGTGGTTGGTAGTAATTATTATGTCTTTATCCCTGGTGGCCTTCACTGGGGTAGTACTAGCTGACATGGCTGATGCTGATAGATAATTCGGGGACTGCAAAAGCACCTCACTAAGTCTGCCTGTCCCCTACTGGGAAGAGGAAGTGGAGGTTCAGTATTAATCTGCATCTTTGGTGCTTTATGCCCTCACTTCTTTTTAGATGGATGGTAAAACACCAAAGCAGAAGAAGCAGATAACATAACCACGCACAACAGTAAGGTTATCCTCTTATTTTGTAAGTACCAGCTAAGAGCCCTAAGGCAACTTCTAACAGTTTTATTATCAAAATCTTGACAAACCTGACAGGCCTTATAAGTTTCCGACCCAAGTCAAAATAAACAGCTGGTGTAGTAGTCACTGTAGGGTATTTGTCTACCGCAGTCCCTTTTCTGGACACAATTGAGAAAATTAGAAATTCTACCAAATAAGAAGAAAGAACCCCACTGGATTACTTATCTGTCTGAGCTTTAGAGACTGTAAAATAGCAGCTAAGCACTTAAAAAAACAGCTGAGAAAAGTGAAACATGACCCAAGGCAAATGATATCACTATACCTCTCCAATCTGGAAAACCAAAAAACACTTCTTACTATAGCAGCAACATACCTTCACTGAAATGAACTGGGGAAGAGAAATACAAAAGATAAATGGATAAACAGAATAAATGGGGGGGTGCACAATAAATGAAATGTCTGCCACGGAAGGGTATATGAACCTGGTTTGAGGGGACACTTGTCATAAAATGTTTTCATATATTATGCATACACTTGTTAATGTGCAATATATATTAAAAATTTCTATTACACATACACACACATTTTATATATATATATATATATATATATATATATATATATATATATATATATATATACACACACACACACACACACACACACACACGTGTGTGTGTGTGTGTGTGCGTGTGTGTGCGTGTGTGTGCGTGTGTGTGTGTTTGTGAGAGGAGTCCTTTGTTTTCCCAGCTTGCAGTTCCCTGAAGTTCAACTCAGGTCAGAAAGTCAACACTGAAGTATACAGAAAAACAAATTCTCTCTAGTACATCCTGCATTTAAAATTGCTATAGGTGACAGCCTTCTCTACACTATGACCTACTACCTGGAAGCACCTACCTACTGATATCAAAAATAAAGAAACCATTATAAACATCAAAGATGCTCTTAAAAAGCATCTATTTACTGATCTACCTGCAACGGCTACCATGGCAATGGTTAGATAACTTACCATCCCATATCATGGATAATAGAATACATTTAAGAAACTTTTGCAAATGCTAAATGTGGCACCCTATATGTACATATTTCACATGTATATAGGACTATATGTATGAGTGTACTATGCATCTCTTAGCTTTTATTTTTGTATACATTTTTTTCTTGATGCAATCTGAATGGACTTTTTCATCTTACCCTATTTGCAGTGAAGCTTACCATTATGTTCTGAATTTTGCCATGTACTCATTCAGTATAAGACACTGTTGATTACAAAGACCATGATATATCTGTTGCTCTTTGAGCACCGGGTCTGGCTGAAAAGGGTCAAACAGAGCAGTCTACTTATCCTGTGAACAAACAGTAAATAATAATAAAAGTAATAATAAATTAATAATGATAATAAATATTTTATTCACACACGCACATACATTACTGATCAAAACTTACCCTACTAAGAAGTAGGAACAACCAATCAAAAAAAAACAAAACAAAAAAAAAAACAAACAGTTTCATTCTCCAATTGTTCAAAAACTACTACCTCTAACTCCGGACATAATTTCTCTGAATAGTGATAGTATTACAGGAAGAATTTTTCAAAGTTAAGGAGTAGGGTTATTGCTATTGCTCATTAGTAAGGTGGCGGGGAGGCTTTGTTAATTTTATCAAGTCATTCTCTTTCTTGTCCCCTGTACAGTGTACAGTCCTTGCCCTATCCTATAGGGGAATCTTTCACTTCCCTTTGAAAATCTTTGCCATCTAACTTTTCTTAATGTTATCAAGGGTTACATTACTTATTAAAAGATACTAAACCTGCGCATATTGTTTCAAGTATAACCCAAACAGCACTATATCTAGCAATATCATAACTTCCTTCCAACTTGAACATATACTTTAGCAGTACAGGTCAGCAAGCCATTTGCTGTAGTTTTATGCAAAAGGCAACAGAATAACTCACAGGCCAAAATTACAAGCTGTTCATTCTCCTGATTGAGTATTCTGGGCTCCGAATCCCCAAAATGCAGTACTGTGTACTTTTTTGTACTGAACTCCATTTAGCACAGGCTGAATTAATGCTAACATCTTGTAAAGTTAAGCTATCTGTAGGTTCTTGTCCACTGTTCAAATTGCCAGAATCAACAACAATCATATGCAATATTAATGTTCCCTGTAATGATGACTGTGTTAACCGTGCCCTGGCCCAACAATCAAGGAGCCTCAATCCTCACCACTAACACCAGCGGGGTTGTCGTATAGAAGAGGAAAGGATAATAAATACACACAGTAAAGTACAATTTCCCTTAAGTGCACACAGAGATCAGTCAGTCTGGGGCTGGTTGCTCACTTGCTCTCCAGGTCCCCAATAAGACTCCGCACTGGCACCGCTATAGGGTCCAGATCTCAGGCTAGCTGGCAAGCTAACCTCCAGTACCCTCTCTGTCCCACCAGTGCTTTGTGCTCCTACCCAGGTAGCTGACACACCACACACACTTTGTGATAAGTATTTACACAACTTCACAGACACTCCTGGGAAAGGCTGACACAGATTCTTCAGCTGTGCCCCTTTACCCAGACTATACGGTAGTAATTACTGCCAGCACCAGCTAATAATCATCAGCTACCCAAGGCCCTTAAAAGGGTGTTGAATTATTAATGTGCAATATTATTATCCAATTGGTAATGTGACTATTCAGGCTTATTAGAGTGGCTTATTACAATAAACTCTATAAATATGCAATGTACTCTAGAGCCTACTTATCTCTACACAAACCAGTCACAGGTAAAGGTTTTTAAAATATTTAATAATAAATAATTAAAACACCAGACAATACTACTATACCACAGAGATATCCAAGAGTTCAGAGATCACACAGAAACTTAAAATAATACAGTAGGACAGGTCTGATGTCAAAGAACAACACAATCTAATTTTCTAATCTTTAGCTACTCTTAAGAGAAAACACAGTGCTACAATCCTACTTACATACATAAAGAGCATAAGCAGTGCTGGGGTTGATGGTCCTAGACAAAATCCTTACAGTCTCTCTCAAAAATAGTTTTTAAACTCACTAACAAACAGCTCTGCTAAGGCCCTCACAAAATTACATCATTTTGACACTTAGGGTTTCCCAGTATTCACATTACATCACTGTGACACTTAAGACTAGAGTTCTCAGGCAAACAAACAGCATTATTTAGCAAGCTAACACCTGCTCAGGAAACTACAACAATAAAAGACATTTCACATGTCTACTCCAGCAGTCATTCCTTAAGTTAAGACAATGAAATAATGTGTTCAGCCAGTCACTTCAGCACCACCATTTAGATAATTGTAACTTCAAAGAATATTTGAAATGCTTGGCTTGGTTTTCCTTACAGCAGATGGCAATGTTACAACAATCTTGAAGTTCACATTTTACAGTGTTTTCTTTCATTTAAGAACACAAGCCTGTATTTTACATTTATATATACAAATTATTTATATATACAAATTATAGAATTCTGTATCAAATTCTATTTGACTAGGCTGGAAGCCTTCACCCATCTTTCCCCAATCTTCACATCTCTTCCCCCCGCAGAACTCAAGCTAGTTTTTCAAGTGACCCTTGAGAAATGCCGCTTGAGGGGGTTAGGTCTATCTGAGGGTACCTCACCCCATTCCCTATCTTGAGAGCCCATCTGCATTGGCATTGCTACTCCCACTGTGGTGCTGCACTGACATGTAATATGCTTGCAAGCCCAGGCTCCATCTTAGCAATTTGGCATTTTGCTGACTGGCTCTGTTTAACCATGTTAGAGGGTTATGATCTGTCGTTACAGTGAATTTTCTTCCATACAGATAAGGTTGAAGTTTCTGCAAGGCCCACACTATAGCTAGACATTCCTTTTCCACAGCTGCATAGCATTCCTCCCTGGGTTGGAGCCTACGGCTGAGATAAACCACTGTGTGCTCTTTCCCCTCTGAAGAAATCTGGCTAAGTATAGCCCCCACCCCATGGTTTGAAGCATTAACCTGCACAACAAATTATTTGCTGTAATCTGGACTGGCTAACACAGGGGGTTCTCCCAAAGCTTCTTTAAGATACTGAAATGCCTGCTCACATGTTGGGGTCCATGCTACCTTAATCTGGCCTGTTCTTCCTTGTCAGATCTGTGAGGGGAGCAGCTATGGTACTATAACTGGGGACGAACTTTCTGTAGTACCCTGCTGTCCCAAAGAATGCCCTCACATGCTTTTTTGGTAACAGGTGCAGGCCATGCTTGAATAGCTTCCACTTTAGCAAGTTCTGGCCTTATCCTACCACTCCCCACTCTATGTCCTAGGTAGCAAACCTCTACCATACCCACCTGACATTGGCTCGGGTTAATGGTTAGCCATGCCCTCTGTAGTTTGCCCAGCACCTCCCTGACATGCTGAAGGTGCTCTGGCCAGGAATGGCTGTAGATGGCAATATCATATAGGTAGGCAAGGGCAAACCCTCCTGCTCCTGCTAGGATATTATCCACCTGCCTCTAGAAAGTCGCTGTGGCATTCTTCATCCCAAACGGCATCTTTGTGAACTCATGCAAGCCAAAAGGAGTCAGAAAGGCTGACTTCTCTCTAGCACCGGGAGTCAAAGGCACCTGCAAGTAACCCTTGGTAAGATCAATGGTTGTATGATACATAGCCCCACCCAGCTGCTCTAGGGCCTCATCTGTCCTAGGCATGGGGTAAGCATCTGACTCTTGTGTGACTATTTAATTTGCTGTAATCCACACAGAACCTGGTGCTGCCATCCTTCTTTGGCACCACCACCACTGGTGAGGCCCAGGGGCTGTTGGACTCTTGAATCACCCCTAATGCAACCATTTCCTGTACCTCTTCCCTCAGAGTTTGTCTGACTCTCTCAGGCACCCTATAAGGGGCCTGCCTAATAGGCCTGTGGGGTCCTGTATCAACCTGGTGCTGCACCAGGTGGGTGCTCCCTGGTTTCCCAGTGAACATGTCCCCAAATTCCTGCAACACTGCCCGGATTTCCCAAACCTGGATAGGAGATAGTTGCTGGGACATTGTCACCCCTTCCACTGAGGTGTCAGCCCGAGCCTCAATGAGCAGATCAATCCCCAGATCTCCCTCAGACTCCTCCTGCAATCCACTGCAAATACTCAGCACAAGGGCCTCCCTATCATGGTACTGTTTCATCATGTTAATATGGTACAATCTGTGCCCCTGCCGGCTGCCTAGCACTTCCACCATGTAGTTAACATCACTGACCTTTCTAACCACCTTGTAGGGTCCCTCCCAAGCTGCTTGCAGCTTGCTGTGTCTGAAAGGAATGAGAACCATTACCAGCTGCCCCACAGCATATTCTGTAGCTCGAGCATTCCAGTCATACCACACCTTTTTCTGTTGTTGGGCTTGGGCCAAGCCCATGAGTTCCCTGAGTCTTGTCCTGAGGTTTAGGATGTATGCCACAACAGACTCCTTGTGAGACTCACATTCACCTTCCCACTCATCTCAAATTAAATCTAGAGGTCTCCTCACCCTTTGCCCATATAACTCAAAGGGTGAAAAACCCGTGGATTCCTGGGGAACCTCTCTGTAAGCAAACAACAGATGGGGCAAATATTCATCCCACTCCCTCTTAAACTGATCTGCAAATGCCCGTAGCATGGACTTGATTGTAGAGTTTAACCTCTCAACAAGACCAAACGTCTGGGGATGGTAGGGGGTGGTCTTCATGTGCTTCACCCCACAGGACTTCCACAGACAAGCCAGCAGGTCTGACATGAAACTGGCACCTCGGTCAGTCAGCATTTCTTATGGAAAACCCACCCTGCTGAAAATCTCCAACAAAGCACATGCCACCTTCTCTGATAAAATGGAGGACAAAGCCACTGTTTCAGGGTATCGTGTAGCATAATCCACTACCACTAGGATATATTTTTTCCCTGTGGAACTTGGGATACTCAGAGGACCCACAATATTCACAGCTACCCTCTGAAATGGCTCCTCAATCACAGGCAAAGGCATTAAAGGAGCTCTCACCTTGTCTCCTGCCTTGCCTATCTTTTGGCACTGCTCACAGGTCCTGCAGTACCCTATTACATCTCTGGAAATTCCAGGCCAATAGACGTTTTGCATAATACGCCTCTTTGTACGTTTTATGCCCATATGACCTGCAAAGGGAATATCATGGGCTATGGCTAGAAGAGCAAGACAGTAAGTTCTAGGCACTACCAACTGCTGTACTCTCTCACCTTTTGGCCCTCCCTCAGGAGTCCACTCTCTGTATAGTAACCCTTTGTCCCAGTATACAGATTCCCCCTTCCCTTGAGAATCAGGTGCCTCCCTAGCTACCTGCCTTAGGCATTGCAATGCAGGGTCTGAGAGCTGAGTCTGCCTCATCTCTCTCCTTGTAACCCTTCCCAGCTCTCCTTCGACAGGAAGTCTGGCATCCTCTGACAGTGGTGCCTCACTGTCAGCTTGTGTACTACTACTCACCTCTACCTTTGCAGTTACGCTGTCCAAGGGAACATGAGTAACCACAAGCAGCTGTGGCTCACATTCAGTCTCACTGCTGCAAAGTAGCTTCCTCTCCGCAGTAACCACCTCAGCAGTCCTGGCTGCAAGTATGCAGTCTGTTTGGGTCTCTCCCAGGCTACCAGAAACACATGCTTGTGTCCTAGCCTCACTGCATAAGTACATGGGACTGCCTCATCCAAATCCTTCCATCTCAGGACATCTGCAGGATGGCAGTTCCATACCCCTGTTGTCTCAAGACAACCTACTATTGGTATTTTGTTTTTCCCACTTACTGGTTCCCTCACCTGTGGTTCCCCACCTTGCCTCCATGGACACCTGTATGCTACATGGCCCCACTGGTTGCATTCAAAACATTTAACCCTAGCTCCAGGATGCGTACCTGGACTAGTGGCTTCCCCTGCTACTGACAGATTCTGTTGAGGCAGTCTTTGCTGCCCACCATGGGTTCCTTTAGACCCATGAGCAGTACTGGGGGACCCTTCCTGTGCAGGGTTGCTCTGCTGGCCAGGTATAGGTGTCCCTTCTTCCCCAACTCATCTGAAGTAGCACATTGTCTATCAGCTAACCAGATCCTCATGTCCTCAGGCAAAGTGCTAAGGGCTTGTTCCCTCACCAAAAGGTCTGCCAGCCCTTCAAAAGTGGTGACCTGACATCCACTCACCCAGCTATGAAAATAAGTGCTCAGTTCAGCAACATATTCACATACATTTTTATCTGCCTTGCGTCTATGCTCACAAAACTTTTTCCTATATATTTCAGGTGTTAGCTTAAAACATTCTAACAGGCATTTTTTACAACAGTTTCATCAAAACAGACAGAGTCAGGCATTTATGATATACAAGGTACAGTTTTCCCATGGAGTAAGGGGGTCAGGAACCATACCCAGAGCCTTTGGTCAACACTACACTGTTTGCATACCCCTTCTAACATGTGAATGAAACTATCAAAATTATCCCCCTCTTTAAATTGCAGAAGAAATTTACTGACCTGTTGTGCTTCTGGGGTCCAGTTACTCCCTTCCCCATTATCGCCATGACTCTGGTGAAGAGTCAGCATTTCCCTCTCATGCTTCCTCTGACGCTCCCTTTCTTCGGCTTCTATCTCCAAATGCTTGGTCTTCAACTCAAGTCTCTTTAGCTCCAGCTGGATTTTTAAGTCCACTGCAGAAAGGTTGAGCTGTCCATTCTCTGAGGATATTGCATCGCCACTGCCAATCTGAATGTCCTCCTGGATGCTGTTTTCTGATGCAGCTGCAACCAAGGCTGCAATCAGGTCTGCCTTAGTCAATTTTCCATGCACCAGTTCCCTAGCCTGGAACACCTCCACCAGCTGGCTCCTTGTCAGCTTTCCATACTTCTGTGCTGACATGCTGCCTGCTCACCCTGACTAACTAAGATAACAAAAGAAATAAAACAATTGTGATCTGAACTCTGACTATACATTGTGTGGCTGATTTAGAGTACAAAACACCTTCAGAGATCACTGTACATAAGCTACAGGATTCACTCTATCCACACCACTACAAGCCAATTGATATTTGCCAACTAATTAATATGTGATGTGGATATCCCACCACTGCCACCAGATATGTGTCAACCGTGCCCTGGCCCAGCAATCAAGCAGCCTCAATCCTCACCACTAACACCAGGGAGGTAGTCTCATAGAAGAGGAAAGGATAACAAATACATACAGTAAAGTACAATTTCTCTTAAGTGCACACAGAGATCACAGTCAGTCTGAGGCTGATTGCTCCCTTGCTCTCCAGGTCCCCAATAAGACTCCCCACTGGCACAGTGATAGGGTCCAGATCTCAGCCTAGCTGGCAAACTAACCTCCAGTACCCTCTCTGTCCCACCAGTGCTTCATGCCCCTACCCAGTTAGCTGGCACACCACACACACTTTGAGAAAAGTATTTATACAACTTCACAGACACTCCTGGGAAAGGCTGACACAGATTCTCCAGTTTTGCCCTTTTACCCAGTCTATACAGTAGTAATTACTATATCAGCTACCCAAAGGCCCTTAAAAGGTGTCCAATTATTACTGTGCAATATTATTGTCCAATTGGTAATGTGACTTATTACAATAAACTCTATAAATATGCAATGTACTCTAGAGCCTACTTATCTCTACACAAACCAGCCACAGGTAAAGGTTTTTAATTTAGATTAAGATTAATTTAGATGCCCTGGCCCAGCAATCAAGCAGCCTCAATCCTCACCACTAACACCAGGGAGGTTGTCTCATAGAAGAGGAAAGGGTAACAAATACATACAGTAAAGTACAATTTCTCTTAAGTACACACAGAGATCACAGTCAGTCTGGGAATGGGTTGCACCCTTGCTCTCCAGGGCCCCAATAAGACTCCCCACTGGCACAGCTATAGGGTCCAGATCTCAGCCTAGCTGGCAAGCTAACCTCCAGTACCCTCTCTGTCCCACCAGTGCTTCGTGCCCCTGCCCAGGTAGCTGGCACACCACACACACTTTGAGAAAAGTATTTATACAACTTCACAGATACAGATTCTCCAGCTTTGCACCTTTACCCAGTCTATATGGTAGTAATTACTATATCAGCTACCCAAAGGCCCTTAAAAGGGTGTCCAGTTATTACTGTGCAATATTATTGTCCAACTGGTAATGTGACTATTCAGTCTAAGGCTTATTAGAGTGGCTTATTACAATAAACTCTATAAATATGCAATGTACTCTAGAGCCTACTTATCTCTACACAAACCAGCCACAGGTAAAGGTTTTTAAAATATTTAATAATAAATAATTAAAATACAAGACAATACTACTACACCACAGAGATATGTAAGAGTTCAGAGATCATACAGAAACTTAAAATTATACAGTAGGACAGGTCTGATGTCAAATAAAAACACAATCTAACTTTCTAATTTTTAGCTATTCTTAAGAGAAAACACAGTGATGGCAATCCTACTTACATATATAAAGAGCATAAGCACTGCTGGGGTTGACGGTCCAAGACAAATGCTTACTGTCTCTCTCTCAGCAATAGTTTTTAAACTATTAACAAACAGTACTGCTAAGGCCTTCCCAAATTACATTTTGATACTTAGGTTTACCCAGTATTCACATTACATCATTTTGACACTTAGTCTGGAGTTCCCAGGCAAACAAACTACATTATTTAGCAAGCTAACACCTGCTCAGGAAACTACAACAATAAAAGACATTTCACATGTACACTCCAGCAGTCATTCCTAAAGTTAAGACAATGAAAGAATGTGTTCAGCAAGTCGCTTTGGCACCATCATTTAGATAACTGTAACTTCAAAGAACATTTGAAATGTTTGGCTTGGTTTTCCTTACAGCAGATGGCAATGTTGCAACAATCTTGAAGTTCACATTTTACAGTGTTTTCTTTCATTTAAGAACACAAGCCTGTATTTTACATTTATATATACAAATGGTAGAATTATGTATCAAATTCTATTTGTCTAGGCTGGCAGCCTTTGCCCATCTTTCCACAATCTTCACATCTCTTCCCCCCCTGGAGAACTCAAGCTAGTTTTTCAAGTGACCCTTGAGAAACTCTGCTTGAGAGGGTTAGGTCTGAGGGTACCTCACCCCATTCCCTATCTTGAGAGCCCATCTGCATTGGCATTGCTACTCTCATTGCAGTGCTGCACGGACATATATACCTACAACCCAGGCTCCATCTTAGAAATTTGGCATTTTGCTGACTGGCTCTGTTTAACCATATTAGAGGGTTATGATCCGTCGTTACAGTGAAATTTCTTCCATACAGATAAGGTTGAAGTTTCTGCAATGCCCACACTATAGCTAGACATTCCTTTTCTACAGCTGCATAGCATTCCTCCCTGGGTTGGAGCCTATGACTGAGATAAACCACTGGGTACTCTTCCCCCTCTGAAGAAATCTGGGTAAGTACAGCCCCCACCCCATGGTTTGAAGCATCAACCTGCACAACAAATTATTTGCTGTAATCTGGACTGTCTAACATAGGCGGTCCTCCCAAAGCTTCTTTAAGCTTCTGAAATGTCTGCGCACATGCTGGGGTCCATGCTAGCTTATCTGGCCTGTTCTTCCTTCTCGGATCTGTGAGGGGAGCTGCTATGGTACTATAACTGGGGATGAACTTTCTGTAGTACCCTGCTGTCCCTAAGAATGCCCACACCTGCTTTCTGGTAACAGGTGCAGGCCATGTTTGAATAGCTTCCACTATGGCATGTTCTGGCCTTATCTTACCACTCCCCACTCTATGTCCTATGTAGGAGACCTGTGCCATACCCACCTAACATTTGCTCGGCTTAATGATCAGCCCTGCCCTCTGTAGTCTGCACAGCACCTCCCTGACATGCTGAAGGTGCTCTGGCCAGGAATGGCTGTAGATGGCAATATCATCTAGGTAAGCAAGGGCAAACCCTCCTGCTTCTGCTAGGATATTATCCACCAGCCTCTGGAAAGTTGCTGCAAATTCTTCATCCCAAATGTCATATTTGTGAACTAATACAAGCCAAAAGGAGTCACAAAGGCTGACTTCTCTCGAGCACTGGGAATCAAAAGCACCTGCCAGTAACCCTTGATAAGATCAATGGTTGTAAGATACTTATCCCTACCCAGCTGCTCTAGGGCCTCATCTGTCTTAGGCATGGGGTAAGCATTTGACTCTGTGTGACTATTTAATTTGCTATAATACACACAGAAGATGGTGCTGCCATCCTTCTTTGGCACCACCACCACCACTGGTGAGGCCTAAGGACTGTTGGGGACTCTTGAATCACCCCTAGTTCCAACATCTCCTGTACCCCTTCCCTCAGAGTTCATCTGACTCTCTCAGGCACCCTATACGGGGCTTGCCTAATAGGCCTTTGGGGTCTTGTATCCACATGGTGCTGCACCAGGTGGGTGCTCCCTGGTTTCTCAGTGAACATGTCCCCAAATTCCTGCAACTCTGTCCAGATTTCCTGAACATGGGTAGGTGATCGCTGCTGGGACATTGCCACCCCTTCCACTGAGGTGTCAGCCCGAGCCTCAATGAGGAGATCACTCTCCAGATCTCCCTCAGACTCCTCCTGCAATCCACTGCAAATACTCAGCACAAGGGCCTCCTATCATGGTATGGTTTCATCATGTTAACATGGTACAATCTGTGCCCCTGCCATCTGCCTAGCACTTCCACCATGTAGTTATCACTTACCACTTTGTAGGGTCCCTCTCAAGCTGCTTGCAGCTTGTTGTGTCTGACAGGAATGAGAACCATTACCTGCTGCCCCACAGCATATTCTTTAGCTCGAGCATTCCTGTCATACCACACCTTTTTCTGTTGTTGGCCTTCTGCCAGGTCCTCCTGGGCCAACCTCATGAGTTCCCTGAGCCTTGTCCCGAGGTTTAGGACGTATCTAACAAACTCCTTGTGAGACTCACACTCACCTTCCCACTCACTTCAAATTAAATCTAGAGGTCCCCTCACCCTATTCCCATACAACTCAAAGGGTGAAAAACCTGTGGATTCCTGGGGAACCTCTCTGTAAGCAAACAACAGATGGGGCAAATATTTGCCCCACTCCCTCTTAAACTGATCTGCAAATGCCCGTAGCATGGACTTGATTGTAGAATTTAACCTCTCAACAAGACCATCAGTCTGGGGATGATAGGGGGTGGTCTTCATGTGCTTCACCCCACAGAACTTCCACAGGCAAGCCAGCAGGTCTGACATGAAACTGGCACCTTGATCAGTCAGAATTTCTTTTGGAAAACCCACCCTGCTGAAAATCTCCAACAAAGCACTTGCCATTTTCTCTGCCTCAATGGAGGACAAAGCCAGCCACTGCTTCAGGGTATTGTGTAGCATAATCCACTACCACTAGGATATAGTTTTTCCCTGTGGAACTTGGGGTACTCAAAGGACCCACAATATACATAGCTACCCTCTGAAATGGCTCCTCAATCATAGGCAAAGGCATCAAAGGAACTCTCACCTTGTCTCCTGCCTTGCCTACCTTTTGCACTGCTCACAGGTCCTGCAGTACCCTGTTACATCTCTGGAAATTCCAGGCCAATAGAAGTTTTGCATAATACGCCTCTTTGTACATTTTATGCCCATATGACCTGCAAAGGGAATATCATGGGCTATGGCTAGAAGTGTCAGACAGTAAGCTCTAGGCACTACCAACTGCTGTACTCTCTCACCTTCTAGCCTTCCCTCAGGGGTCCACTCTCTGTATAGTAACCCTTTGTCCCAGTATACAGATTCCCCCTTCCCTTGAGAATCAGGTACCTCCCTAGCTACCTGCCTCAGGCCTTGCAATGTATGGTCTGAGAGCTGAGCCCGTCTCAACTCCCTCTTTGTATCCCTTCCCAGCTCCCCTTCGACAGGGTACTACTACTCACCTCTACCTTTGCAGTCATCCTGTCCAAGGGCATATCAGTACCCACAAGCAGCTCTGGCTCACATTCAGTCTCACTGCTACAAAGTAGCTCCCTCTCTGCAGTAATCACCTCAGTAGTCATGGCTGCAAGTATGCAGTCTGTCTGGGTCTCCCCCAGGCTACCAGGCCCACATGTTGGTCTCCTAGCCTCACTGCATATAACTGCATTAAGTACATGGGACTGCCTCATCCAAATCCTTCCCTCTCAGGACATCTGCAGGATGGTGGTACCATACCCCTTGTTGTCTCAAGACAACCTACTATTGGAATTTTTTCTTTCCCACTTACTGGCTCCCACACCTGTGGTTCCCCACCTTGCCTCCATGGACACCTGTATGCCACATGGCCCCACTGGTTGCATTCAAAACATTTAACCCTTGCTCCAGGATGTGTACCTGGACTAGTGGAATCCCCTGCTACTGGCAGATTCTGTTGGGGCAGTCTGTGCTGCCCACCATGGGTTCCTTTAGACCCATGAGCAATATTAGGGGACCCTTCCTGTGCAGGGCTGTCCTGCTGGCCAGCTATATGTCTCCCTTCTTCCCCAACTCATCTGAAATAGCACATTGTCCATCAGCTAAACCAGATCCTCATGTCCTCAGGCAAAGTGCTAAGGGCTTGTTCCCTCATCAAAAGGTCTGCCAGCCCTTCAAAAGTGGTGACCTGACATCCACTCACCCAGCTATGAAAGTAAGTGCTCAGTTCAGCAACATATTCACATACATTTTCATCTGCCTTGCGTCTATGCTCACAAAACTTTTTCCTATACATTTCAGGTGTTAGCTTAAAACATTCTAACAGACATTTTTTTACAACAGCATAATCAAAACAGAGTCAGGCATTTGTGATATACAAGTTACAGCTTTCCCATGGAGTAAGGGGGTCAGGAACCAGAGCCTTTGGTCAACACTATACTGTTTGCATACCCTTTCAAACATGTGAATGAAACTATCAAAAAATCCCCCTCTTTAAATTGTGGAAGAAATTTACTGACCTGTTGTGCTTCTGGGGTCCAGTTACTCCCTTCCCCATTATCTCCATGACTCTGGTGAAGAGTCAGCATTTCCCTCTCATGCTTCCTCTGATGCTCCTTTTCTTCGACTTTTATCTCTAAACACCTGGCCTTCAACTCAAGTCTATTTCGCTAGACCTGGATTTTTAAGTCCACTGCAGAAAGGTTGAGCTGTCCAATCTCCGAGGATATTGTATATCCACTGCCAGTCTGACTGTCCTCCTGGATGCTGTTTTCTGATGCAGCTGTAACCAAGACTGCAATCAAGTCTGCCTTAGTCAGTTTTCCATGCACCAGTCCCCTAGCCTGACATCTCCACCAGCTGGCTCCTTGTCAGCTTTCCATATGTCTGTGCTGACATGCTGCCTGCTCACCCTGACTAACTAAGCTAATAAAAGAAATAAAACAATTGTGATCTGAACTCTGAGTATACACTGCATGGCTGATTTAGAGTACAAAACACTTTCAGGGATCACTATACATAAGCTAAAGGATTCACTCTACCCACACCACTACAAGCGAATTAGTATTTGCCAACTAATTAATATGTGATGTGGATATCCCACCACTGCCACCAGATATGTGTCGACTGTGCCCTAGCCCAGCAATCAAGGAGCCTCAATCCTCACCACTAACACCAGGGAGGTTGTCTCATAGAAGAGGAAAGGATAACAAATGCACACAGTAAAGTACAATTTCCCTTAAGTGCACACAGAGATCACAGTCAGTCTGGGGCTGGTTGCTCCCTTGCTCTCCAGGTCCCCAATAAGACTCCCCACTGGCACAGCTATAGGGTCCAGATCTCAGCCTAGCTGGCAAGCTAACCTCCAGTACCCTCTCTGTCCCACCGGTGCTTCATGCCCCTGCCCAGGTAGCTGACATACCACACACACTTTGATATAAGTATTTATACAACTTCACAGATACTCCTGAGAAAGGCTGACACAGATTCTCCAGCTGTGCCCCTTTACGGAGATTATACGGTAGTAATTACTATAGCAGCTACCCATAGGCCCTTAAAAGGGTGTCCAATTATTAGTGCAATATTATCCAATTGGTAATGTGACTATTGAGTCTAAGGCTTATTAGAGTGGCTTATTAAAATAAACTCTATAAATATGCAATGTACTTTAGAGCTTACTTATCTCTACACAAACCAGCCACAGGTAAAAGTTTTTAAAATATTTAATAATAAATAATTAAAACACAAGACAATATTACTACACCACAGAGATATCCAAGAGTTCGGAGATCACACAGAAACTTAAATTAATAAAGTAGGACAGGTCTGATGTCAAAGAAAAACACAATCTAACTTTCTAATCTTTAGCTATTCTTAAGAGAAAGCACAGTGATGGCAATCCTACTTACATATATAAAGAGCATAAGCAGTGCTGGGGTTGATGGTCCAAGACAAAATGCTTACAGTCTCTCTCTCAATAGTTTTTAAACTCACTAACAAACAGCTCTGCTAAGGCCCTCCCAAATTACATCATTTTGACACTTGGCTTTTCCCAGTACTCACATTACATCCTTTTGGCACTTAGTCTGGAGTTCCCAGCAAACAAACTGCATTATTTAGCAAGCTAACACCTGCTCAGGAAACTACAACAATAAAAGACATTTCACATGTACACTCCAGTAGTCATTTCTTAAGTTAAGACAATAGAAAGAATGTGTTCAGCCAGTCACTTCTACACCACCATTTAGATAATTGTAACTTCAAAGAACATTTGAAATGCTTGGCTTGGTTTTCCTTACAACATATGGCAATGTTGCAACAATCTTGAAGTTCACATTTTACAGTGTTTTCTTTCATTTAAGAACACAAGTCTGTATTTTACATTTATATATACAAATGATAGAATTATGTATCAAATTCTATTTGACTAGGCTGGAAGCCTTCACCCATCTTTCCCCAATCTTCACAATGATCAAGACTGACATCTGAAGGTTTCAAACCCTTCTATCACTTGTTGGTTAGTAAACTACTGCATGCATAATTAATATTCGAAAATAATTTCCAGACAGTTCTTCCATTAGTTTTAATAACTGAGCGCATAAAGGACATTCACTGCCTAGCATTTGTGCAGAACTCAGTCACAAAATTCTGCAGAAGGGATAAAGCCCTGACTGCACCCCAGATGGTCTAGGTACTGGAGAGACTAGATAGGGGAGGTTGAGTGTATGTGGACAATGCTATCTTGTCCATTCTGGGGGAAGACAGGCAGCTTGGATCACTGCACTGGTGATTCCTGATGCCTGCAGGAATCCAAGTGTACCACTGCATAAGAAGAGTCAGCATGTCTATGTGTGTATGCTGCAAATGGTGTGACACTTGGTCATGAGACTGCTCACAGGTGGAAGTGCAAATGCACCTTCCAATGCAGCTATAGGAGAGCTTCTAAGGCTTCACAGAAGGTCGAAGTAAGAAAATCTGCACAATCTGTAGACTGGTCTGTTCCCTAAAACCTGACTCATGCCTCCACCAAGGAACCAATAGACAGGCCTCTCACTCAATGAAGGAATAAAGTGGTCAACAGGGTGCAGACAAGGGAACCACTGGATGGACTTAGCGTGCAGAGTACAAAATTCTACAAAACTGTTTTACTCAGATATCTCTAATATGACACCATACTGGCAGGAGTCATACTGCTGGCCAAATGTAATCTGAAAATCAGTCAGCAGTTCCATTAGGATCATCTTCATCAGTTTTTGCCTATCAGTATTACCTGTATTAGCTCGTTCTTACCTGACTGATCTCTGTCCACATTTTCACAGCCTGGTACAAAACATTTTCTTTCAGACAGCTGGAGATATATGTGTGTGTGTGCGTGTGTGTGTGCATGTGAATATCAATAAAATTAATTCACAAATAGACACACACATATATATATATATACATATATATTTATATATATATATATATATATATATATATATATATATATATATATATATATATATATATATATATATATATATATATATATATATACACACACACACACACACATACACATTATGAACTAGTGTAATGGTGAAGCTAAAAGAGGTCTATGAGTAGTAATACCTGATCTTCCAGTCTTTCTGTCATGTTCCCAGATATCATGGGATATATCCTACTTGGACCAGGTTATAAGATTGAAGACCATGCCATAATCTCACAATCCGCATTTTCATACACCAAGTTATTTAAGAATTCCCTCACATCCATCTGATCTCATTTTATTTAACTACTGCCAGATATTATCGTGTTTTACATACCTTTCTTCAAACATTATTTTGTCTGTTCTAACTGCAATTTAAGCCTATATCAACTACTATATCAGAACTCCTTTTGTTATTTAGCTACATTTCATTTTACTATTGTTTTGCATATATTGTATTAAATTTACTGTATGCTTTTTTTTTTTTTTTGCTGTGGTGTAGTGTATTCTCCAACAGTTCACATCCAAATAAGAAACAAGAAGTTATGTACTCACCATAACATTCGATGTAATGTATTCGATCTCGCCTCACATTCTTACCCACGGATTCGGAGCCGAATATCGGCTCCAACTCGGCCTATTTACTATCTCAAAAGTCTCTGATTGGGTGGGCTAAGACGGTATCCCATAGTACACTGCTTCACATCCCCAGATCTAGTTTGCTGCAAACAACTCAGTTATTGCAAACATAACACACATCCATACATACTAAATATCCAAACAAATTAATCAAGGGGACTCTGCATGATAAAATATCACCTCCAAATCCTCCAGGTAGGGGGAAGGCAGGAGGTTAAGTAAGAATGTGAGGCGAGATGGACTACATACATCGAATGTTATGGTGAGTACATAACTTCTTCTTGTTATGTAGTCCTATCTCGCCTACATTCTTACCAATGGGACAGCGTCCCTAGCACCTACATCCTGGGTGGCTCATAGGAAAATACTCCTGAGAACCATGGAGCCAAATGAAGATCTGCCCCTGGAAACCACGTCCAATATGTAATGAAAGACAAAGGTGTGAGGAGAAGCCCAAGTGGCCGCAGCACATATATCATCCATTGACAATCTAGCCTGATAGGCTATAGATGTGGAAACAGCTCTTGTGGAGTGGGCTTTAGGTGGAAAGAGGAGAGTTTTACCTGTGTGATAGATGAAGGAAATACAGCTGGCTATCCATCTAGAGAGTGTGACCTTGGATACCGGAGAACCAAGCCAGTTTTCGGAAAAGGAGACAAAGAGTTGGTCAGATTTCCGAATCTCTTTTGTCTGATGGAGACAGAAGCATTCATAGGTTCATAGATTAGTACTAAGCTTACTGCCCTTGTGAGCCATTTTAAGCCTAGCCAATTATCCCTTGTGAGATTCAAACCCTGCACCTTGTGTTTGTAAGGCAAACACCTTAACCATTAGGCCACCTTCCCAACCCAACTGTAACTGTCTATGTACATCTAGTTGATGAAATCTGAATTCTGCCTTGTTGGAAAAATTGGGGAAGAAAACTGGCAGCTCAATAGACTGATTTATATTAGACAGAGAAGCCACTTTGGGAAGGAATGATGGGTTTGGTCTAAGGGAGACTCTATCTTTATGGAAGATAAAATATGGGGGTCTGATGGAAAGGGCCTGGATTTAGGAGACCCACCTTGCTGAAGTGATAGCTATTAAAAAGGCTGTTTTCCTTGTTAGAAACTTTAAGTCGCAGGTAGCTGCAGGCTCGAAGGGTGGAAGAGTGAGGGCTTGAAGAACAAAATTGAGGTCCCAGGGCACAACAGGTTGTGATAGTGGGGGTCGAAGCAATAGGGTACCTTTAAGGAATGCCTTACATAGTCTGTGTGCCATCAGGCTAAGTTCATTGGCCATGTGGAAGTTAGATATAGCCACCAGCTGAACTTTGATGGTGGCTGAAGCGGACCCCTGATAGAACAATATAGACAAAAATTCCAAAACAGAGTCAATTGGAGCCATGTAGGGATTGATGCCTCTGGAATGAGCCCAAATGGAGAATCTTTTCCATTTGCTAAAGTAGATCTTTCTAGTGGATGGTTTATGAGAGGATGACAAAATATGTACTATGTCAGGCAAAAAATTAAGACATCTGACTAAGGATGGAACTGGAGTAGCCATGCTGTCAGCCGGAGTGTCCTCAGAGAGGGGTGGAACTGTCCTGACGTGTGTCTGTAAGTCTGGAAGGGGTTCCAGAATCCACGGAGTATCCACAAGGTAGGTTTGAAGGAAGGGGAACCATAGTTGACGAGGCCAGTGTGGCGCAATCAGAATCATCCTGCTTCCCAAGGATTGCTCTTTCTGAATCATCCTTGAGAGAAGGGGAAACCGAGGGAAAGCATAAAGCAGCCCGGAGGGCCAATTGTGAGCTAAAGCATCCCTGGGTGATGCCCCCAGTGGGGGGATCAGTGAGAAGAAGTTGCTGCATTTCACGTTGAGGGGGCTGGAAAAAAGGTCGCAGCAAGGTTGACCCCATCTGCTGAAGATTCGCTCTGCCACCAGGCGATTCAGGGATCACTCGTAGAGCATAAGAATCGCCCTGCTTAACTTGTCTGCTATCACATTGGTCTTCCACGGGATGTGCGTTGCCACTAGAAACCGTTGGGAAGCTACTGCCCAATGCCACATGCGCATGGCCTCCCTGCATAGTGGGTAAGATTGGGTTCCTCCTTGCTTGTTGAGATACCACACTACTGACATGTTGTCTGAGTGTATTGCAATAGTCCCTAGAGGGAGGACTTCTTGAAGTGCCTGCAGCACAAGGAGTACTGCTCTCATCTCTAGGACATTTATGTGCAAATATATCTCGTGCTCCTGCCACATGCCTTGGACCATCCTGCCGAGATAATGCTTCCCCCCCACCCTATCTGGGAGGCGTCCATAGTCACTGTGGCCACAGGGACGGGTGGAACAAAGGATTTTCCTACGTTCAATTTGTTGGTGCACAGCCACCAGCGGAGGTCCTGCTTGCATTTGTCTGTCAATAGGATTGGATGGGATAGCAGAAGTCTTTGGAGAGACCATTGGACAAAGAGAAGCCATTGAAGAATTCTCATGTGTAATCTCGCTAATGGAACCAACATGATCGTAGCTGCCATGGTCCCTAGGAGTTGAAGAATCAGTCTTGCCTTCACATGTCTCAGAGGCATCAGTGTGAGAATTTGTTGTTGTAACACTGTGATCCTTTGGTAGGAACACTAGCATGTGAATGGTGTCCAGCTCTGCTCCTATAAAAGTGACATGTTGTAAGGGCAACAAGACATTTTTTTCCAGTATATCGTAATGCCTAATTGGTGAAACAGCATGATAGTAGTGTCCCTGGTCTGAATTAGGAGATGCCTGGTGGGGGCGGTGAGGAGCCAGTCGTCCAGGTATGGAAACACCTGGAATCCTTGACGTCTCAAGTGAGTCGTCACCACTACTATACACTTGGTGAACACCCTGGGGGCTGTGGAGAGACCAAAATGCAGGGCTCGAAACTGGAAATGTCTGGCTCCCAGCCAGAAGTGTAGATGACACCTGGATGCCCTGTCCATTTTGATATGGTAGTAAGCATCCTTCAGGTCGATGGAGCACATCCATACTTCCTTTCCCAACAATGGGAGAATAGATTGCAGGGTGACCATACGGAATTTGGACTTGTGTACGTAATGGTTGAGTTGACTGAGATCTAGTATGGGTCTCGGGTCCCCTGTTCTTTTTGGCACCAAAAAGCATCTTGAGTAAGTCCCTAATCCGATCTGGTCTGAGGGGACTGGCTGGATGACTCCTTTTTCTAGCAGCTGAGATACCTCTGAGGCTGCTTGATCCCTTTGACTGGGTGGAATGTCTGGGATCCTTCTGATGGGAGGGGGTATTGAACAGAATGCAATGGTGTAACCTCCGGAAATTATCCTTAATACCCATCGGTCCTGGGTGATGTTTTCCCAGGCTTCGGGATACAAGGAAATTCGACCCCCGACTGACTCTGGATAAGCACATTCGGGCACATCCTCAGGAGTGAGAGTATGGGGAGCCATGAAATGAGTTGCGGTCCCGAGAATTGTGGGGGCCACCTCTGCTTCTGGGGTGACGTCTACCTGAATAACTCCCCCCTCCCCTGCCTCGGGAGGGGGTTTCACCTTGTGCAGCAGGAAAAAAACCTCTGTGATTTCTTGAACCACATCTTTCCCCCTCACTGAGCCTTGGGGTAAGGCCTAGATGGGAGGGAAAAACGGACCCATACAGCAGACAGGGTCTTTCCCTCTTGCTCGCACCTGGTGTGGGTGTCTTTCACTTTGGTCCCAAACAAAAAGGAACCATCAAAAGGGGCATCAGTGAAGGAAGACTTGAAGGCCTCCGCAAAGTGACACAGACGCAGCCAGGCTTGCCTTCTAAGGGCTACACCTGAGCTGGCCGCTCTACTCACTCCCTCGGCCCCATACAAAATGAGTCGCATGGACGAGTTTGCAATGGAGTTGAGGGTAGAAACCTGTGCGTTGACCGTCTGAGCCACCACTTCAGGCATTGTACTTGCAAGAGTATCTCCTAACTCCTTAAGGAGATCTCTCTGGAGCCGAGTGAAATGAGAAGTAGTTCAGCGACCTTAAGGTGAAGGTGGCTGAAGACAAGGTACGCTTCCCATACCGGTCCATAGTCCTAGACTCCTTGTAAGGAGGATGGACCGAAGAGGAAGACTCTGCAACTTCCTTCTGAGTGGCTGCCGCCACCACCATGGCATCTACCGGGACTCCCTTTGTCAGAAATTATTTTCCATGGGGGGCGGAGAGGAAGTTGTTGCGGCGCCAAGGTACTGGCTCCACGGAATCAGGGTTTTCCCAAACCCTTCGACAAATAAGGTCAAGAAGTTCATCGTAGGGTGGAAACACCCAGGAGGTGGAAGGTTCAGCACTAAAAGCCTTAAGGAATACAGACTCCTCCTTGGAAGGGGGGGTCTTGGAAGGCCAGTCTCCTCTTTGTTTCAGTATCTCCAGGATATTGGAGAAGGAAACATCATCAGAGGAAGACTTGGGGGACCCTTCCGATTCCTCGAGGTCAGTATCGGAAGTGAGAGACTCGTCCTGGGAGTCTATGTGCTTCCTCTTGCACAATTTCTTTCTGGGAGGTTCCTCAGGCACAGGCTCTGAGGGACCTTCAGAAAGTGGGGGACCACTTGTGGGTATCCTTAGGGCCTGGTGCTCTGCTGTCCAAGGATAGGTAGGTGTCAGAAGCTCTTGCCGGAGTAGTGGGGGACGGAATGACCGACCCGAGTGACGTAGCTGACGACCTGGCCAGCGCGCTCTGCATAGCCTCGAAGGTGGGTCCCCCCTGAGTACGAGGACCGACCGGCCTTAAAGGCCATGACTGGGACTGGGGTCCCCCCAGCCGATGCACCGAGTGGAAGACTCGGAACCGAAAGATGTCCCGAGGCATCCCCCTCGGGCCCGACCGAGGAGACCAGAGTCTCGAACCCTGTGGATGGAACCGACATGGTCGGAGCCAAGGTCAGCACCGATAAACCCGGGGGGGGGTATCAGAGCCGGCGCAGGAACATCACTCGGAGCGGAACATACCGGCTCCGACAGCAAGGATGTGCTCGGAGGAGGAATCGATGAAACAACCATAGGAATTGGCTCCGGAGCCGAAAACAATTTAGCCAACACTGGCGACTGCAGTAGCCTCTGCACCACCCTATCCACATCCTAATCGGAAAGCCTGGAGGATTTGGAGGAGATGGATGGAGACTGAGACCTTTTATCGGGTGAACCATGTCTGACACTTGGCGACCGGCTCCGAATAGGTTCGAGAATGATCGGAGCGGACTCGATTTCACTCAATACAGAAACCTCCTGCGGCCCCGAAGATGGTGGAGCCGAGGAAGCACTATCCAATATGGTAATTTTCTCCGGAGGCTCCAAAGATGCTTATGGAGCCAGAGACCTGTTCTTGGACTTGGAGGACTTAGATTTCGACTGGGAGCTGGGAGCTGAATCTATAGCCTCCTCGAAAGATGGTTTAAGCAGTCCCTTTAAAATCAATTTGTTTTTCCTCTCTTGGAGCACCCTAGGACTGAAGGCGTGGCAAAAACTACATGACTCCTGTAAATGGATGGCTCCAAGACAGTAAACACAGACAGAGTGTCCATCCATGATGGACAGTTTATATCCGCACTTTGAACACTTTTTAAAGCCAGAAGGCTTATGTTCTTTCTGATCCTTAGACATATTCAAAGAATTAAAGACTTCCAACAGGTGCAAGCACACAACAAAACCACAGTTAACAATTACCAAAAAGAGCGGGAAGCCCACCAGTTAGACAGTACCACAGAGAAGAGCGAAGCTCTAAACCAACAACCACAACGAGAACACAGAGAGAGGGAACCTCTAACTTAAATGGTTCTCAAAAGGAAAATACAATAACAAACTGACTAACTACTCACTAAGGGAGGACTAGGTCCTCTAAAACGGGCCTAGCCCGTGGAAACAGTTAGGGATACCAAAAAAAACACTACTAAACACACCTACCGCAGTAAGAATAGCTATTAACATAGCTTTTGAAGTATGAAGCAACCAATTTCTGAAGAGAAATAACTCAAAAAAAGAGTACTTAGCCACAGCCAAGTGAGACCACGTCCGAGCTCTACAAGCGGCAAACAAAATCTGGGGATGTGAAGCAGTGTACTATGGGATACCCTCTTAGCCCAGCCAATCAGAGACTTTTGAGCTAGCAAATAGGCTGAGTCAGAGCCGATATTCGGCTCCGAACCTATGGGCAAGAATGTAGGCGAGATAGGACTACATAACATCATTTGTTTAAGAACCTGCAAATAAAAGAAATGAACTGTGCAAAATGTGCTACTTGTTAAACAAGTCAGGCTGCACAGTTTTAATCAATAGTCTAATTACAAGCCAGGCTTCAGTCATACTTTTATACAGTTGCTTAATGTGAGAAGGCACACAGAAGGTGAAACCTACAGTTTCCATGTAAATTACTGAAAACATTACCCAGGAATAATACACTGAGATAACAGGATACAGGAGTTCAGAAGATTTTACTAGACTTGTGTGATGAATTCTTGCCACAGACTTATCAAACTCAGCAAGTTATCCACACTGGCACCATTTTCCACCACCACTGGAAAGAAGTTTTTCCTCTTATTGCTATTATATAATGCACATTTTCAGCATGAGAAGTACACCATTCTGGAGTATTCTCTTATAATGAGAATGATTTCCAGCTCATTAAACCAGGAAAACATTTTGAGTAGGCCTATGACCTTTGTACTCAGTGGAAAACAAAAGTAGGCACGGAGATCCTATATAATCATATCACAGCCCAGACATGTCTGTATCCATAACCTAGCAACACAATAGAAATGCAGTTCTCGACAATAAAAGTTACATAATGCATTGCAATTACAGTTAGTGATATTTGTTCCTGGATTTTATATCCTTTCTGAAAGTCCACAGTGGTAGAAAAGAAGAGGATATAAGGTCAGGCACAGTCAAGTGAAACGAGAGTCATGAACACGTTTCTTTTATTTGTTTTAAACTAGGGCTATCAGTAGACTACAATCTCTAGGCTTCGCCATATTCACAACAATGTAATATTAAGAAACTACAATCATGGCCTTCAAGCTAAAATAAATGGCAATATGAAAATCAATGCAGCAAGAACAGTATTAATCACACAAGGCACAAAGGTGCTGACCAAACCCCAGTGTCTACTGGGACAAATTGAACAGTGCAAGTTAGTTTCTTCTAACATAGAAAAGAGAAATATCTTTACCATCCAGTTCAGCATTATACAGCACTGATTCTGTGGGACAAAGGTAATCTGCAATTATCCAGTGGTACATATCCAACATGTAATATGGCTAAGCACACATGATACATATTCCACATGATTTCACCTTATAAGACACAATTAATTTTATTCCTTTTCCACAGATTATATGCTGACAGCTTTTATACTGCTGTAGTAATTACTGCTTTCCGCGTCCTTTTTTTAATGAATCTGGATCCTGTAAACACTGAAGAAAGTGAATAAAAAAATCAGTCTGTAAATGAATTTTTAGCTCATGTACTATAAAAGTACAATCAAGCTAGGTGCCTAAGGCAACATATACAGCAAACCATATGATGGAATAATATGTGCAGGCATTAAGACTGACCCAGCAATGCTTCTACTAGCAGTTTTTCATCTGGGGTCACCATATGTCAGCAATGACATCTGTTTCATAAAACAGGCAAGGCCCTACCATCTTCCCTAAAATGTTTTGACTGCAATATCCACTGAGAACAATAATGAAACCTAGAAATTTCTGATGCCATATAAGAGAAGGAAATTCCCTTAAGGAAAGCAGACAAAAAAAAATAATGCATAGCCTATGCAATGATGAGTGGGAGAAAGGATGCCATTCCTTTCTGTTGATGAGAACAGTCAAGAGATTCCACTGTTATGGAGAGCATCTCATACAAACTACAACCTTCTTATTTCAAGATTTAGTTTTGCAGCAGGAGCAATAATTCTGGATAGAAAAGCAAGCAGTAGTAACTGATAATGCTGTTTATTTCTGTGACATTTCAACTTTGCCTACTTTCCTTTAAGGATGCAAAAGTGTGAAAAGATGACAGTGTTAGTGCTACACAAATGACAATATAAATGCTGCAGAAGAAAGCTGCAAAAGTGACTGGAACATTATCCTCCATTATTCTTTCATTCAGGCATCTCCTATACATACCATGGCAATAATGTAATGAGATTTGTTAGCAATGTTGACATGCAATGCTTTGCTACATTTTTCCTTCAATGGCTTTGACAAACTGCACACACAATTTCTGAGAGGGCCTTCATATAGCTGAGGAGTCTCAAAGTCAAAAATGAAGTTAACTACAGACATTCACTGTATGGAACATCTAGTTTTTCAATTATTCTTTCCAAAAAAAAACAGGCAAGCGATTGATTCATTTGAATAATTGAGATAAGAAAAAAATTACAAGTATAAATATGGGGGTAGATTTGTCAATAAAACCTAATTGTGAAGTGTTCACTTCGGCGGCAAAGTCATCCACTCCTGGACCTCTGAAACATACTTAGTCAGTGCTGAAGTCTGAGGTAATGCTAAATGATGGTTCAAATGGGAACTGTCCAGCATAAAAGTAAACTCTCCTGTTGGGAGAAGGGAATCCTTAACGGTAGCATAGAACCGAAAAGAGTTCCCCATAATCAGATTGAAAATTATGGCTTCAAACAGCCAGCACACTGACATCATTAGTTAGACAGCCACATATCTTGATGAAACACTACAAAACAGAAGGTGCATCTGCTGCTTGTAATCTGCTTTACAAAGATGAAACAGTCCCGCTATATGTTCTGCTGTGCACACAGAGATGTACCAGTGGCACACAGTATTAAAGTAACTTTTATACACCCTCAGCTAAAAACGGGGATAGAAATTCTGGATGTACAAAGCCACACGACAATAACTTTGTTAAATTTGCCAATGGCCATCTAAACAGACAGAGGCAGACCAAGGCCCACTGGGGCTGCCTAGCGCACCATGTGCAGCCAGTGAGTCGGCAAATGCTGACAACAGAAATGTAAAAATTCTCATGGGAGCAAGCAGTGAATGAGAACACCTACTGGGGATGCAGCAAAAGAAAAAAAACGTCAGTATCATGAATGTGAAAAGCAGTGAAAATATGCTGCTTCACTTTACACCACACACACACACACACACACACACACATCTGATGCCACTCTGTATAAATGACAAATGATGCTGCAAAAATCTAGGCCAATGTTGTGAACTGCAACAAATGTCTGGTCAGATATCTCGAAAGCCATTAAAATATCCTTTGCATATTGCAAGCATTATGTACATGAAAGGACTTTAGACAGACCACAAGGAGGAACAAAGGATCAGTAACCTTCTACACAAGGATCAGCAACTTTCCACGTGCAACCAATTTGTACCCTGTACCCAAGTAATCATTCCACAGATTAGCCACTAAAGAACATTTATTTATTTTATTTATTTTACATTTACAAATTACATTCACAATTAGCATGAGAAGTACAAGTACAATTATTATTAGTCATAGCTGAAATCAGGTAGAAGCAGCTAGGTAATACTTACAATACTGTTATATATGCTATAGTACAGTAGGAGTTAGTCTGGATTCTGGCAGGGGCAAAGCCAGTGAGTCATGAGATTCTTTTTGAGATTTTTCTTGAATTGATTTAGTGATGGTTCTAGTGTTATATCAGCTGGAAGAGAATTCAAAATTTTGCTTACAGAGTTGGAAAACAAGGAGTCCCCAGCAGAGTTGTTAGCTTTGAGAGTTTGGATTAGTAGCTTGTTAGAAGAGTGCAGTTGCCTAGTTTCTTGTAGGGGTAAACAATGTTTTTAAGTGCAGGGGTATTATCTGGTTGGTTGAGAATTTTGTGGGCTACTAAAAGCTGACTGTACTGAAGTGAGCTAGTCAATTCTAGCCATCCTAGAGATTTGAGGTTATGGCAGTGGTGAGTTCTGTAAGTGGAGCCAGTGGAAAATCTAGCAATGTGATTATAACAGCATGAAAGTTTGCATAGCTCAGATTTATTTAAGTTAGTAAAAATGGAGGAGGCATAGAAAAGGGTGGAGAGAAGATGAGTGCGGGCAATGGCAGTCCTAGCTAGTGGGTTAAGGAAAAGGCTTATTTCTATATAGGGAGCCCTAGTTTTCTATTAACTGTTTTAATGCTTTGATTGATATGCACATCAAATTTAAGGTTATTATCAATAGTTACCCCTAGGAGTTTAGTATGGTTATCTGGGGAAATATCAGTTCCATTATTAGAGGAAATTGTAAAGGAGAATGGTGTAGAACTGCGAGTGGGGGAGAAGACAAGTAGTTTAGATTTTGTTGGGTTTAGGAGCAAGCGACGGTCTGAAAGCCAGTTCTCAACTGTGTTAAATGTTTTCTGGGATAGCGTATGCAGGTCGGATGGGGTAGGGGCTGTGCAGATCATGGTGGAATCATCTGTGTATTGTATATATGTAGCATCTGGAATGGTGGAGTATAGGTCATTAATAAAGATGGAAAAGAGAAGAGGTCCTAAGATAGAGCCCTGGGGAACTCCAAGGGTAAGGGGTAGTAGAGTACATAGATTACCCTCCCATATGACAGCCTGCTGTCTGTCATTAAGATAGGATTGGAACCACTGAATGGACTGGTTATCCAGGGTGATGGACTTCAAAGTAGTGGTAAGTAACTGGTGGTTGACTATGTCAAAAGCTTTGGACAGGTCAAGGAATAGGGCCGAGGATAATTTATTATTATTACGGTCATGGTTTATGACATTGGAAAAGGAGATGAGAGCAGAGGAGGTACTATGGTGAGGCCTAAAGCCATGCTGTGAGCTAGCAAGCAGATTATTATGTAGGACATGGTGAAAAAGTTGTTTGTGAATAAAGTTCTCCGTTATTTTGGCCAGTGGTGAAAGTATGGCAATGGGTCTGTAATTTGATAGTTCTGTAGAATTACCACCTTTATGGAGTGGTATGACATGGGAGGTTTTCCAGATGGAGGGGATGGAAGCTTCTGCTATGGTTCTATTGATCAAGCTTGAGACTGGGTAAGCTAAGATGTCTGCGGCTTTTTGCAGGTACTCTGCAGGTAACTGATTTGCAGATAGGGTGGTCGGTTTTAGTTTTTTGAGTAGGGAATGAATAATTGAGATAGCGACTGATTGAAGACTTAAGGGGACGTGGGTAGCGGGTGGGGTTATGATGGAATTAGTACTTGTGGGTGTTAGCTGGCTAGTAAGAGACTGGACAGTCTCGGTACAGAAGCTATTAAAAGTCTTGGCGCTCTCTCTTCAGGAGATTTATGGGTAGAGGTGGGAGAGGTGGATTGTCCTGGATGGAGGAGTTTATTTACACCTACCCAAAACTTTTGAGTTTTATTTTGGTGTCTTTGTTGAAGATTATGATAGTAGTTTTTTTGTCTAGCAGAATGGATTTCCATTTCCTTATGAAACAAATGCACAAAAAATGATCCTGCTCATAAGAGTTTCTACTGCTTTCCCAGCATTTTATCAGCAATTCTTAAACTTATTTGATCGAAGCTGAATGTTGTTCCTGAGCTAGGTTATGGTGTTTTACACTTCATTATTTGCAGCGTGCAAGTATGCTCTGGTGTTGAACAAATCTGGACTGAGAGTGCTTTGTTTTCTAAGTGTTTGCTCAGCAATCTAACAGCATCCTGCCTTAACTTACCTATTCCAAGCTCATCAGTGCTCCTGAGATTGGTGATTTATTACACCTGATTTTTTTTTTTAATTACCTGCAATATGCAAGTATGCTGTGGTGCTAGCACAGGCTTAATGACACCCTATGAAGGCTTCTTTGGCTTTATACAAGCTGTGACCAGTGGCCCTGATCATGAGCAATCATGTGCTCGCACACAATGCAAAGATGCCAAGATGTATCTAAGCATGACATATGTGACATGAGTGGATGCAAGGTGGTAAAGGCCACAATTTCATTTTTTACTTTTATTTCATGAGTATGAAATTATGGTAACTTCCATTATGGAAAGATTAGATCAAGCTTGGAAATCTTTCTTACTTAAATAAAATGCTACTTACCAATGTTGTGTATGTGTATATATATATATATATATATATATATATATATATATTTTTTTTTCAATGTACTGTACCAAAAAAGGAGGCCTTTTCAAATACTGACATGACCATTTGTAGCAAATGTGTCAGCCTAGAACACTGAAAATAAAATACAAGGCCTGAAGAGAGAAAACTCAACTGCCGCAATATAACACAATCTTTTTGAAACAAGTAATATCAGTGTCCAAATAGACTGTACCCTATTGTGTCTTATAAGGTCTAGCATATTCCCTTATCTTACTATCAAATATGATCTATTGTTCAACTCGCACTGAACTTTAAATCACTGGCATATCGAATGCCTTTTCTCTGCCGGATCTGGAAACGGTGCCACATAATGACTTGCATTACTGACCGACTGTAATTCTCCATGATTTGTTAAAGGGAAAGTCTGGCAGTTATTTAGTGCAAAGTTTTAAGGGTCTAAGCTTCCATTTTCAATGGTAGATGGTTTGAGACTTTCTACCTTCACCTATATACTGAGTAATTCTGAGAAAGTCACTTGACTACTCAGTGCTCCTGTGTGAGAAAATAAATGTGAGGCAAAGAAAATATTCATGTGCATTCCCTAAACAAAACTTTAGTGGCTGGCATGACTGACTATTGTAAATTACAGTCTTACAGTCTGTAATAATTAGTGATTTACCCTTTCAAAACAAAAATCAGTCCTAGGGATGTTTTTAAAGGCAGTTTGAAATAGTTCTTGGACACACACACACCACTCTGCATTTCTGAATTACTAACGTGGCTATGGAATTTGCTTGAGACAATGCAAAAAAAACAG